>NC_091984.1:215794697-216095303 GCF_044704955.1 Pristiophorus japonicus | reverse complement strand
AGATCGATGACTTACCGGGTGGAGAGTCGTATTTGGGAGACTATCCGGCTCCAGGGGACCCCCAGGATACTGTCCCACGGTGCTGCCCACTGTGCTGTACTTTGGTCAGTTAACACTGATTAGTCTGTCTTTTATTCGTTCACGGGATGCGGGCGTCGCTGGCAAGGCCAGCATTTATTGCCCATCCCTAATTGCCCTTGAGATAATGGTGTGAGCCAACTTCTTGAACCGCTGCAGCCCATGTGGTGAAGGTACTCTCACAGTGCTGTTAGGGAACGAGTTCCAGGATTTTGACCCAGCGACGATGAAGGAACGGCGATATATTTCCAAGTCAGGATGATATGTAACTTGGAGGGGAACTTGCAGGTGATGGTGTTCCCATGCGTCTGCTGCCCTTGTCTTTCGAGGTGGTAGAGGTCACAGGTTTGAGAGGTGCTGTCGAAAAAGCCATGGCGAGTTGCTGCAGTGCATCTTGTAGCTGGTACACACTGCAGCCACGGTGCGCCGGTGGTGGAGGGAGTGAATGTTTAAGGTGGTGAATGGGGTGCCAATCTAATGGGCTGCTTTGTCCTGGATGACGTTGAGCTTCTTGAGTGTCATTGGAGCTGCACTCATGCAGGCAAGTGGAGAGAATTCCATCACACTCCTGACCTGTGCCTTGTCGATGGTGGAGTGGGGATGTCCAGTGGGGAGCTTGTTGAAAGTGAGATGGAGCATTGCAGCAAGGAGGATAGAGAAGCCTGCATGGCTCAGAGGCGTGGACCATATGCAGTAGACACCTCAAATCGCTGGAGAAATACCACCAACAATGTTTCTGCAAGATCCTGCAAATCCACTGGAAGGATAGAACGCACCAACATCAGTGTTCTCGATCAGACCAACATCCCCAGCATTGACGCACTGACCACACTCGACCAGCTCCATTGGGCGGGCCACATTGTCCGCATGCCCGACACGACACTCCCAAAGCAAGCGCTCTACTCTGAACTCCTACACGGCGAGCGTGCCCAGGTGGGCAGAGGAAACGTTTCAAGGACAACCCTCAAAACCTCCTCGATAAAGTGCAACATCCCCACCGACACCTGGGAATCCCTGGCCCAGGACCACCCAAAATGGGGGAAGAGCATCCGGGAGGGCGTTGAGCACCTCGAGTCTCGTCGCCAAGAGCATGCAGAAACCAAGCGCAGACAGCGGAAGGAGCCCGCGGCAAACCAGACTCCCCCACCCTTTCCTTCAATCACTGTCTGTCCCACCTGTTGGAGACTGTACAGTCCAATACAGGAATTACAATCACCTGAGAAGTCACTTTGAGTGGAAGCCTATGATTATGGATGATGATGTTGATGGTGGAAAGGCTTTGGGGAGTCAGAAGGTGAGACACTCGCCGCAGAATACCCAGCCTCTGACCCGCTCTTGTTGCCACAGTATTTATGTGGCTGGTCCAGTTACGTTTCGATGGAGAGTCGCGTTAGCGTTCGTGCTGTGTGGATATTTTGTTCAATTCCTTGCAGTGTGGGTTCTGCTGACCTGTATTGCAGCGCCCTCCGCTGTTGGGTTTGAGAATGACTACCTCCAGGTTGCTGCTTGATGCGACAGTTCAGTTTGGCTTGTTCCATTAAGATTTTTGTGAGCGAGGTCAGGAGACCGATAATTAACTGTGCAGCGAAAACCATTGCAGATTATGATGCCCTTTAAAGCCCTCAATTGTCTGGAAAATCCTAGGGAGCAGACAGTAAATCCTCGGGATTTTGCAGACGGGGAGAAATAAATGCAGATAAAAGAAAATATTTGAGTCCGACATAAAATCCTGGAAATGCACGGCAGGTTAGTTAACTTGAGAGAGTGAAAATAAGAGTTACTGTTTCGGAATAGTCCTTTCGTCAGATCGCTGCAGTAAATGGTCTAAACCTAAATTGAGATCAGTGAACTAGCCAGAGTCGTCAACGTGGATTCCCCCAGTACTATCGAAGGGTCACCCACCTGAACCGTTAACTCTGTTTCTCTCTCCGCAGATGCTGCCTGACCCGCTGAGTATTTCCAGCATTTTGGTGCTTTTTATTTCAGATTTGCGCAGTGTTGCTTTACATGGTAGACGCCCTGCCTGCTTAGCAACACCCAACGCTGCAGCCGATCTGTCTGCTGCTTATACGAGGAGACCCGTTGGTGCGATCAGTATACGGAATTCTCTCTGAAGATCGCTTGGTTGATCAGCTAGGTATTTAATGAGTGGGAGGAAGGGAATCAGGATTACTTGGTAATTTATTGGGAATAGGAACCCTGTCTGATTCTCCCCATTCTGCGCCCCCTCAGTATTCCATGCTGCATGTTTCAGGAATCATTTTTATTTTTATTTTTACTTTGTTCATCAAAACTACTTGAAATAAATCCCTTCCCAGGTATTTGCTGTTCTGAGAGCTTGCGGTACGGGCACTGGGCTGGATCGATAGGTTACAGAATACACAGCAATATTGGTTAACGTGGATTTGATCACAGTTTCTGCACGGATCCGTTTTTACTTCTGACCCATCGTGAAGCTCTCCGGATAGCGATGGTCCACCAAGCTGTAAGCATGAAAAGAAAGACTTGGATTTATATAGCACCTTTCATGACCAGTGGATGGCTCACAGCACTTTACAGCCATTGAAGTATTTTTTTTGGAGTGTAGTCACTGTTGTAATGTGGGAAACGCGACAGCCAATTTGCGCACAAGCAAGCTCCCACAAACAGCAATGTGATAATGACCAGATAATCTGTTTTCTTTTTGTTAAGTTGATTGAAGGATAAATATTGACCAGAACACCAGGGATAACTCCCCTGCTCTTCTTCAAAATAGTGCCATGGGATCTTTTACATCCACCTCAGAGAGCAGACAGGGCCTCGGTTTAACATCTCATGCGAAAGACACCTCTGACAGTGCAGCACTGGAGTGTCAGCCTAGATTTTTTTTTGTGTGCTCAAATACCTGGAGTGGGATTTGAACCCCACAACCTTCTGACTCAGAGGCGAGAGTGCTACCCACTGAGCCACAGCTAACACTAAACGTAAGCATTTAATGTTTTTATTTACAGCTCAGTCTGATCCCCAAATTGCCCAACTCTGTACCACATTCAACCAGAGCTGTCGCTAATTCAGTCTCGCTTTCTGGTGGATGCAAACCTGCTGGCAATGTTTCTGAGCGAGGGGAAACTCTCCATATCCGGCAAAGATCAGCCATGATCTAATTGAATGGGGGAACAGGCTCGAGGGGCTGAATGGTCTCCTGTTCCTGTGACTAGGTAACATCACAAATGGAGTCCGCATTGAGAAGTACATTCCTGCTGTGAGTATGGGTGGCGTTGTAGTGGGTCAACCAGGTAAGCAGACTGTGTGATACTGAGCACCTAGTGACACCCGCCCTTGGAGAACAGCTGATTTCATATCCAGTCTGACTCTAAGCTTATTTCCTGTTGTGCATCACACTTCTTGCATTGCACTTAAATATCACCCTATTTTATGGGCATTTCTGTCACACTTTCAGCTCTTTGCCTCACATTTCAGATTCATAAAACCGTTTACATTCTAACGACGATCAGTAAGAAAAATCTACCAGTTTCCAAAAAACCTCCCAGAAACCGAATCAATAAAATCCACTTAAAAATTAATCTAAATAACTTATTTGCAACATTAAAAATGTAATATAATTCACAATAACATGACTAAGCTTACTTTATAAGAACCCTTTTTGAGGTAAGCTTTGTCAGGAAAATTATTTTTAAACACTTCGGTTTTACTCCACGGGGAGAGGAGGCCGGGAGAGACCAAGAGAATCATAGAAAGTCCTCGGCTCCGATAGCGGTGGCCTTACCGCCGACTGCCGCCGAGTTTTACTTCCGGTCTCCCCTCTGTGCCAGTTTCCACCTCGGGCTGGAGCGGGCGGGCGGGGATACCAATGGGAACCGCCCGCTGACAGCTGCTGGTGGCCAAGTAGCACAAGGGCCCTCTCGCCCGCCGAGCTGCCAGATTGGTGCGGGTGGCAGTCGGCGGCAGCAGGGGGAAGGACCGCTGCCTGGAGGCAGGTGTAACCCCGATGGTAAGTATGAAGACTTGTTTAAAAAAAGGTTAGTAAACTTCTTTTTAAAAAAAAAAAAGCGACCTACCTGGATGGGGTCTCCTGAAGGTGTTCCGGTGTTTTTTTTTGTACTGATTTTTATCTTCAAGTCTTCCATCCTCCCTGGGCCCCAGTCCATCCTCGGCGGCACTTGGGCGGCAAGAGCCTTTGCCGCCGAGATTGAGAGATCCCGCCCGCTGCCGCCCAGATTGACGGCGTAAACCGTTATTTTGCCGCAGGGCGGCACTGCCACCACTTTTAGTGGAATCTTCCTGGCAAAATACCGCCCGGTCTCTCGGCGGGCCTTGGGTTTCACCGGTCCATAGAAATTTACAGCACGGAAGGTAGTCATTTCGGCCCATCGTGTCCGTGTCGGCCGACCAAGAGCTATCCAGCCTAATCTCACTTTCCAGTTCTTGGTCCGTAGGTTACGGCACTTCAAGTGCTCATCCAGGTACTTTTTAAATGTGGTGAGGGTTTCTGCCTCTACCAACCTTTCAGGCGGTGAGTTCCAGACCTCCACCACCCTCTGGGTGAAAACATTTCCCCTCAAATCTCCTCTCATCCTCCTACCAATTACTTAAAATCTGTACCCCCTGGTTGTTGACCCGTCTGCTATGGGAAATAGGTCCTTCCTATCCACTCTATCTAGGCCCTTCGTAATTTTATACACCTCCATCAGGTCTCCCCTCAGCCTCCTCTGTTTCAAAGAAAACAAACCCAGCCTATCCAATCTTTCCTCATAGCTAAAATTCTCCAGTCCAGACAACATCCTCGTAAATCTCCTCTGTACCCTCTCTAGTGCAATCACATATTTCCTGTAATGTAGTGACCAGAACTGCACGCAGTACTGTAGCTGTAGCCTAACTAGTGTTTTATACAGTTCAAGCATTACCTCCCTGTTCTTTTCTTCTACACCTTGGCTAATAAAGGCAAGTATTCTGTATGCCTTCTTATCTACCTGGCCTGCTACCTTCAGGGATCTGTGGACCTACACTCCAAGGTCCCTTTGTTCCTCTACACTTTTCAGTGTCCTGCCATTTAATGTGTATTCCCTTACCTTGTTAGCCCTCCCCAAATGCATTACCACACACTTCTCTGAATTGAATTTCATTTGCCACTGTTCTGCCCACCTGACCAGTTCACTAATATCTTCCTGCAGTCTCCAGCTTTCTTCTTCATTATCAACCACACAGCCAATTTTTGTATCATCTGCAAACTTCTTAATCATACCCCCTGCAGTCAAGTCTGAATCTTTGATATATACCACAAAAAGCAAGGGACCCAGCACTGAGCCCTGCGGAACCCCACTGGATACAGCCTTCCAGTCACGAAAACACTCATCAACCATTACCCTTTGCTCCTTGCCTCTGACCCAATTTTGGATCCAACTTGCCACTTTGCCCTGGATCCCATGGGCTTTTACTTTCGTGACCAGCCTGCCATGTGGCACCTTATCAAAAGCTTTGCTAAAATCCATGTATATTACATCATACGCACTGTCCTCATCGACCCTCCTTGTTACCTCCTCAAAAAATTCAATTAGGTTAGTCAGACATGACCTTCCCTTAACAAATCCATGCTGACTGTCTAGGATTAATCCGTATCTTTCGAAATTATTATTTACCCTGTCCCTCAGAATTCCCACCGCTGAGGTTCAGCTGACTGGCCTATAATTACTCAGTCTATCCCCTTCTCCCTTTTTATACAAAAATGCAATGAAATGTAGGGGGTAATTTTTTTTTCTTTCAAACTGAGAATTTGAAAATTGCCATTAATGTAAAGATTTATTTAGCACAGCCATATAAATAAAATATTGATGCTGAATAATAGTTAGCTTTGGAAAAAGAGGAAAGTGTGGTAACCATTGCTGCAGTGGGTCAGGAAAAGACTAATTTATTTTCCATGAATCCATTAAAACCACTTGCTTCACTGTCTCTGGGCAGAACTCTAATGAACTTCTATATTCTTCCACTGGAGATACACACTCTTCTTCCAAATCGCTGCATATATTTTTGGATCACCAGCCTAGATTCTCTGCCATGTTGAGTTGGACACAAAAAATTGACACCATTTACAACAGAATGATTAAGCTTACCTGTATAATTGCATTTTCGCCGTATAACCGAGTACTGTGTACAGTTCTTGTCTCCATCTTAAAAAAAAAAGAGACCGGAGAAAGTACCAAAAAAGGATTTACAGGGATGATACCAAAACTGAGAGGGTATGGTTATCACAAAATGCTGAACAGTCTGGGCCTCTTTTCTCCAGAAACAGGGAGACCGAGCGGTGACCTGATCGAGGTCTTTAAAGTTATGAAGAGGTCATTAAAATTATGAAGGGGTTTGACAAGGTAGACGTAGAGATAATGTTTCCACTTGTGAGCGAGTCCAAAACTAGGGGACATAACTATAAGAGTCACCAATAAATCCAATAAGGAATTTAAGAGAAACTTCTTCACTCAGAGAATGTGGAACTTGCTACCAGCTGAAGTGAATAACATAGATGCCTTTGAAGGGATTCTAGGTAAGTACACGAGGGAGAAAGGAATAGGATATGTTAATCGGGTGGGAGGAGGCTCATGTGGAACATAAACACCGGCATGGACCTGTTGTGCCGAACGGCCAGTTTCTGTGCTGTGAATACTATGTGAGAATATTTCCCTCCAGAGGTTTGTGCTTTGAGCAATCTCGCCGAGCTCCAACTTTCTTATTTTCCCAAAATCCACCTTTCGTCGGACGCCACTCGTCCTGTGGTGTTGCTCACTGCAGGTTCAGTGTCTGCTGCAGTCCTGCTCCAGGGTCCTGATGAGAATCGTTCTTTCTGAGCTCGCCGCTCACGGACCTCCAGCTCTGGTTGACCAGCTCGGCACTTGCTCCCAGGTGAGCCATTATGGGTGTTCCGTGGGCTGTGTTATCAGCACCACACTGTTGACACCACTCCCGGTTACTCTGCAATATGGCTACTGTTGGACTCTTGAGAAAGCCAGACAGATACGCCACTTTACGAAAGAAAGGTTTGCATTTATATGGCGCCTTTCATGACCTCGGGACTCCTGAAAGCGATGAAGTGCTTTTGAAGTTAAGTCATTGTTGTAATGCAGGAAATGCAGCAGATAATTGGCACACAGCAAGCTCCCATAAAACAGCAATGGGATAATGACCAGATCTGCTGGTTGGCTAGGATACTGGGGATAGCGCTTCTTCAAATAGTGCCATGGGATCTTGTACATCTAGCTGAAAGGGCAGACGGGGCCTTGGTTTAACGTCACCCCTTCCAACAGTGCAGCACTCCCTTAGTACTGCCCTGGAAAGTCAGCTTAGATTTTTGTGCTAAGTTTCTGGAGCGGGACTTGAACCCACAACATTTGACATTTGACTCCGAGGCGAGAGTGCTGCCGCTGATACCAATAGGGATGCATAAGCAATATTTTTAGTTTTTGAAGACTGGGACAAGATTCTGGCCCTGTATAGATTGGCTCGTGACTTGGGAGCTGTGTGCACAGAATAGTACATGTGATCTGTAGTGTTTTCAGAGCTGTAAATAATTTATTTTTACTACCTTTTTAATTATGTAAATTATGTGATAGCAGACCGCACTGGCTTAAACTTAATAGAGAAAAGTCAAGAGTATTTGGCCAACTGAGTTAATTAAAAGAAAGCTGAGATGCTGGGTCGCATTTAACCACAGATAGATAGCAGTATAGAATATCACTGCATTAACCACGCTGCATAATGTGCCTCTCTTTCCTCCCTCCAATTTGGTTACTGCTCCCTCTAGTATAACCTATGTGCAACAGCAGAGGGAGCCAGAGTCCATTCATTTTCCAATTTCGATCATACAGTATGAGTCTCTCTGGGTTTGATTTGTATCGTCAGTGGGTTTTGTACAATGGACAGGGATCCCAATGAGCACTCCCACAAGCCAGTTGCCTCACTGGGTGGCAGCAATTCATAGCTCCAATGCTCTACCAAAAATATCTGAATCTACTGAGAAAGCAATAGAGAGGGGAGAATGTGTGTGGGAGAGAGAGCTAGACCTTTTAAGAGGAGAGGGACAGCGAGAAATAGAGTGGGAGGAGGGGAGGAGAGAGGGAGAGACAGAGAGCAGCAGAGTGTGAGGAGGGGAGGAGAGAGGTGGGGAGGAGCAGAGAGGGAGAGATGGAGAGCAGCAGAGTGTAGATAAAGAGAAGCAGTGAGCGAGATGGATGGAGCAGAGAAGAAAGGAGAATGCAAAGTGGTGAAAGGAAGTGGAGAATATTTGTGGTTTTGGCCATTAATTCCTTGTTTAGATTTCCAGATGCTGGGTGTTTGAGGGCTGCGGTTATTGTGAAGTTGAGGGCAATAAACTGGGGAAGTAAATCTTTCTAATTATTTTTACCCCTCCTGCCATTCCCTTTGTGTTAAACCAGGGATGACTTATTGTATCCTTTCCCCAGATTTGATGAACAATTCCCTTTCTTTCAAGATTCTCCTTATTATAATTTTGATGCGGGTCCGACGATCATTTCCACTTTGCTCTGTGAGCTCTGGCTCCAGTTGCCTGCGGCCCCGGACCACAGACTTCAGTTGGAAATGCAAAGTGAGCAGCGAGAGACATGTAGCGTCAGTCAGACATTAAACCCAGTTCCCAGGTCAGGGGGAAGGTAAAACACGTGACGCCAAACTCGCAGCTTTGCTATTGGGTGGGGCTTAAACAAAAGGTAGACTGGCCCGGAGGACGGAGAGGTGGACCGATCCTCGGCAGAGTCCCCGGCCATCATAACACGCCTCTGAACACCAATCACCTGCGTTGTCACATCTCTCATCGACACTCAGTGCCCTCACTTGTTGGTGTGGATTGGGAATCCACGCAGCTGCACCTTCCGGACACGGGAAAACTAAACCGCAAAGGGCAAGGCTGGCTCCGTGTGTGGGGGAGGAGCAGGGGTGTGAGGGGAAGGGGGGATGAGCACGAGATTGTGGGGAGGAGTATGAGGGGAAGGGGGGAATGAGCAGGAGATTGTGGGGAGGAGTGGAGGTGCTGCAATGGCAGCATCTGACCATGGGGGCGGGCAGAATGGGGTCAGTGAATGTGGGAGGATGGAGGGGGGGGAGAGTACACGGAATGTACGGAGGGAGGCGAGAGACTCTCTTTGTTCCCCCCCCCCCCATTTCCTTTGATCTTACTTTCCCAGACATTGGTGGACTGTAATCAGTGGAGTATTTCAGGGGTGTTTGCAAGGTGACTCCTTTTTCAGTTTGTCCTTTATGCTTGCTTCTCACTTGCCCGACCCTGTGATTCCATCGTGCCTTTACCTGTAGCTTCAGACTGTCGGCTGGTGTTGGGTGGGGTGTATGGTGGAGAAATATCTTGTGCTGCCGATGGCACTGACGCTGATGGTGCTTCGAGCCTTTTCCCCACATGAGGTTCGAGCATCAGGACAAAACCCCTCCCTCATCACATGTTCCCCACGCTACAACACTGGCTGCTCTTCAGTAATACTTCATGGGCGGCAAAGCGTTTTTGAACATCGTGAAAGGAGTTATATAAATGCAAGTCTTTTTAAAAAAAAAAATCTGACTTTGACGTCCGTTCCTCACAGAGCACAGCAGCTCACAGCGAGGCAATTGCATTTTACACTGATTGTTCACCGGTGTCCTGGGAGTATGTTTGAGTTCCCAAGTAATGGACAGTGTGATCCCCGTGAGAGATCCCGGACAGTGTGATCCCCGTGAGAGATCCCGGACAGTGTGATCCCCATGAGAGATCCCGGACAGTGTGATCCCCATGAGAGATCCCGGACAGTGTGATCCCCGTGAGAGATCCCGGACAGTGTGATCCCCGTGAGAGATCCCGGACAGTGTGATCCCCGTGAGAGATCCCGGACAGTGTGATCCCCGTGAGAGATCCCGGACAGTGTGATCCCCGTGAGTGATCCCTGACAGCTCCTGGACCGTGTGATCCCTGACAGTTCCCTGACAGTGTGACCCCTGACAGCTCCCGGACCGTGTGATCCCTGACAGAGCCAGAGCTGGCTATCGTGATGTGATCAAATGCTTACAATTAAAAGAAGTAAGACCAAGTGAAATCCGAGGACAGAGAAAGGAGATAAAAATTCAAAGAACAAAAGGATCGCAGTGGCTCCTGAACAGAAGATGGAGGTGCTTGAAATGCTTGCGAGGACTAGTTCATGTTGATACTGGATTCAGAACCTGACGGTACGGTTTCTCGATGAACGAGCCGAATGATTGAAAGACACGGTTACCCCCGGCCCTCCAGTGCCGTGGCTCAGGAACACAATCCCGCTCCGGCTGCTCATGTGGACTTGGTTCCTGGGTGGGGATGAGAGGTGTTGGGAACAGACTGAGATGATCAAGTACTCCACAGGACACAATGATTCTCAGCCTGTTGAGGCAGGATTGGTCGTGTTGTCTCGGGAGCAACACATGTTTTAGTAGTGGAGATGTGGGAGCTCGGTCTCCTTTGGGAATAGTTGTGCATAACTTCCCTTGGGAGATTAAATGGATGGGGTAGGGGCCAGGTTGGAATAGACTGTACATGGTCTGTGAAATCAGTGGATGTGATAGGCTGAATGGCCTTTTTTGGCCATTCTTTATGTTTTTGTGAATCTTGCTGTATGCAAACCTTCATAAAAGTTGCTGTTTATGCAGAATTTTAGTATTTTGCTTCATTGTGACCACGTTTGACTCGTTCAACTTTCAGGTATTTGAAACATTTTTTATATTGTGTGTGGGCACAGTTGGTGACTTCAGGGAGCTTCCCGCCATTTACAGACGCTCTCCGGATACTGAAGCTCCCTTCAAACTGTGGCTGTGCGGGGACAGTGAGGGAGCAAGTGCAGTCAGCAGAAGAGCTTAACCGGAGAATGTAGTGATAGTTCGTGCAATGGTAGATGGCAGCACTGGGATTGCTTTAGCTCACTGATATTTCTGCAGAATGTCTGGGTCCTGCTTTTCACTTTACGCAGGGTATGCGGCACAGGAACAGGCCATTCGGCCCCACAGCAACCAGACCATGCCGGCACTTTATATTTCGATCACACTTGGAAACGTTTAAATTGTGGCGCTCCTTGTGTTTCTGCCATGCTGTTCAGTCACACAAGCCTGGCCCATTGTCGACACCGAGGGCTCGCTGCCTTTTACAGGGAAGCTGCGATTCTAAGGAAGGACGGAAGTTGAGCAGCAGCCCGGTGTGACTCCCTCGGGAGTCCTGTTGGAACAGCCCCATGATTCTATGGGATTGGAAGATGGGCATTCAGCAACAACACCTACTTGCATTTATATAGCGCCTTTAACGGGGTAAAATCTTCCAATCCTCCTGAGATATGGGGGTGATGCCAGATGACTGCAGAATTGCCAATGTGACATCATTGTTTTAAAAAAAAAAGGCACAAGAATAAGCGCAGCAACTACAGGCCACTCAGTTTAACCTCGGTAGTGGGAAGGCTTTTAGAAACGGGAATCCGGGACAAAATTAACTGTCACTTGGACAAGTGTGGATTAATTAAGGAAAGCCAGCACGGATTTGTCAAAGGCAAATCGTGTTTGACTAAATCTTGATTGAGTTTTTTGATGAGGTAACAGAGAGGATTGATGAGGGCAATGTGGTTGATGTGGTATACATGGATTTCCAAAAGGTGTTTGATAAAGTGCCACATAATCGGCTCGTCAGCAAAGTTGAAGCCCATGGAACGAAAGGGACAGTGACAGCACGGATACAAAATTGGCTAAGTGACAGGAAACAGAGAGTAGTGGTGAACAGTTGTTTTTCGAACTGGAGGAAGGTACACAGTGATACTAGGATCACTGTTTTTCTTGATACATATTAATGACTTTGACATGGGTGTACAGGGTGTAATTTCAAAATTTGCAGATTACACAAAACTTGGAAGTAGAAAGTGAGCAGTGAGGAGGATAGTGATAGACATCAGGGGACATAGACGGACTGGTGGAATGGGCAGACAAGTGACAGATTGATACATTTTGGTAGGAAGAATTAAGAGAGGCAATATAAACTAAAGGCTACAATCCTAAAGGGGGTGCATGAACAGAGACCTGGGGAAATATGTGCACAAATCATTGAAGGTTGCAGGGCAGGTTGAGAAAGTGGTTAAAAAAGCTTATGGGATCCTGGGTTTCATAAATAGAGGCATAGAGTACAAAAGCAAGGAAGTTACGATGAACCTTTATAAAACACTGGTTCGGCCTCAACTGGAATATTTTGTCCACAGCTGGGCACCGTACTTTAGGAAGGATGTGAAGGCCTTGGAGAGATTGCAGAAAAGATTTACAAGAATGATTCCAGGGTTGAGGGACTTCAGTTACGTGGATAGCCTGGAGAAGCTGGGGTTGTTCTCCCTAGAGCAGAGAAGATTGAGAGGAGATTTGATAAAGGTGTTCAAAATCATGAGGGGTCTAGACAGAGTAGATAGCGAGAAACTGTTCCCATTGGCAGAAGGGTCGAGAACCAGAGGACACAGATTTAAGGTGATTGGCAAAAGAACCAAAGGCGACATGAGGAAAAACCTTTTTACGCAGCGAGTGGTTAGGATCTGGAATGCACTGCCTGAAAGGGTGGTGGAGGCAGATTCAATCGTGGCTTTCAAAAGGGAATTGGATAAATACCTGAAGGAAAACATTTTGCAGGGCTACGGGAAAAGGGCGGGGGAGTGGGACAAGCTGAAGTGCTCTTGCAGAGAGCCGGCACAGGCTCGACGGGCCGAATGGCGGCCTCCTGTGCTGTAGCCATTCTATGATTCTAAAACATTCCACGGCACTTCACAGGAGTGCTTTCAAACAAAATTTGACACTGAGTCACTTAAGGAGATATTGGGGCAGACTTGGTCAAAGAGGTATGTTTTAAGGAGCGCCTTAAAGGAGGAAAGAGAAGTGGAGAGGCGGAGAGGTTTAGGGAGGGAATTCCAGAGCTTGGGGCCTAAAGCACAGTCGCCAATGGACGAGCAATTAAAATCAGGGAAGCGCAAGAGGCCAAAATTGGAGGAATGCAGAGATAGGGCTGGAGGGAGATTACAGAGATAGGGAGGGGCGAGGCCATGGAGGGATTTGAAAACCAGGATGAGAATTTTAAAATTGAGGCATTGCTTAACCGGGAGCCAATGTAGGTCAGCGAGCACAGGGGCAATGGGTGAACGGGATTTGGTGTAAGTTAGGACACAGGCAGCCGAGTTTTGGGTGAGCTCAAGCTTACAGAGGGCCTGGAGAGCGTTAGAATAATCAATCCGGGGTCACAGGAGAATTCCTCAGGGCAGCAACAGGCGGAGTGGGGGAGGATGGGAAAGGGAGGATGAAAGAAGTCTTCAATTTAAATCAGAGCCCAACAGATGAGGCCTGGCCAGAAATAACTCCCAACGTATCTGTCCGTCTGGTGAAGGCACGGATTCCTTGAAGCAAATACTCTGGATTGTGCGAGGGTTAACTTGGAAATAAAGTAGTGCTGCAAACACCGTTGATAATCCCTGCAGATCAATCTCAGATCTGGGTCTTAAATTTCCAAAGTGTTTGAAAATCACAGCTGATTCAAACTGCTTCTCCTCCAGCCTTTTGATGAATTTCTCCTCCCTTTGGTGGTGAGAAGACGGCTGTTTTTTATCCTGAAATATTCATTGCGACAGGCCAGCTTTCATCCGACTTTCCAAACGTGCCGTTTTCTTTATTTGGTTCCAGGCTCGGCTTTGTGGATGTTCCAATAGGTTCATTACTGGCACTCGATGCGTGTATTAAATCAGGTCCAATCTTCATCGGGCCCGTGCTTTGATGTTCCGACTCTTATGATCTCCCCCTCCCCGGCCACCCCACAATCCTTAACCTGCTTTAACAGGAGCTTTCAAATTGTACATCTGGGTCTCCCCTTTGCCGTGCTCGGGTCAGAGAGACAGGAAGGTGTTAGGTTTGATGACTGGCTCGTGATGATCTTCGTCCGGGGACGACAATTGTTGGGCCAAGGAAGGGAAATCCAGGGTCCTTCCTCTGGAAAATTATCGCGTGTGTGTGTCAATGTTGACTGAAAGAGGACAGAATTATGCTTAGTGGTGATGCCCCTCTTTGGCCCCCGCGCCCCCCCCCACTGTCTCACCATCTTGGTTCACACATGCAACATGGCACCTTCACTGAAGGATGTTAGAAGCGCTCCAAACGTGATGGTAAAACTCTCCGCAGCATTAGTTAGCACCTGCAGGAGAGAGGGGGAGGGAAAGATGGTGGGGGGGGGGGGGTAGAATTATACAACTTCGTGTTATGGGAAAGGGTATTTTAGTCGGTTTGGGGCAGGAAATCAGTGCGTAGCTGGTGGGTCAGACTCTGTGTGATTAGCCAGTGTTACTGAGGCTGATTGTCTGCGTTGTGCTGGCTGCGTTATCACTGTGTGATCTCCTACCCCGAAAGTCCTTTCCACCAGCTGGAAAAACACTCTCGGAACAATCACCGTGTTCCTGTTTTGTGCAGAAAAGAAAAACAAGCCAAGAGGAATGGCTACCATTGGCGCTCGTGCTCCCTTTCCTTTCCCTGAATAATTTAGTTTAATTTCCATCTCAGGAAGCAGTGTGTGTCTCTGCTGGGCCCCCTGCCAGGTTCCAGAATTCCCAAACTTCCTCTGCCAGTAAAGATCAGACTGGAGACTTCCTGACAGAATAATGAGGAGTGAAATGCGAAGGTTAAACAGGAGGCCTGCACAAATTGAGAGGCCTTCCCACCCCCGCCCCCTCCTGCCTGTGAGTTGACTTCCTGTCCGATAAGAGGTCACTTCCTGTTAGTGCTGCACACACCTGTGAAAATCGAGGTTCCCACACAACTGACGTGGAAACCTGAACAATGTCGGTCGTATTGGACACGTGAACATACCCCCACCCCCACCCCACCTACCCTCCCCAAATAAACACCCAACATATTGATACCTCCAGAATCTCATTTTGCGCACAGAAAATGGATTCTCTTTTCCGTCAGCCCCCCCGCTCCCCCACACACTTTTTGTGGCGCAAGTTCCATCGTAAAAAAGTTGGGAAACGATCGAATATTTCACAGAATAAAATTTAAAAAAAAATAATAGACGTGTTATAGATCGATTTGAGGGCTAGGTTCTCCCAGAGCTGCAAAGGGAGCTGGCCTGGTCTCGGTGGAATTTTCAGGATTCCACGTACGGGCCACTTCTGACAGCTGCAGCTGGAGAGACAGAAGCTTGGCCCTGGATTGGAACGCAGCTGAGGCCTAAACTCCAATCTATCTCTTTGAATAAACATGAATATACTGTGCATTTTACATGAGCAAACAGTAACCAGCTTAGCAGAGATCCTCTCTCTCTAGGGCTGATGTTGGTTGAAGATATCTTTGGGTCTGTCTGGGCTTCTTTGGTTGAAAAACAAAGGGGCCTAAATCTCCAGGCTTCACAAAGATAATATCTTTGTAGGGAACAAGACATTCAGCACTGATGCATCACCCTCAGGACAGGAAACCCCACACAATCTCTCCTAAGGAAGACTGTAAACATGTTCTTTTGCATTTACTGATGTGAGAAGGTGCATTCATATTTTTCTGTATCTTTCTAGTGTCTCGAGATTGTCTATCTGTTGATCGTCGCCTGGGAGATCTGCTGACCCTGATGCAATCTCTGTTTCTTTTGTGCTTCCTGAACAGGCCGATGGGATAATGATCAGTAACGCACTATCCTGGTCTCCTGGGACCTTGTTTAATTGCATTAAAAGGTCGGAGAGGAATTTCCTAAAATCTTTCCTAAATTGGCTGCAGTTTTTTTCTTTCTCTTTTTTTGCTTGCCCCGGGTGATTGCGTAGTTAAAGGTGAATGGTGCATGTGAATGCAATGTATCTGGCTGCTGGACTTGAAGGGCCTGATGGTCTTTTCCTGTCCTTTTTTGTACTTTGATTGGGCTCAATTTTCCCCAGTATTGGCGTGTTTTTTTTTGAGCAGGCTGCTTTTTCTGGCCTAACTTAAAAATCCCCTGTTTCCCCAATCAATTTGCACCAGTGTAACTGAGTTAGTTATGAATTTTTTAAGTCCGTTTTTTTTTAAGCCAAGGAGGGGGCGCAACCAGCCACCTACGCCACTTCTGGCCATTTAGGGAAGTTTGGCCAGCTGAGAGTTACTCCAGTTCTGATTAGGCCGATGTATGTGGCCTATCCTGAACAAACCTTCCCTCGAGTTAAGGAAATCAGTGCAAGCATTGAAAGTGGCGCAGCAGATGCCTGGACACACTGAAAGAATTGAAAAACGCATAGCAGCAACTTATCTTCAATCCCGCCCGAAGTCTGTCCAGTCCCATTCTCAGTCCCTGGTTCACACACACAGTCCAGTCCTATTCTCACCCGGTTCACACACACAGTCCGGTCCCATTCTCAGTCCCCGGTTCACACACACAGTCCGGTCCTATTCTCACCCGGTTCACACACACAGTCCGGTCCCATTCTCAGTCCCCGGTTCACACACAGCCTGGTCCCATTCTTGGTCCCCGGTTCTCTCACACAGTGAAAGAAAGAAAGAGAGATCGGCGAATGTGTTGGGAGGTGGCTGTATACTTCACTTTGCAGCCTCAGCCCCTAGTTACCATGGTAGCCCGATCTTTTTGGCGCACATAAAGGCTCCATGCCCCAAAACTAAAGGTCAGGTTAGGCCACACCAAAATGAAGAGATCCAACGGGGAAACTTACAACACTTTTTTTTGGCGTACTTGGTACTCTTCAAGTACAGCAAAAAAAATGCTTTGGGGAAAATTGAGCCCTTTGGCCTTTTCTCGCTACTTCATATTCATTCAGCCCATCAAGCCCACAGACCGCTAGTGGTACTTCCATTATGTTATCCCTTTTAATGTATTGACACGTCATGTTAGGGGAATGATGGATTCTGGGAGAGAAATTAACGGAGGTGACTGAATGCACAATCAAGGAGGTAACTTTAGAGGAGCTTTTTGAAGATGAAGAGAACACAAATCAGGGATTGTAGGAGTGTGGTGGCTGAAATGTCTTCCAGCAATGGTGAGCAGACTGAGGCTGGAATGTACAGTAAGAATGAAGGGTACAAGTGGAACAGAGACTGGAGAGAATCACCGAGGAAGAAAGAGGGAAAGTTCCGTCTAAGTTATTGTGTTCCTAACACAGATGAGACTGCACACAGGGAGGTTAAAGTAACAGTGACCTCAGTCTGTATTAAGACACTCCAGAGTGAGGAACAGGCCTTAGGGGCCAGCTTGTATACAGTGCTCCCAAGGAATGCTGGGATCCCTTGGGATTCAGAGGATACAATCCCTGGTGGCGGAACATGGGAGTGCATGCTTTACAGATACACAACATCACTCCCCGCCCGCACCCCCCACCCCCCCCACAAAGTCAAAGTGAAAACTATTTACAAGGTGAGGCGGTCGGGAGCCTTTCTTTCTCTGGTGGACCGCCTCGATACAAATGTCTGTTCTGGTGTGTTGGCTGTGCCCTCGCTGGGCTGGCATGTTGTTGGCCCTGCAGGGCTGCTGGGTGAGCCTGGCCTTGCTGGGTTGTTGGGCGTGATGGGTTCAATTTCTTGGTCCGGGGTGGTGTCGTTGATCCTTTGGGTGTGTGTTGTGTCCTCAAAAAAGGTGGTGTCTGCTGTGGGTTGTTCAGCGCAGTCTGTGAACCGCAGCCTCGTTTGGTCCAGGTGCTTTCTGCAAGTTTGTCCATTGTCTCGTTTGACTACAAACACCCTACTCCCTTCTTTAGCTATCAGCGTGCCCGCGATCCACTTGGGACCATGTCCGTAGATTAGCACATACACAGGATTATTCAGATCAATTTCCCATGACACAGTGGCGTGACCATTGTTTACATTTTGTTGCTGCCGCCTGCTCTCTATCTGATCATGCAGGTTGGGGTGAACCAGCGAGAGTCTGGTTTTAAGTGTCCGTTTCATGAGTAGCTCAGCCGGGGGCACCCCTGTGAGCGAGTGGGGTCTCATGCGGTAGCTGAGCAGTACTCTGGACAGGCGGGTTTGGAGTGAGCCTTCCGTGACTCGTTTAAGGCTCTGTTTGATTGTTTGTACTGCCCACTCTGCCTGACTATTGGAGGCTGGTTTAAACGGGGCCGAGGTGACATGTTTGATCCCATTGCGGGTCATGAATTCTTTAAATTCAGCACTGGTGAAACATGGCCCGTTGTCACTGACCAGTATGTCAGGCAGGCCGTGGGTGGTAAACATGGCCCTCAGGCTTTCAATGGTGGCGGTGCTTCCCGACATTATTTCACATTCAATCCATTTTGAAAAAGCATCCACCACCCCCAGGAACATTGTACCGAGAAACGGGCTCGCATAGTCGACATGGATCCTCGACCATGGTCTGGAGGACCAGGACCACAAACTTAGTGGTGCCTCTCTGGGAGCGTTGCTCAACTGAGCACATACACTGCATTGCCGTACACAGGACTCTATGTCAGAGTCGATACCGGACCACCACACGTGGGATCTCGCTATCGCTTTCATCATTACTATACCCGGGTGTGTGCTGTGGAGATCCGAGATGAACGTCTCCCTGCCCTTTTTGGGTAGCACTACGCGGTTACCCACAACAGGCAGTCTGCCTGAATGGACAGCTCGTCCTTCCGCCGCTGGAACGGCTTGATTAGCTCTTGTATTTCGACGGGATGCTGGCCCAGCTCCCATGCAGTACACAGTTTTTTATACTCGGGACAGCAGAGGATCTTGGCTGGTCCAAGTCCTAATCTGGCGGGCCGTGACAGGTGAGTTATCATTTTCAAACGCTTCCATGACCATCAACAAGTCTGCGGGCTGCGCCACCATCAACAAGTTTGCAGGCTGCGCCATTTCCACCCCCGTGGTGGGCAATGGTAACCGACTGAGAACATCCGCACAGTTCTCGGTGCCTGGCCTGTGGCGGATGGTATAGTTATACGCTGATAGCGCGAGTGCCCAGCTTTGTATGCGGGCTGTGGCATTAGCATTTATCCCTTTGTTTTCAGCGAACAGGGATATGAGGGGCTTGTGATTGGTTTCCAGCTCAAATTTGAGGCCAAACAGGTACTGATGCATTTTCTTTACCCCGAACACACACGCTAATGCCTCTTTCTCAATCATGCTGTAGGCCCTCGCGCCTATGCCTCCAGAAGCTTGTCTAAGGCTGACAGGTTGCAACTTCCCCACAACGTTAGCTTGTTGTAATACACACCCGACTTCGTACGACGACGCATCACATGCTAGCACAAGTGTTTTACATGGGTTATACAATGCAAGCAGCTTGTTGGAGCATAAAATGTTTCTGGCTTTCTCAAAAGCAATTACTTGTTTTTTTCCCCATACCCAGTCTCACCTTTACGCAATAACACATGTAGGGGCTCTAAGAGGGTGCTTAACCCCGGTAGGAAGTTACCTAAATAGTTGAGGAGTCCCAGGAACGACTGCAGCTCCGTGATGTTCTGTGGCCTGGACGCGTTCCTGATAGCCTCTGTCTTGGCGTCTGTGGGCCGAATGCCGTCCGCCGCGATCTTTCTCCACAAAAACTCCACTTCTGTTGCCATGAAGACGCATTTCGACCTCTTCAGCAGCAGCCCTACGCGATCCAGTCGCTGCAGGACCTCCTCCAGGTTTTGTAGGTGCTCGGCAGTGTCCCAACCCGTGACCAATACGTCGTCCTGAATGACCACCGTGCGTGGTACCGACTTGAGTAGGCTCTCCATGTTTCTCTGGAAGATCGCTGCAGCCGACCGAATTCCAAATGGACATCTGTTGTAGATGAACAGTCCCTTGTGCGTGTTGATGCAGGTGAGGCCCTTCAAAGACTCCTCCAGCTCCTGCGTCATGTAGACCGAAGTCAGGTCGAGCTTGGTGAATTTCTTGCCTCCTGCTAGCGTCGCAAATAGGTCGTCTGCCTTAGGTAGCGGCTATTGGTCCTGTAGCGAGAAACAATTAATAGTTACTTTATAATCGCCGCAAATCCTGACCGTGCCATCACTTTTGACTACTGGAACAATCGGGCTGGCCCACTTGCTGAATTCCACTGGGGAGATGATGCCCTCGCGTTGCAGCCTGTCCAGCTCGATTTCCACTCTCTCCCTCATCATGTGAGGTACCGCTCGCACCTTGTGGTGAATGGGTCGTGCCTTTGGGACCAAGTGGATCTGCACCTTCACCCTGGAAAAGTTTCCAATGCCTGGCTCAAAAAGGGAAGGAAATTTGTTAAGAACCTGGGTACATGAGGCCTCATCGACATCTGATAGCACTCGGATGTTATCCTAGTTCCAGCGGATTTTGCCCAGCCAGCTCCTTCCAAGCAGTGTGGGGCCATCGCCCAGGACAATCCAGAGTGGCAGTTTGTGCCCTTATAGGTGACCTTACCATGGCGCTGACCAGGACAGTGATAAGCTCTTTGGTGTACGTTCTCAGTTTCGTGTGGATGGGGCTCAGGGCTGGTCTGAGTGCCTTGTTGCACCACAGCCTCTCAACCATCTTTTTACTCATGATGGATTGGCTAGCGCCAGTGTCCAGTTCCATGGCTACGAGTAAGCCATTCAATTTTATATTTAGCATTATAGGTGGACATTTCGTCGAAAATATGTGCACCCCGTGCACTTCAGCTTCTGCCTCCTTTCTCTGAGGCTTGAAATTGTTTTGATCCGCCATGGACCGATCTTCCTCTGCCACGTGGTGATTAGCAGGTTTTGCAGAGCTTGCAGGTGCCCCATTGCTCCACAGCTCTTGCAAACATACCCTTTGAAGCAGCATGAATAGGCTGAATGGAAGCCCCCACAACGCCAGCTAGGTGTGAATTGTCTTGCATTCATCCTTTGTTGCGGACTCTGAGTCATCTGGGTCACCTGAGGCCTGCTGGCAGTTGCAGACTTGTTGGTTCTGCCCTGTACAATTCTGCTCACAAACACAGTTCCAGTTAATTTATGAACATTGCTAGCATTTGTGTGCTGAGAGATTTGTTTGGTGTTATCACTGGTGGACATAAACGCCTGTGCTATCGCAGTGGCCTTACTGAGGGTCGGTGTCTCTGCAGTCAAAAGTTTTTGTAGGATGGTCTCGTGGCCAATGCCCAGTACAAAACAGTCTCTGAGCATTTGCTCCAGGTAGCCATTAAACTCACATTGTCCTGCAAGTCGCCTTAGCTCGGCGACGTAACTCGCCACTTCCTGACCTTCAGATCGCTGGCACGTGTAGAACCGATATCTCGCCATCAGCACGCTCTCCCTCGGGTTAAGATGCTCCTGAACCAGTGTACACAACTCCTCATACGACTTATCTGTGGGCTTCACCGGAGCCAGAAGATTCATCATGAGGCTGTAGATTGGTGCCCCGCAGACTGTGAGGAGGACCGCTCTCCTTTTTGCATGCTTCCTTCTCCGTCCAGCTCCTTGGCGACAAAGTACTGGTCGAGCTGTTTGACATAGACTTCCCAGTCCTCACCCTCCGAGAACTTCTCCAGGATGCCCACAGTTTGCTGCATCTTTGTGTTGGATTCGTATACTCGTCGCCAGTTATTGTGTTCCAAACACAGATGAGGCTGCACACAGGGAGGTTAAAGTAACAGTGACCTCAGTCTTTAATAAGACACTCCAGGATGCTGGGGTCCCTTGGGACTTCAGGGGATGAGCTCCCTGGTGGCGGAACATGGGATTGCATGCTTTACAGATACACAACATAAATATTCCATCCTTCCTCACAAATCCACTATTCAATGCTGCACTCCACAGACAGTCACACCCCCACCCCACCATCAACATAGGCACCATTTGTCCTGTGCGAGTGTTTGATCTTTAGTCTCCACCTACCTCCAATTCTTTTCCCAACCACATTTTGAAAATATTCCTGGGATATGGGTGTTTATTGCTCATCCCTAATTGCCCTTGCGAAGGTGGTGTTGAGCCGCCACCTTGAACCGCTGCAGTCCGTGTGGTGAAGGTACTCTCATAGTGCTGTTAGGGAGGGAGTTCCAGGATTTTGACCCAGTGACGATGAAGAAACGGCAATGTTTTTCCAAGTCAGGATGGTGTGTGACTTGGAGGGGAACGTGGAGGTGGTGGTGTTCCCATGCGCCTGCTGCCCTTGTCCTTCTAGGTGGTAGAGGTTGCGGGTTTGGGAGGTGCTGTTGACGAAGCCTTGGCATCTTGTAGATGGCACACACTGCAGTCACGGTGCACCGGTGGTGGAGGGAGTAAATGTTGAAGGTGGCTGCCAATCAAGCGGGCTGCTTTGTCCTGGATGGTGTCGAGCTTCTTGAATGTCATTGGAGTTGCACTCATCCAGACAATGTTGATCAAAATGCAAGTTTGTTTGTTCTTAAATTGACCCATCATCAGCTACTTTTGTTGGGAATCTGTTCCACGTAATCACCGCCGTGAAGGGAAAAATGACGTCAGTGAAAACCAGTTCAGCTCTGTAACTCGGCCCTTCCTGTCGATCTTATCTGACCCTCTGATTAGAGCCGCTCTTCTGAATGAAGGTTGTCCAAAAGAGCACCCAGAATTCCCAGCATATTTTCATCGGTGATCTTTGCAAGGTTTGGAGTTGCTTGTTTAACTTCAGACCAAATGCCCTTGAAATATATCTGAATATTTGATGAGATTTGTGGATAAAGGCTTCACTTTGACCTAATGCTGTTACTGAAGGCATCTGTTGAAGTACAGTGACTGTCACCTGGTGTATACTGAATGTGCCTGTTAATGGCAACAACCAGCATTTAAGCACAAAGATGAGAATTTAAAATTTTGAGGCATTGGGGAACATTATTAGTTATCTGTCCCATGTTTATATTTTTCGATGAAACAATGAGGTAGAAATTCACCCCGCCAGAAACCTGGCGCACATACCGTTTTCTCGGTGTTTTTTCCTGTTGTGTCAGACGAGGGTGGACCCTTGATCGATTTTCAGCTCTTTGGCAATTTTTTTTGCAATGGACCAGAAGTCGGTCACAAAGGGGGCGGACATGCAGCGGTAAGTGCTATTGAGGGGCGGAAGTGGAGGCGGGACCGAATCTCCACCACAGTCACCGAGCAGTGGCGCGGTGGTGATGTCATTGCGCGTCTACGTCACCACGTCTCTCGCCTCCATTTAAAGGGGAGAGAATCGGCCATCAGTCGCGATCTGACACTGGACCCTCCCACCAGGGAGGGTTCCAGCCACCAAGAGGGGATGCCAGGCTGCCTGTTGGAGGCCCGGCCGAACCAGGGGGCAGAATAGTCTGGCCGACATGGAAGTTGGCTGGCAAAAAAAATAAAATGGCAGCCGCGGCATTGGTCCCTTGCCTTTTCAATGGTCGTCGCGCAGCCATGGCTTACGGAGGGAATCAAAGGTGCACCGACAAAAAAAGCTGTTGGGGGCACCGCTCGGCGGCAATAACATTTTTATGGCTAATTTTGCGGGAGGTGGGGTTGCCGGCGGTGCACGCACTGATGACTCGGCAGCAATGGGGCGGAAGTGGGACCGCCAGAACCCCACCCCCGCTCAATTTAGCTTGCGGCAGCCATTCGACCAGAAATCGGTGGCCGCTTGACTCCGCCCCAAACAGACGGTAATGGGCCTTATTCGGGAGCTGAATTTCGGTCCCAATGACTCATGCAGAGATTCCGGCTGAAGATCTCTCACTTGAGATTTGTCCAGCTCTATATTACGGCCATGGGAAGATTAAGAAACAAAGCACTAAGGTAATTTGAACAGTGTCAGTTTGGACTTCGTGGCTACAACAATAACAACTTGCATTTATATAGCGCCTTTAACGTAGCTAAGCGTCCGAATGCACTTCACTGGAGCGTTATCAAACAGAAATTTGAAACCGAGCCACATAAGGAGATAATGGGGCGGATGACCAAAAGCTTGGTCCAAGAGGTAGGTTTTAAGAAGTGTCTTGAAGGATGAAAGAGAGGCGGAGAGGTTTAGGGAGGGAGTTCCAGAGTGACTTAACACCTAGTTTATACTGAACGTGCCTGTTGAAATACAGTGACTGGCGCCTGGTTTAAACTGATGGCGATGTTCAGACAAGCTCTCCAGGGGCACTCTGAGACAACTGGTGGTATCGATTGCACCCAATGTTTCACTGCGAGATTCTGTGCTGCAAGTTGGAAGGACCATTTTGCTGCGTGAGCGTGCGACAATTGCACGGTGCGCAGTGTGTTGCCGATCAGCGTGCCTGTGACGGTTGATGAATACCAGACCGAGCTTGCAATCTGACGGGATTTATTCTATTTGCCTGACATCTTCATGCTTGGAGATCGGAATGTGCCTCTTGTTGGCCTTACACCGAGCAAGATTAGTCCCTCACTTGTGGTACTGCAGTTGTGAGGATGTTTTTATTAGCTCCCAGCGCTGCGAATTTACACACTAACAGACTTGGCCATATAAGTAGGGTGATTGTTTATGTTGGGTCCAGCCTCTGATTAAATTAAAAAGCACACCGAGTGCAAGTACGGGTCATTTAATAAAAATAATGGCTGAAGAATACATTTCACGACAAGACCCGCAGACGGAGCTGTGCTGCTGTAATGAGTAGGTATTGAACGGAGAGGAAAGAAGTGTTCTATAATTGGAAGGTTAGTCCCCAGGGTCAGTCAGCCCCATATTGGATTGATAATCGTGTCAGCCGAACTGAGACTGGGGGTGAAAAGGCAGCAGAAAACAGCTGACAGTCAACATAGTGGCTGCAGATTCCGCGACTCTTTGGCCCCAAGTTTCCACATGATTTGCTCCTGATTTTTAAGAGCAACTGGTGTAGAACGGAGTATCTTAGAAATCGAAATTCTCCACATTTAGGGCCCAAGTTTCCACAAGAAAAAAAACGGGCGCCCCTCCGAGCTGGGCGCCCGTTTTTCGCGCCTAAAACGGCGCCTAAAAAAATCCTCAGTATTCTCCATCTACTTACAGGTCCTCTGGCCCTCGGCGCAGTCAGCACGAACTGTGGGGGGGGCGGAGCCAGGTCCCTGCGCTGAGAACAGTGCCGGGACCTCTGCACATGCGCGCTACAGTCGGCACGCAAGTGCAGTAGCTCCAGGCGCCGAACTGTGTGGGAGGGGCCCTAGCCCTGGCCCAATGGCCTCACTGGGGCTGCGTGAATAAGGTTCCTCCCACGGCCAGCTCCTGCTTACCCCCCCCCCCCCACCCCCCCCGCCCCCGACCGGACCCGACACCCGCTCCCCCCCCACCCCCCCGCTGACCAGACCCGACCCGACCCCCTCCCCCCCCCCGCCGACCCGACCCGACCCTCTCTCCCCCTCTCTCTCTCTCTCTCTCTCCCTCCCCCTCTCTCTCTCTCCGTCCCTCCCCCTCTCTCTCTCTCTCTCCCTCCCTCCCTCCCTCCCTCCCTCTCTCTCTCTCCCCCTCCCTCCCGCTCAGCGGCACGAACGGCTGCAGAATTCTCCCTGGCTGAAGCACTTTCACACAGGTAGGAAGATGGTTTATTTAATCTTTTCTTGGCTTATAAATGTTTATTCAGGTTGAATTTATTTGTATAATATTTGTAGAAGTATAAATAAGGATTTATTGTCGAATTTAATGAGTTCCCTTCCTCCCCCCCCACCTCGTTCTGGACGCCTAATTTGTAAACTGCGCCTGATTTTTTAATGTGTAGAACAGGTTTTTTCAGTTCTACAAAAATCTTCACTGGCTCCATTCTACTTTAGTTCGGAGTACGTTTTCACTGTGGAAACTTTCAAATCAGGAGTCAGTGGCCGGACACGCCCCCTTTTGAAGAAAAATTCTGTTCCAAAGTAGAACTGTTCTACCTGACTAGAACTGCAGAAAAAAAAATGTGGAGAATTGCGATTTCTAAGATAGTCCGTTCTCCACCAGTTGCTCCTAAAAATCAGGCGCAAATCATGTGGAAACTTGGGCCCTTAATTTCCTCCAGTTCTAGTCAGGTCGAACAGTTTCACTTTGGAACAGAATTTTTTTTTCAAAAGGGGGCGTGTCCGGCCACTGACGCCTGATTTGAAAGTTTCCACAGTGAAAACGTACTCCAAACTAACTTAGAATGGAGTAAGTGAAGATTTTTGTACACTTGAAAAAACCTTGTCTACACTTTAAAAAATCAGGCGCAGGTTACAAATTAGGCGTAGGGAACGAGGTGGGGGGGGGTGGAGGGGGGGGGAGAGAAGGGAAGTCATTAAATTCTACAATCAATCCTTAGTTATACTTATACAAATATTATACAAATAAATCCAACCTGAATAAAAATTTATAAGCAAAGAAAAGATTAAATAAACCATGTTCCTACCTGTGTGAAAGTGCTTCAGGCAGGCCTTTCAGGCAGGGGTGTGGCGTCAGTGTCTCGACGGCAGCGGCAGGCAGCAAGCAGCCTTCGAGCTGAGCTGCGGTGCTTGAGGCAGGCCTTCATTCCCCGCGAAGCTGCAGCACCCGGACGGACTTGAGGCCATTCGGCCATGGGATTGCAGCGGCGTCAGTGGCTGGCTGGGAGCCGAAGAATGAACACAGGACACATGCAGCTGCAGATTTAAAATTCTTTAGGCCGTTCGGCCACACTTATGGGTCGGCATCAGTGGCTCGAAGGCAGCCGAAGAATCAGGAGCGGACGTGAGGCCATTCGGCCATGGGATTGCAGCGGCGTCAGTGGCTGGCCGGGAGCCGAAGAAAGAACAGCAGCAGCCTTCGAGCTGTGAGGGGGACTGACTGAGGCCATTCGGCCATGGGATTGCAGCAGCGTCAGTGGCTGGCCGGGAGCCGAAGAAAGAACAGCAGCAGCCTTCGAGCTGTGAGGGGGACTGACTGAGGCCATTTGGACAGGGAGAGGCAGCCACATCAACATCTTTATATTTAAATTTGCAGAATGGGTGCTGCATTGTCAACACCACATTATGCAATGGTTTGCTTCCTCATGCAAGAAATTCTTTGTTCTTGGTGGATGTTGATCCATTGCAAAGTTGAATTGGCACTTTTATTTCTCCAAACACACAGTCCTTAATTTGCAGGCACCGGTTCTGCAAGTTTAGCAGTGAAAAGCTGAACTCACTGATTTCAGCAGGTGATTTATTCAGCAGTGCTGCTAAAAGCACTCCCTCACACACAGAAATATCAAGAAAATTAAAATACAAGCCTTTGCAGGGGTCCAAGAAACAAATCTTCACTTTTTCTGCAGTACTTTAAAAAATGGCCGAGTGCCAATGTTTACTTCAGACTGCGCATGCGCGAACGCTCCAACGCGCACGCGCAGGGTTGCCGGCACCAAGAAGCCTCATTTAAATTGTACCCGCCCCCTCCTACTTACAAAATCGGCGCGAGTGGT
The DNA here is from genome assembly GCF_044704955.1 of Pristiophorus japonicus. Taxonomy (NCBI): domain Eukaryota; kingdom Metazoa; phylum Chordata; class Chondrichthyes; family Pristiophoridae; genus Pristiophorus; species Pristiophorus japonicus. Next base: position 216,067,978 of record NC_091984.1, on the reverse strand, counting down.
AGGCTCCGCCCCCTGTGCGCCGCACCAAGCAGACATCGAGCTCCAAGGAGCTCGAGAATACCGCACTTTTTTTCCGGCGCCGTTTTCGGCGCGAAAAACAGGCGCCCAGCTCTGAGGTGCGCCTTTTTCGCCGTGTGTGGAAACTTGGGGCTTTTGAGTTTGTGTCTGTGTTTGCCATGCATGCACACACCCGACAGATCGAGGCGGTGAATGCCTGAGAGAGATGTGTGTCAGAGAAACCTCAAGACACACACACAAACTTCTCTCAGAAATGTATCCAGAGATGGAGATCAACATACATGTGGAAAACATGCGACGCGTGTGCGTGTGCCATGTGTGTACGTGTCAGGGTGACTCATGTATACACATTGGAGAGCATGATGTGTGTGCGTTTCAGAGTAAGCTGTGTGTGTGTGTCAGAGTGCTTGTGACGCATGTTTACATAAGAACATAAGAATTAGGAGCTGGAGTAGGCCATTTGGCCCTTTTGAGCCTGCTCCGCCATTCAATAAGATCATGGCTGATCTTCTATCTCAACTCCACCTTCCCGCACTATCCCCATATCCCTTAACTCCCTTAGTTCCTAAAAATGTTTCGACCTCTGTCATGTATGTATGCTTAGGGTTACTAGCCACCACTATTGGAGATCATTGGGCTGTACGCACGTGTGTGCGGGCCAGGTATATAAAGCAAGCCACCATGTAATGTGTGCACTTTGGGACCGAATAAAGTTGAGCCAGGTTTGCACCTGAGTTTACAGTATTCAGTCTATCGAGTTATAACATACCTAACAACCTCTGTCTTGCATACACTCAACAACTGAGCATCCACAACCCCCTGGGGGAGAGAATTCCAAAGATTCACAACCCTCGAGTGAAGAAATTTCTCCTCAGTCCTAAATAGCCAATCCTTTATTCTGAGACTGTGACCCCGTGTTCTAGATTCCCCAGGCAGGGGAAACATTTTCCCAGCATTAACCCTGTCAAGCCCCTTAAGAATTTAATATATTTCACTTAGCTAATCTTTAATTCTTCTAACCTGTAAGGAATATGGGCCTAGTCTACTTGATCTCTCCTCATAGGGCAATCCCCTCATCCCAGGAATCAGTCTGTTGAACCTTCGTTGCACTCCCTCTCGGGCAAGTATGTCATTCCTTCGGTACCTCTGTTCCTTGAGACCTCTGTATCCGAATCAAATAAAGAAAGCACGTGTATATATCAGACAGAACGCTGAATGTGTGAGAGAGAGAGAGAGAGAGCGAGAGACCTACATGCAGCAGTAAGATGGGCACAAGACATGTTTATGCCTCTGAGAGAGAGACGTGCGCACGTCCAAGAGTGTGTGAGAGGCCCGTGAGATTGTGTCTGCGGGAGAGTGAGCTGCATGCGCGTGTCTCTGAGAAACGGGTGTACGGGTCAGAAGTGGCGTGTGTGTGCGTGAGAGTGAGACACGTGCTCGTGTGCCCGTGCACGTACCTGAGGGAGTGCTCGAGCTGATACGCCTGCCAGAGAAAGATAGACATGTGCGTCAGAGAGAGACTGATATAAATGTTTGTGCGTGCCTGAAACAGACTGAGCAAAAGATTGATTGTCGAACTATGCTGTCCAATTACTCGCATATGAACGCTATGTTTTACAAGATGGTACAGGAGAATTTTGGGGATGAAACACTCTTGTGGAGTAGTTTGGGGAGAGAAAGTTCTGGCTCTATTGGAAGTGTGAGACAGAGTTGGGGTTGGATCCACATTAGAAGTGTATCTTTTGATTTGAGCACCACTAGAAATTCCCTGGTGTGTGTACAATATTTCCTGTATTTACACAGGTCTGACCTGTTATTCTTAGCGACTGTTTGGAGAGATTGTGCCAGTCCTCAAAAGAACTTAATCCAACTCTGCCTCAGCTCTAGGATTTCCCTCCAATATCTCGTCCCGTCTACATGGGCATTTTGGTAACGGGCTCCTTCAGTTTAGTTTCCGAGATGTTGCCTCGGTGGTACAGCAGGTTGCTGCCGGGGAGCCTGTCCCCAAGTCCTTGTACTACTGGGTTACTCTTCACATCAATCCAGCGCCATTACTCTTGATTACTCAGTGAGCTACAAGCACTGGAGGTGGGACGTGTATGACTCACGATCAGGCTAATCATTCACAGTAGGGATAAGTGTCAGTGATGACAATGTAGTCTGATTTGGCTGCTGTTGGATGTCATCGACAGATTACTTTAGACACCCACATCATTGTGAAGTATTGGTGGCGTGCCTTCTGTTGCATAGGCCCCAAGCACTCCCTGCCGAAACCTCTCCGCCTCTCGACCTCTCTTTCCTCCTTCAGGACGCTCCTTAAAACTTCCTCTTTGACCTTTTTAGGCAGTCCCTTGGAGTTGAAGATGACTTGCTTCGACATTAAAAATGAGTTCTCGGATGACTTATAAGTCTGCTGCGGGAACTAGAGTCTCTGTCACAGGTTGGGCAGAGGGTGGTTAAAAGGATGTTGGTTGAAGTGCCGGTTTGTTGAAGTGCTTGGGTTGTCATGCGCTCCTTCCGCTGTTTGCGCTTGCTCCCGGTGAAGAGACTCGAGGTGTTTGGCGCCTTCTCGGATTATTCTCTTCCACTTTGAGCGAACTTGCGCCAGTGATTCCCACGTGTCGATAGGGACGTTGAACTTCTTCAAGGAGGCCTTAAGAGTGTCTTTGAAGCATTTCCTCTGCCCATCTGGGGCACGTTTGCCCTATCTGAGCTCCGTGTAGAGCGCTTGTTTTGGGAGTCTCGTGTTGGGCATGCGGACAATCAGAGATGATCGAGTGTGGTCAATGCTTCTTCCTGTGGAAGGAGAGCTCCCCCCCCAAAGTTGCAATGTGCATTCCGCCCACTAAGGGTCGTAATGGACATGATATTCACCACGCGACAAATTCAAGAGAAATGCAGGAAACAACACCAACCTCTGTGTCTTTGACACTGTCAACCGTGAGGGATTATGGAGTGTCCTCTTCAAATTTGGCTGTCCTCAAAAGTTTGTCACCATCCTCTGCTTGCTTCATGATGACATGCAAACAGTGATCCTGACCAACGGATCCACCACAGACCCAATTCATGTACGAACCGGGGTGAAGCAAGGCTGTGTCATTGCACCAATGCTCTTCTCGATCTTCCTTGCTGCAATGCTCCATCTCGCGGTCAGTAAGCTTCCCGCTGGATTGGAGATAATTATAGAACGGGAAACTGTTCAACTTCCATCGCCTTCAGACCAGATCCAAGGTCCCGCCATTCTCTGTGTCATCGAATTACAATATGCAGATGACGCTTGCATCTGCGCACACTCGGAAGATGAACTCCAAACATGTCAACACGTTCATGTAGCGTACGAGAGCATGGGCCTTGCACTAAACATCCGTAAAACAAAAGTCCTCTATCAACCTGTCCCCGCCACACAGCACTGCCCCCCGATTATCAAAATCCACGATGAGGCCTTGGACAATGTAGACCATTTTCCATACCTCTTTGACAAGCTTTTAGTCACTGCGCTAATTTCTACTTATGCGGCTCGGGGTCAAATTTTTTATCTCCATAATACTCCTGTGAAGTGCCTTGGGGACTTTTCACTCCATTAAAGGCACTATATAAATACAAATTGTTGTTGTTGTATTTCGGAGGGTGTTACATGAGGTGAGTCTTTCAATGGGAGCGTTAATTTGAGAGCGTTACAGTGAAGGGTGTGGATTTATCAGTGTTCGAGTGAGGGCTGTGGACTATTGCAATGTGTGTTCTATGTACTCCAGGACTGTCGGATGCCTCCAGGGCTGTTGAGGATTATTGGCGTCTACGAGCCTCTCTGGGTTTGCTGTGCACAGTTGAGTAAGTGGAACACCACAAGATCTTGTCCCTGTAAGCTGGCATTCTCTCTCGCTGTTTATGGATGAAATCACAGGCTTCAAAATCCAACCTCAGCTCCAGGATCATAAAGTTTGCCAGCTGTAATTCATACTTGGTTTTATCATTTACATAACCTATGATTTTGGCTTTCAATTGCAGTAAAGATGGTGTATTTTTTTCCAGGCAGGCTGTGCCCTGTAAAGACTACTGCGGTTGCAGTCGTTCATAGTTCCCAGAGGAACCTCGGCGGGTTGTAACATCGCTGCACTTTGAAGGAATGTGCCTGTGGGCTGCAGGAGGGAGAAAGTGAGAAGAGCATGATGTTGCTGGGGGGGTGTGGGGGGGACAAACTGCTGCACTGTCTGCTTTGGGCTCTGCTGTCCACTGTTCGTGAGCATTGAATATCTCCGAGGTGGCCCGACTCTGTGAAACTCAAAACAAGAAATGCTGGAAATACAACAGCTGGCCCATCAGCACCTGAAAAGAAAGCGAGTGGGCCAGCGGTCTGATGCAGGGTTTTCACCAAAATCTCTGTTTTCGTTTCTCCTCCAAATGGCAGGGGTGCCTCATATGCATTACTAGCATTTTAATTTCACATTTGCATTCCCCCCATTAGCTCAGGAATTTTTGATTTGTCTATTCTGGGGGGGGGGGGGGGTCTGCAATGGAATCATAGACGCTGGCACCTCCACATGGGTCACAGTGGTCTTTTCTGGTCCTGCACATTCTTGTGTTCCTTTAAACGTCACAGTAAGGTTGCAACCAGGGATGAAATTTGGGATTCCACTTATCTGAGCCTTCAAACGTATGTCCGCTATGTGAGGGGACTGAATGCCCTCCTGAGCAACAGTCAAGGAAGTTGATATACAGACCACATGAGATCCCTCTTTCTTTTCCCCAACCCAGACCGCATGTAGGGGGTATGATTGAGAAGTTTGCAGATGATGCTAAAATAGGCTGTGTGGTTGATAATGAAGAAGAAAGCTGTAGACTGCAGGAAGCTATCAATGAACTGGTCAGGGGGACAGAACAGTGGCAAATGGAATTCAATCCGGAGAGGTGTGAGGTAATGCATTTGGGGAGGGCTAACAAGGCAAGGGAATACACATTAAATGGTAGGACACTGAAGTGTAGAGGAACAAAGGGACCTTGGAGTGCATGTTCATTAAATCCCTGAAGGTAGCAGGCCAGGGAGATAAGGTGGTTAAGAAGGCATATGGAATACTTGCCTTTATTAGTCGAGGCATAGAATACAAGAGCAGGGAGGTTATGCTTCAACTCTATAAAACACTAGTTAGGCCACAGCTAGAGTACTGCGTGCAGTTCTGGTCACCACATTACAGGAAAGATGTGATTGCATTAGAGAGGGTACAGAGAAGATTTTTGAAAATGTTGCCTGGACTGGAGAATTTTAGCTATGAGGAAAAATTGGATAGGCTGGGTTTGTTTTCTTTGGAACAGAGGAGGCTGGGGGGTGACCTTATTGAGGTGTCTAAAATTATGAAGGGCCTAGATAGAGTAGATCGGATGGACCTATTTTCCTTAGCAGAGGGGTCAACAACCAGGGGCCATAAATGTAAAGTAATTTGTAGAAGGTTTAGAGGGGATTTGAGGGGAAATTTCTTCATCCAGAGGGTGTTGGGGGGTCTGCAACTCACTGCCTGAAAGGGTGGTAGAGGCAGAAAGCCTCACCACATTTGAAAAGTACTTGGATGTGTACTTGAAGTGCCGTAACCTACAGGGCTACGGACCAAAAGCTGGGCAGTGGGATTAGGCTGGATAGCTCTTTGTTGGCCGGCGCGGACACGATGGGCCGTAACGGCCTCCTTCCGAGCTGTAAATTTCTATGATTTTCTACGATCTTCTGTCTGGACTCTTCTGTCTACACTCCGGCCTGTAGACACTATCTGTTGCCTCCTCAATAAAAGGATTTGGTTTAATCTGACAGGATAGCACCCTCCCTTTACCTCCTTTCCCCCAAAAGAAAATCCAGCCCAATCTTTCTGTCGTGCATATTGTGGCCGACTGCGCTAAATATTTATGTGCTAAAACAAGCAAAAATTGTTTGGTTCTGCAGTAGCATGAAGACTACAAACATGCATCAACAAGCGGTACATCTATAAATAGGTTTGCGTCTCTTCGCTGCAGTCTGTCCTCCTTAATCTTACACTGAGTCAATGAGAAACACATGAGGCAGATGGAGTTCATCAGTGTTGGGGAAAAATAAAATGACAAGCCCACCAGAAACGATCAGAAAGAGCAGCAGCAGCTGAAAAAACCCCCAACTGCACCAGGATCCTCTACCTCAGCCCTGCATTGCCCACAATCATCTCCGTGATATCTCCACCTTGGCTTCATGGCAACATGGTGTTCTATTGTGACCATGTGCCTTGCCAAGCAGCACGTCCCTGGAAATCTGAGTGCAGTGTGTGTGGGCTTAGAGATGGAGCCAGAGTACCACTGGGACGAATTAGAGAGGCGGATAAGGAGGGTGAGTCACTCCACAATTAAATACCAGAAAGTTGCTGCAACTGAGGGGAAAGGTTTTCACCGACACAATTGAGGATTTTCCTGAGTAACTCTTCCCCTGCATTGTCCTCTCTTTTTTTTTTCCTGTGGTTCAGTGCCAGGTCCCATCTGGCTCCCACTCCACAATCTTTGCTGACCCTGCTTGGCCCCTGTTCAATATCTCCCTTTAGTGGTTACCCCGAGATCATTCAATTTGCATTCTTGGGGATGATGGAGACTGGAGACCAACCACTGGCTCCATTGGTTGGATCCAGCTTGCCAAAATGCCTCCATTTTCATCAAGTGCTACGGATTATAACACACACCTAACAATGACGAGTTCAGCTTTAGGTTGTACGTCTGGATTATATGTTATTCATTTTCCAATTTAAATGAGTTGGTTATTTTCTGACTTTTTACAGTCACATCTACACCGTTCTCTGCCAAAGTGGATGAAAATGGAGGCATTTTGGCAAGCTGGATCCAACCAATGGAGCCAGTGGTTGGTCTCCAGTCTCCATCGTTTCTAAGATGGTCACACAAGCTGCTGCCACATCTCTGCCAATATTATTCTGCAATTGGTCACTAAGCAGATGCTATGAGAACAACCAGTGTGACTTTTCGATCTACTTTAACTCTGTGCCTGCCTTTCCTATTATTGAGGTCAAACTTGTGGTTGCTCAGATATTTGGGCCTTTTAGTTGCAAGCACTTGGGGTATTCCCTTGATAACAGCTCGGACCTTCTCTGTGCCTGTTTAAGTCTTGGGGCCCGAAATTCAGTTCCGCTGGAAAGCTGGTGCTCCCCCCACCTATTTGTGACCATAAATGCCGAAATTTTTTCGTGGCTGGGCCGTGCCATATTCAGCCCCAGAAGTGAACAAATGGGTTCCAGTGCTAATGAACCCTTCCAAAGTGGATTTTTCAGCGGTGTGGCTGTCTTAATTTGAGCGTTATCACCACTGAGAAATTCAGCATGCAGCTAAGGGTTTCTAATGAGCCAGCTGCTCCCTGGCCTTTTTAAAGGCCTGGACTTGCAGCAAGGCCCTGAGTGGGGAAGGAGGTTGGAAGGAAGGCCGGTAGAGGTGCAAGGAGAGCCAACAGGTTCACTGATATGGAGCTGGAGACACTGATGGACGGTGTGGAGGACAGAAGAAGATTACTGTTTCTTGACGTGGGGAGACCTGGCAGAACGCCAGTATATAATGCATGGAGGGAGATTGCAGGGGAGGTGTCGGGCACCGCCATATATGTGAGGGCACACCCTCCCAGGAGGGTACTGGCCAGTCTGCACCCGGCCCTTCCAGGGTGGCAATGGGTCGACGCCTCCTAGCTCTGGGGCGACAGGGATCCTCCTCCTCCTCAGGTGGTGCTGCTGACTCGACCTCCAGCGGCTGTCCCCACAGGATGGCCAGGTTGTGCAGCAGACCACGATAATTATGGAGAGCCGTTGAGGAGAGTACTGCAAGGTGTCACCAGAGCAGTCCAGGCACCGGAACCACTGCTTTAGGATGTTTATGCACTGCTCGATGATGCACCTGGTGGCACAATAAGCGTCATTGTATTTTAAAATACAATTGCAATAAAATCTAGCAGATTTGCCCTCAATCATGTACATGCCAGGATGCTGGTCAACCATCAAGTACTTTGCAATATGTCAACATAATTTCAATTTTACTTACAAATGCAGATATTCTGGTAGCTGTCTTGGGGGTCCGCAGTGGAGTGAGCAGCCAAGTGGACAGGAGATATCCCTTGTCCTCAAGCAGCCAACCGCAATCCTGATTCGGGCTGGTCAAGACGGTGGGCACACTGGTCTGTTGCAGAATGAATGAATCATGGCTGCTGCCTCCCTTGCCTGCTGCCTCTCTGCATGGTGCTAATGGCGACGCCTTCTCCTGTGTGCCGTCCTTCTTCTGAGCAGGTGTACCAGGTGGCGCCCTCCCAACACTACTCCCATCCTCGGGGTGAACCCTGCCAAGCAGGCCTCTGCAGCTCACAGGACTCCACGAAAGAGTCAGGCCTGAAAGTTGTGCAAAATTATGTGAAAACCTCTGATCAGCACGCAGCAGGTTTAATGGAGCCAAAACAATTAATAAAACGATATGAAAAGCTAAATACTGCGGATGATGGGATATGACATAAAAACACTAATAATTAACAAAACTATATGAAAAGCTAAATACTGAGGACCATGAAAAATGACATTTAAAAACACCAAAGTAATAAAACTATTTACCTACCAAAGGGTCCCGCGGTGTCGCGTTCGAGCACCGCATTGAAAACCTCGTGGGGGGCACTGCCGGGAAAAGTCCTAGCTTTTCCTTTGTGAATTTAGCTGTGGTAGTCCCTTTCCAGCGACCCACACGCTGCTTCCCTCTCCGCTGGAAAGTCACCTTTACAGCGGCTTCACCCCGCCGTTTCCGGTGGAAGTGAGCACCGCTCAAATCCTCCCCGAGCTGAATATGGCTTGGGGAGGGAAAATCATCAGACCACGGCGGCCAATCTATTTTTTCCGATCGGCCGCCCAAACCCCGCGGTAGCCGTCCCTTCGGGGACGGTGAATTGCGGGCTCTTGAAGTCTTCCCTTTATGCCTACTGATGTTTCTTCACACGAGCAGTATGGCCACTTGGCCAAGGTGCTGGAGAGTTGGCGCTACACATTGAACCATACCCCAGTACCTTCAGGATAGTTGGGCACGAAGGAGAGGCTTTGCTAGATCTTGGAAACATGGCCTGAGAATTGCTGAAATATCTTCAGTGGAAGCAGGCAGAAGCTGATGACAAAGTGCTATGAGCACAACCCTGGGACTGTCGCTGACATTGGTTGAGAAGTGTTGCCTCGATTGTTTGCACCTTGTTGCTGATTCCAATTCTTGCTGTTCTAGTTCCACTCCTCCTCTGCCTCCACTTACCACTCCTTGATCCTGAAGTCGGATTTTAATTGTCTTTTACGATTTGAATCCTCAGATTAGAATCCAGCTGAAGTGCCTTCCAGGTCTTCGGGACATAGCAAAGCATTTTGGCAGTCAATGAATTACTTTTGAAGTGTAGCTTGTGTACAAAAGCAGCAGCCAAGTTGCAAGGTCCCACCGACAGAAACAAGAGAAACGATCAGTAAATCTGATTTGGCGATGGTCCTTAAGGAGTGAATGTTGGCCAGGGCACCAGACGTATTTCCTGCTGTTGTTTAATAATTCCATGGGCTCTTTTTACATTTACCAGTACAAGAGCTGATAGTGACAGACAAGCAACCGCTGTACTGTTCCCCTTCTTCTTGAGTGAGCCTGGGTACCCAGCTAAAGGGTGACATTGGTGAAGGCCTGGGAGGGTTTGGATGCATGTGGTCGGGTTAGATGACTAGGGATGGGGGAAATATGTAAAAAAAAAATCAAACTGGGGATGGGGGGAAATGTGTATTTAAAAAAAAAACTAGTGGCAGGTGGAGGTGAGGGGGGCAGAAAATGACCGTCAGATTGGTATCTGGTATCAAAAAGGAAGAAAGGTGGCATCATTGAGACAACTGAAAAGGAGACAGTTCACCAGGGAAATGACACCAATTATCTTTGATTGAATGATCATAAAAGCTGAAATCTCGCGCAGCTCTGGTTCACTAGTGATTGATTAATTAACTAATCATTTAACCTCTGCTCCTGGGAGCACTGTGATTTCTGCAGCCAATATTAAACGACACAAGTAATCAATTATTTTTACTTGAATTACTGCTGCTAATTATCCCTGGCAAAATAGATCCGTCTTGTTCAGCAGTCACCGTATCAAATCTTTTCTTTGCTAAAAATGCCGACTGATGGCGGAGTTGCTTCTGTGGGCACTGGCAAGGCTCCAGTCCCTTGTTCAGAGGCTTTTTTTCATGTGTGAAGCTAGACGGTGAGGTGCAGATTTTCCAGTGAGTGTTGGGGTGACCATTGGCGATTAAAATAACCGTACTTGGGGAAATCCAGCCTTGAAGTATGGGCGGGCTGTTAAATTGTCAAGGACGAGGGTACAGAGGAGATTTATGAGGATGTTGCCTGGACTGGAGAATTTTAGCTATGAGGAAAGATTAGATAGGCTGGAGTTGTTTTCTTTGGAACAAAGGAGGCTGAGGGGGAGACTTTTATTGAGGTGTATAAAATTATAAGGGGCCTAGATAGAGCGGAGAGGAAGGATATACTTCCCTTAGCAGAAGGGGTCAACAACCAGGGGGCATAGATTAAAAGTAATTGGTATCTTTGAGGGGATATTTCTTCACCAGGAGGGTGGTGGGGGTCTGGAACTCACTGCCCGAAAGGGTGGTAGAGGCAGAAACCCTCACCACATTTAAAAAAAAAATGCTTGGATATGCAGTTGAAGTGCTGTAACTTACAGGGCTACAGACCAAGAGCTGGAAAGTGGGATTAGGCTGGATAGCTCTTGGTCGGCCAGCGCGGACACGATGGGTCAAAATGGCCTCCTTCCATTTTGTAAACTTCTATGATTCTATGAATACCAGGACTCGATTGTGCTGTCACCTGACATGCACTTTCTGGGCAGTGATTGAGAATTGGAACTCGGGCTGATTTTTCCTTTCCTTCACCCCTCCAGCCTGGGGCACTGAGGCTAACTGAAGCACTCCTACTGTTGCTCTGATCAGAGATCTTCCTGCATTTTATAACTCTGTCCATCAGCCCCTTTTGCCAATGCAATTCTTGGCACGTTGATCATTCTTGGCTGTTCAAGGCCAGGCGGGGTAGAATGTTACAGAGAGATATTCTCAGGTAAAAATTTCAATTCAACAAAAAGGACGGGAAAAATAATCTTTGAAGCCATCATCGTCTCTGCCTGACAGCAATGTTTCTATTTGTCCGGCAGTTTTCCTTAGCCTTGAAGCAGCTTTGAGCATGAGTTTATGTAACAAAATTCCACACTGTTTCAAAATGCCAGACTGGTTCATAAAGCTGAATACAGACAGATTTCATTACAGTGCCCTGTTAAACCTACAGTGCCCCATCAGTGTGAAATTTAAAACAGGAAAAATGCTCAAAGTACTTGTACTGATATTTCATACAAGCAGCAGAGCATGTCTACATCAAACCCTTTAAAGAACAAACAGAATAGCCTAAAATTGTGATCCTTTGAAACTTGTTTTGTGGAATCCGAGAGCAGAGGGTAGCAGAGATCTAGGGTTGCCAACTCTGGTTTGACATACTCCTGGAGATTTGATCACATGGCATTCGATCAAGTGACACCGCTCATGTGGTACTTAATCACAGGATATTTGATCACGTGACGTTTGCTCACTGTAAAAGTTAACTGCGTTTACCTTAGTTGAGCAGCCAGGGTGTTGCGCACGTGCGACTGCACATACAGGGACCGTTTCTCCCGAGTCACCAGCACCAGCGCTCGGGAAACCAATCCTTGAAGAAGTACAACATCCCTACTGACACCTGGGAATCCCTGGTCCAAGACCGCCCAAAGTGGAGGAAGAGCATCCGGGAAGGCATCGAACACCTCGCGTCTCTTCGCCGGGAGCAAGCGGCAGCCAAATGCAAACAGCGGAAGGAGCGCGGCAACCCAAGCACTGCACCCCACCCGCTCCTTCAACCACCGTCTGCCGCACCTGTGACAGAGACTGTACGACCCGCATCGGACTCATCAGTCACCTGAGAACTCGTATTAGTGTGGAAGCAAGTCATCCTCAACTCTGAGGCACTGCCTGGGAAGAAGGAGAAAAGCCCATTCCGATAGAGTTGGGAATCCGAGGTGGACCAGCAGTGGAGGGTGAGATCCAAGAACAATGAAGGCCAGGGAAGGTTGAAGGGTAAATCCATGGGATCAGTGCAGAAGCTGGAGCTGGAGTGAAAAGCATTACCGCTTGTTTCTGCTTCCATCTTTTGGGATGAGACGTTAAACCGAGGCCCCGCCTGGCCCCTCAAGTGGACAAAAAAGATCCTGTGGCACTATTTCGAAGAAGAGCAATGGAGTTATCCCCGGTATCCTGGCCAATATTTATCCCTCAATCACCATTAAAAAAAATAACATTATCTGGTCATTATCATATTGCTGTTTTGGGAGCTTGCTGTGCGCAAATTGGCTGCTGGGTTTCCCACTTTACAATAGTGACTGTAGTTCAAAAAGTACTTAATTGGCTGTAAAGCGCTTTGAGCTGTCCAGTGGTCATGAAAGGTGCGATGTAAATCAAAGGGGTAGAAATTTACCTCCGCCCGAAATGGGGCGCACCTACTGTTTTTTGTAGTTTTTCTCCGCAGCATGGGATGCACAGTTGATATGCGGCAGGTTTTCTTTGCTTGCGGCGGATGTAGTCGCGACTGAGGGGTGTAACTGCCCTTGCAGTGGCTTGGCCGCCCCGATCACTCATCAGCATCGTGCTAATGATGTCAGTGCGATGCGGACGTGCCGCGTCGCGCTGACGCGTCACAACGTCTCTCCCCTTCAGTTAAAGGGGAGAGCCACTGCGAGCTCTGCATATTTTTTAGTTAGGTCCACTGGGCTACCTGGGAGGGCTTTGGCCGGGGTGCCAGGTTGCTGCTGGCAGCCTGGCCGAACCCGGGGGCATAACTGTCGCGCTGACCCGGCAGTCGGCTGACTATGAAAATTAAGATGGCATCGCTGGCAACGCCACCTCCCCTTTAGCCAGCGGGAGTTCGAGGAGCGGCCCCTAAAAGGGCGTGACTGTCAGGGAGTGGCCAGAGGAGCAGCCAGCAGGGGTTCGAGGAGCTAGCTGGTGCAGGCGCAGGGGCAGAAGGTAAACAAAGAAGTAAAAAGAAATCGAAGTGTGACATCACAGCCAAGCGGGTAAGTGATTGGCTGGTAGATTGTGAGTATTTGATCTTTTTCTTCTTTTCTTATCAGTAGGAAACCTTTGGCATTGTTGTCAAGTTAAGTTAATCTAAGGGTTAAGTCATGGCAGGAGAGCCCAGACCCGTGTCATGCTCCTCCTGTGCTATGCTACCAGTATCGCTGACTACTATGTGTGCAGGAAGTGTGTCCATCTGCAGCTCCTGACAGACTGCATTGCGGTACTGGAGCTGCGCATGGACTCACTCTGGAGCATCTGCGATGCTGAGGATGTCGTGAATAGCACGTTTAGTGAGTTGGTCACACCACAGGTAAAGGTTACTCAGGAATGGGTGACCATCAGGCAGAGCAGCAGAAGGAGGTAGTGCAGGGGACCCTTGCGGTCGTCGTCATCCAAAAATGATGCACTGTTTTGGGTATTGTTGGGGGAGATGACTCATCAGGGGAAAGCAGCAGCAGCCAAGTTCATGGCACTGTGAGTGGCTCTGCTGCACAGGAGGGTAGGAAAAAGAGTGGGAGAGCTATAATGATAGGGGATTCGATTGTAAGGGGAACAGATAGGTGTTTCTGCGGCCACAAACGAGACTCCAGGATGGTATGTTGCCTCCCTGGTGCAAGGGTCAAGGATGTCTCGGAGCGGTTACAGTGCATTCCGGAGGGGGAGGGGGAAACAGCCAGCTGTCGTGGTGCATATAGGTACCAATGATATAGATAAAAAAACGGGATGGGGTCTTACAAGCTGAATTTAGGGAGATAGAAGTTAAATTAAAAAGTAGGACCTCAAAGGTAGCAATATTAGGATTGCTACCAGTGCTACATGTTAGTCAGAGTAGAAATTGCAGGATAGTACAGATGAATACGTGGCTTGAGGAATGGTGCAAGGAGGAGGGATTCAAATTCCTGGGACATTGGAAGCGGTTCTGGGGGAGGTGGGACCAGTACAAACTGGACGGTTTGCACCTGGGCAGGACCAGAACCAATGTCCTAGGCGGAGTGTTTGCTAGTGCTTTTGGGGAGGGGTTAAACTAATATGGAAGGGGGATGGGAACCTATGCAGGGAGGCAGAGGGAAGTAAAAAGGGGGCAGAAGCAAAAGGTAGGAAGGAGAAAAGCAGGAGTGGAGGGCAGAGAAATCAAGGGCAAAAATCAACAAGGGCCACAATACAACATAATTCTAAAAGGACAAAGTGTGTTAAAAAAACAAGCCTGAAGGCTCTGAGTCTCAATGCGAGGAGCATTCGTAATAAGGTGGACGAATTAACTGTGCAGATAGCTGTTAACGGATATGATGTAATTGGGATCACAGCGACATGGCTCCAGGGTAACCAAGGCTGGGAACTCAACATCCAGGAGTATTCAATATTCAGGAAGGCCAGACAGGAAGGAAAAGGAGGTGGGGTAGCGTTAATGGTTAAAGAGCAGGTTAACGCAATAGTAAGGAAGGACATTAGCTTGGATGATGTGGAATCTATATGGGTAGAGCTGTGAAACACCAAAGGGCAGAAAAAGTTTGTGGGAGTTGTGTACAGACCACCAAACAGTAGTAGAGAGGTTGGGGACGGCATCAAACAGGAAATTAGGGATGCGTGTAATAAGGGTACAGCAGTTATCATGGGTGACTTTAACCTACATATTGATAGGGCTAACCAAACTGGTAGCAATACTGTGGAGGAGGATTTCCTGGAGTGTATAAAGGATGGTTTTCTAGACCAATATGTCGAGGAACCAACGAGAGAGCAGACCATCCTAGACTGGGTCTTGTGTAACAAGAGAGAATTAATTAGCAATCTGGTCGTGCGAGGCCCCTTGGGAAAGAGTGACCATAATATGATAGAATTCTTCATTTAAGATGGAGAACAACACAATTAATTCAGAGACCAGAGTCCTGAACTTAAAGAAAGGAAACTTCGATGGTATGAGACGTGATTTGGCTAGGAAAGACTGGCGAATGATACTTAAAGAGTTGACAGTGGATAGGCAATGGCAGACATTCAAAGATCACATGGATGAATTACAACTATTGTAAAAATAAAACAGGAAAGGTGGCTCAACCGTAACTAACAAGGGAAATTAGGGATAGTGGTAAATCTAAGGAAGAGGCATATTAATTGGTCAGAAAAAGCAGCAAACCTGAGGACTGGGAGAAATTTAAAATTCAGCAGAAGAGGACAAAGGATTTAATTAGAAGGGGGAAAATAGAGTATGAGAGTAAGCTTGCTGGGAACATAAAAACTGACTGCAAAAGCTTCTATAGATATGTGAATAGAAAAAGATTAGTGAAGACTAATGTAGGTCCCTTGCAGTCAGAATCAGGTGAATTCATAATGGGGAACAGGAAATGGCAGACCAATTGAACAAATACTTTGGTTCTGTCTTCACGAAGGAGGACACAAATAACCTCCCGAAAATACTAGGAGACCAAGGGTCTAGTGGGAAGGAGGAACTGAGGGAAATCCTTATTAGTCAGGAAATGGTGTTAGGGAAACTGATGGGACTGAAGGCTGATAAATCCCCAGGGCCTGATAATCTGCATCCCAGAGCACTTAAGGAAGTGGCCCTAGAAATAGTGGATGCATTGGTGGTCATTTTCCAAAATTCCATGGACTCTGGATCAGTACCTAAGGATTGGAGGGTAGCTAATGTCACCCCACTTTTTAAAAAGGAGGGAGAGCGAAAACAGGTAATTATAGACTAGTTAACCCGAGATCGATGATGGGGAAAATGCTGGAATCAATTATTAAAGATGTAATAGCAGCGCATTTAGAAAGTAGTGACAGGATCAGTCCAAGTCAGCATGGATTTATGAAAGGGAAATCATGCTTGACAAATCTTCCAGAGTTTTTTGAAGATGTAACGAGTAGAGTGGACAAGGGAGAACCAGTGAATGTGGTGTATTTTGACTTTCTAAAGGCTTTTGACAAGGTCCCACACAAGAGATTAGTGTGCAAAATTAAAGCACATGGTATTGGGGGTAATGTATTGACGTGGATAGAGAACTGGTTGGCAGACAGGAAGCAAACAGTGGGAATAAACGGGTCCTTTTCAGAATGGCAGGCAGTGACTAGTGGGGTGCCGCAAGGTTCAGTGCTGGGACCCCAGCTATTTACAATATACATTAATGATTTAGATGAAGGAATTGAATGTAATATATCCAAATTTGCAGATGATACTAAGCTGGGTGGCAGTGTGAGCTGTGAGGAGGATGCTAAGCGGCTGCAGGGTGACTTGGACAGGTTAGGTGAGTGGGCAAATGCATGGCAGATGCGGTATAATGTAGATAAATGTGAGGTTATCCACTTTGGTGGCAAAAACAGGAAGGCAGATTATTATCTGAATGGTGACAGGTTAGTAAAAGGGGAGGTGCAACGAGACCTGGGTGTCATGGTACATCAGTCACTGAAGGTAGGCATGCAGATAGAGCAGGCAGTAAAGAAAGCAAATGGCATGCTGGCCTTCATAGCGAGAAGATTTGAGTATAGGAGCAGGGAGGTCTTATTGCAGTTGGACAGGGCCTTGGTGAGACCACACCTTGAGTATTGTGTGTAGTTTTTGTCCCCAATCTGAGGAAGGACGTGCTTGCTATTGAGGGAGTGCAGCGAAGGTTCACCAGACTAATTCCTGGGATGGCAGCACTGACATATGAAAAAAGACTGGATCGGCTCGGCTTATACTCATTGGAATTTAGAAGAGTGAGAGGGGATCTCATAGAAGCATATAAAATTATGACTGGACTGGACAGGTTAGATGCAGGAAGAATGTTCCCGATGTTTGGGAAGTCCAGAACCAGGGGTCACAGTCTAAGGATAAGGGGTAAACATATAGGACCGAGATGAGGAGAAACTTCTTGACTCAGAGAATTGTGAACCTGTGGAATTCTCTACCACAAAGTTATGTCCAGTTTGTTGGATATACTCAAGAGGGAGTTAGATGTGGCCCTTACGGCTAAGAGGATCAGTGGATATGGAGAGAAGGCGGGAGTGGGGTACTGAAGTTGCATGATCAGCCATGATCATATTGAATGGCGGCGCAGGCTCGAAGGGCCGAATGGCCTGCTCCTGCACCTATTTTCTATGTTTAAGGGCGGCCGCGTCGCCGACCAACAAGGGGAGTTCACCGGCACAAAAAGCTGTCGGGGGCACCGGCCGGCGACGGCGACGCTCCTGCGGGGCAATTCCGCAAAAGGGATACTTCCCGCGGGGTAATTTTGGGAAGCAGTCCCCGCCGGTCGACAATGGGTTGGCGCGTGCACGCTGCGGCGGGAAAACGGGAGGAGCGGTCCCCTACACCACTCCGCTCCTGATCAAGGGCAATTTGTAAAATGGCTGCCTCTCCGGTGGCCATGGGCCTTATCGGGAGGGGCAATTTCGGCCCTGATTCTGTCTGTCTGTCTTAAGACTGTCGACCCTAGTCTTCACTGCCCTCTTAATCAAGGAGAATACAAAGGGTGGATGCGGGGGGGGGGAATTACAAAACAGTAATTTATAAATAGTTGCAAAACTAAAGCGAGGACTGTGTGTAAATGAGAACAGATGTCTTCAGGGTGAAATTATTCTGGTGTAGAATGCAGGTTTCTTGTGGTTTGAGCCAAAGTACACGAGCCAAAATCCAGCTCGGGCCGACAGGAACCTTGTAACTAACTCTCTCCCAAGCACTCTGTTGTCCATATTAAGGTGTATTTTATTTCTGTTTCTGGCTAAACAAGAAGATATCACTTAACAAGCTCAGCTTTTTATTCACGTGCCACCAGTCCTTGCTTTGAGGTCCATCTGCTGGCTCTTATTCTTTGGCTGCCCTTTAACAGCCCTGGCCTGCTGTACCTTTCTCAGTCTTTTTGCTGGTTAATGTGACGTCTCTGGGGCAAGGCTGTCTTTAAACAATTCATTTCTTGATTTTTTTTTTAACCAGTCATTACTTTAAAGACAGTTCCTTCCATATATATTGTCTATCATATCCCCTTGTGATTTGACGGAGTGCAGCAGCATTGAAAGGTTTTCTGTAGTGTGATCACTGAAGCCAATGCAGACCTCAGCCGACTGGTCCTGTTGTGCCCTGGAATGTGCTGTTATACTGCAATCCTCCTCTGACAGATTGCGGTTACTCTGGGGTGCTTTACCAGTGTGATAGCTCTGAGTCACGGTACAGATGTGGTGGTTCTGCAGCACATTGCAGGTGTTGGAACACTTTATGCTGATGTATCTGCAAACATTTATACATTTTTTTAAAAAAAGTCAACAAATTTCTTGCACGTGATGAACAAATGCTACTTTTCTTTCCTCCAGAACAATCTCTTTTTATTTGAGTGTCAGCTGGGCTCACTCAGTTGGCCGCACTCTCTCTCCTCCAGGGTCAGAAGGTTGTGTGTTCAAGCCCCACCCCAAGTCTTGAGCTCATCACTTAGGCTGTAACTTCAGTTGAGCTTCATTGTAAGCCTTGCTGTCCTTCAGATAAGACGTTAAACTGAATCTGGCTGTTCTGATGATTTAGAGGAACCTTAGCAAACCCACGGGACTACTCACAGATGAACAGAAGTTCACTTGGTGCTCTGGCCAACATTTCTTACTCAACCAAGACTAGATTAACCTGCTCATGCATCTCATTGCTCTTTGTGGGACGTTGCTGGCGAAGAATTAGCTGCAGTGTTTGCTACCAAAGAACAGTCACCGCACTCCAAAAGTAATTGATTGTACGAGATGTTTTGACTGGTCAAGGTGCTCTATAAATAAAAGTTTTCTTTGTTCTTTTAAATGCTCCTGTCTTGTATCCTGCTGGGCTGTGGAGAGCCTGAGTTTGTCATCTGTGGGTGCAGCGGGGTGGGGTCTTTTCATGGGGGTGCATTTTGAGAAGAATAACATTGTTGCAACAAAAGCAGAACACTGCGGATGCTGGAAACCTGAAATAAAAGCAGAAAATGCTGGATTAACTCAGCAAGTCAGGGAGCATCTGCGGAAAGAGAAGCTGAGCTAACGGGGCCGAAATTCACCCCCGCCAGAAACGGGCCGCACCGACTGTTTTTCCTGTGTTTTCACCGCTGCGGTGGATGCAGTGGCCTCTTGCGCGGAATTCAGCTCTTGGTTTTTTTTTCGAGCGAAGCAGAAGTCGATCAAAATGAGGGCTGTAATGGCGCAGAGATCAGGAGATCGGTCATAAGAGGGGCGGAAGTGGGGGCGGGCAGAGTGTCCGCCTCTGTCAGTCATCAGCGTAGCGCTGATGTCATCACGCTGGCGCGTAACCACTTAAAGGGGAGAGCCGCTGCAAGATCTGCGATTATTTTGGTTGGGCCACCAGGGAGGGTTTCGGCCGGGCCAGCGGCCTGGCACCCAAGAGGGAATGCCAGGCTGCCTGTTGGTGGCCCGGCCGAACTCGGGGGCATAATTGTCGGGCCGACCGACAAGAAAAAATAAGATGGTGGCCGTGGCAGTGCACCCTTCCTTTAATGGCGGCCGCACCACCATTTTGCACACGCTGCAAGCGCAGTGCACCGCGTGGCGGCCACAAGATTTTTTTTTAGCTGAAGTTGGCTTGAGGTGCAGGAGATCGGTGGTGCGCGCTTTGATGACGCGCTTAGGAGGGTTCGTCAGCAGCGGGACGAAAGTGGGGACCGCCGGATAAACCCGCCGAGGATAATTGCGTGAGCGGCGGCCATTCGACTCTGTCGCGTGGCCGGCGCTTTCCGACGGTAACAGGCCTTATCGAGAGTCTGAATTTCGGCCCCACGTTTCAGGTCGATGACATTTCATCAGAACATCATTATAGCGGGTTTGTACACTGCAATTGTTACATAAACTTCAAAGTCAAATTTTAAGGTGACCTAACAAAATAGTGAATGAACCATTAATCAAAACTTTATGGGAAAACTAATTTATTTGTGAGCAGAAGCCAAATCATCCCCAGAATGCACTGCCAGTCGAAGGCATCATGATGTTGCCATGGCAATGAAAATATGCAATGATTTGGGCTGAATTTCTCTACAGCTGAGCATTTCAAAACACTTGGCAGAAGATGTTCTTCCTGATTAAACAACTGGAAATTTGAGATAAATGATCACCCTTTCATTCTATTTTTTTTAAAAAGCATAACATATTAACATCTATTTCGTTTTAAAGGGATTGCGTTATCTTTTTTGGAGGTTTTTGCTGGTGGCATGCTCAATTATAGGAATTAACGTGTTCATGTATCTCCAGACACTACTCCCTGTAAATAAAAGGACGTTCTGCAGTAAGATTTTTTCCTCTAGCCACTTTACAACCTATGTTGATGAATTTGAACTGTTATCGCTGCCCAGATGCACACCCTCCGAGACATCATTGTGGACATGATGTGCGCTCCTGGCCAAGTTATCTTGGGAACATTTTAGGCCCTTAAAATGTTCTTGGATTCCATACAATGGGACATTAATGACCATTTACTACCAACTGCTCCCGATTTCTCTGGGGATTTACTGTATAGACTCTCTGGAGTCTATATGTCAAAAACAAACCAATAAGGAATGGAGCCTTGCCAGTTCTACTGTGCTGGTGTTATGATGGCTGTTAGAACTATTAGGACAGCCATGTGTTTGGTGCATAGGGACAGAATGCCGTGAGGTGATGGATGGCTCCATCATGAACTGTAACACCTTGATTTTAACAAAGGTGAATATGGGTCACGCTAATCTTTCAAAGTCATGTGTGAAAAACGCTCATCTATTAAGTGTACAACAGCAAGCTCTCAACAGCCATTGTTTTTCTGCATTTAAGTGAAGCAGACACACACTTTTGCCACGCACAGTGCTGGTACAGGGCGGTTCTTGGCATTGCTGTGGTATTCTGAAATTAAATCAAGATCAAAGGTGTGTTGTTACCACGGTCTTCTGTAGGGCAGTGTCTGTTGCTGGAACTATCCTGAATAGACTTTGCAAATGTTTAACATGAAACAAGTGAAATCTCTCTCTTGGTTTACAGCAGTAGTGCTGAGATTTGGGAATTGCACATTTAAAACAAATTAAAGTTCTTTTAGGTGAAGAGAAAAGTGATTTTTGTAACAGATATTAATTTGAAGAGTGAGAAAGAACCTATTTTTTTTTTTAAGTACTGATCATTTTAGCAGACTTTGCTCCCGACCATTTGTCTATCCTCATAAATTTTCCACTATTAAAAATATTTTTAATCATTCTCGAGGTTTGGGCGTTGCTGTCAAGGTTGATCTTTATCGCTGATCCAAGCTACCAAGTTGCCCTCAGAAGATGGTGGATCTTCTTGAACGATAGCAGTCTGTTTTGTGATTTGATATAACTGAGCAACTTGTTAGGCCACTTCAGAGGACCATTAAGTATCAACCATGTTGGTGTGGGACCGGAGTGACACATGGTCCAGACCGGGTAAGGACGCCAGGTTTCCTTTCGTCAAGGACCTTAGTGAATCAGTCAGGTCTTTACAACAATCTGACAACTTCATGATCACTTATACTAATACCGGCTTTTGATTTCTAGAATTAAAAAAAAATTCATTCACAGGATGTAGGTGTCCTGAGCAATGCCATCATTTATTGCCCATCCCTAATTTCCATTGAAAAGGTGGTGGTGAGCCACTGCCTTGAACCGCTGCAGTCTGTGTGGTGAAGGTACTCCCACAGTGCTGTTAGGGAGGGAGTTCCAGGATTTTGACCCAGCAACGATGAAGCAATGGCGATATATTTCCAAGTCCGGATGGTGTGTGACTTGGAGGTGTTGGTGCTCCCATGCACCTGCTGCCCATGTCCTTTTAGGAGGTCGTGGGTTTGGGAGGTACTGCCGAAGAAGCCTTGGCGAGTTGCTGCAGTGCTTCTTGCAGATGGTACACACTGCAGACACAGTGCGCCGGTGGTGGAGGGAGTGAACGTTTATAGCAGTGGATGGGGTGCCGATCAAGCTGGCTGCTTTGTTCTGAATGGTGTCGAGCTTCTTGAGTGTTTTTGGAGCTGCATTCATCCAGGCAGGTGGAGAGTACTTCATCACACTCCTGACTTGTGCCTTGTAGGTGGTAGAAAGGCTTGGAGAATCAGGAGTTGAGACACTCGCCACAGAATGCCCAGCTTCTGACTTGCTCCTGTGGCTGCTCCAGTTAAATTGCGGGTTAATGGTGACCACTAAGGATGTTGGTGGTGTGGGATTCAACAATGGTAAGGCGAAGGTTACTTGCCGCTTATCAGCCCAAGAACGGATATTGCCCAGGTCTTGATGCATGTGGGCGCAGATTGCTTCATTATCTGAGGATTTGTGAATGGAAGTGTGCAATCATCAGCGAACATCCCCATTTCTGACCTTATGAAGGAGGGATGGTCATTGTTGAAGCAGCTGAAGATGGTTGGGCCTAGCACACTACCCTGAGGAACTCCTGCAGCGATGTCCTGGGGCTGAGAGGATTGGCCTCCAACAACCACAACGATCTTCCTTTGTGCGAGGTAAGACTCCAGCCAGTGGAGAGTATCCCCCCTGTTTCCCATTGATTTCAGTTTTACTCGGGCTCCTTGGTACCACGCTGTCGAATGCTGTCTTGATGTCCAAGGCAGTCATTTTCACTTCACGTCTGAAATTCAGCTCGTTTGTCCATGTTTTCGACCAAGGCTTTAATAAGCTCTGGATTTGAGTGATCCTGGCGGAAACCAAACTGGGCATCGGTTAGCAGGTTATTGATTAAGTGCCGCTTGACAGCACTGCCGACGACACCTTCCATCACATTGCTGGTGATTGAGTGTGGACTGATAGGGTGGTAATTGGCTGGATTGGATTTGTCTTGCTTTTTGTGGTCAGGACATACCTGGGCAATTTTCCACTTTGTCGGGTAGATGCCAGTGCTGCTGCTGTACTGGAACAGTTTGGCTTGAGGCACGGCTTGTTCCGGAGCACAAATCTTCAGCACGACAACTGGGTTGTTGTCGAGGCCCATAGCCTTTGCTGTATCCAGTGTGCTCAGCCGTTTCTTGCTATCATGTGGAATGAATTGAATTGGCTGAAGGCTGGCTTCTGGTGGGACCTCAGGAGAAGGCCGAGATGGATCATCCGCTTCTGGCTGAAATGGTTGCGAATGCTTCAGCCTTGTCGTTTGCATTCATATGCTGGGCTCTGTCATGGTTGAGGCTGGGGACATTCATGGAGCCTCCTCCTCCCTTTAGCTGTTTAATTGTCCTCCACCATTCACAACTGGATGTGGGAGGACTGCGGAGCTTTGATCTGATCCGTTGGTTGTGGGATCCCATACCTCTGTATGTAGCACGCTGCTTCCGCTGTGTTGCAGCTTCCTCATGTTGGTACCTCTCTGAAACTGAATTTCACCCCCATTGAAACTGAATTCGGAGATGTTGAGTGAGCAACAGGACCCAAAGCAAGAAAGATAATTATTATTCGAAATGGAACAAAGCACATATCAATTGACCATTCAGTGGAGAGAAGTTAGTGTTCAAGTATGTGCCCAAAACCATTGAAACTCTGGTGCCACCGTGTAGTGCTGCTCCTCAGTGTGGGAAGGGTCTTTCCATCCAGCTCATGGAGTACAGGTGAAAACGATGGTAAATATCCAGTTTGGTAATAACCTGCTTTGGTGAATTAAACATGAATGCTGAAGGAAATCAAATTCTCACTATTACCAATGGGTTAAAATGTTCAAGGCAATTCCTGCAATGCAATGATGTTGATGTGTTTTGGGTGTGGTACTCGAGAGAAAGCAAGAGGTGGAGATAAAAATATGTCACCAAAAGGGGCTAGGAAGATATAGGGCTGGAAATTTGTTTTGAGCGCTGGTGCAAAACAGCCGGAATCATAGCTGCCTCCTGTTCTCTGCGCTCGATCTTCTGTTCCAGTGACTTCAGTAGGATTGAAGATCCAGCGGCTGTTTAGCAGGTGATATTGCCCATTTCCCGTCCTCACCAAAGTCCACTTTCACCCCCATAATACTGTAAGGATACAACTCATCATTTCAGGCTGCTCTCCTCCAAATCTGCTCAGTATAACCTTCCTCCTGACAGTCCTGTAAATAGGGAAGGACCAGACCCTCAAGGGAAGAGGAGGAGAATATCAAGGCAAGTTGTAATGTCTGTCACATTCCACCCTAAATAGAATGTTGCTAACAATTAGAAATGTACTGGCTAACACATCCTGGCTGAAGCAGTGTAGAGTAGCCTGTTGGGGTGAGACCCACGATTCTTATTAATTGGAGAACTTCACATAGTACAGTTTGAGGCAGCGGTCGGAGATGTACGGTTGAAGACTATCTATAAGGATTGCTGTGCCATGAACTTGCTTTGACGACCACTTTTGAGATTAAGTTCAGGTCCCTTGCACTGCTGGAACTGACCATGGGTGGTTCTGTGAAGCGCGTTGGGACGTTTTTTCTGCGCTAAATGCGTTATATAAATGCTATTGTTGACCTTTCTATTCAGGTGGTCTCTATAGGCAGCAGTCACGAGCTAGAATCTGCCAGCGTGTTCAGTGGCAGCTGGATTGGAAGGCCACTGAAATTTGTTTTCCAGTAATGTTGTTTTCAAACAGTTTTAAAAATGTAAACGTAACAGAAATGCTTCTATCCACATCTGCCATTTTTGATGATGCAAATTCCACATGTTCATCACTGAATTTAGGATGGTGGAGAGAGAACCCACTTTATTGACAGAATGAATTACCCAACAATATTCATTAGAGTGGCATATACTATAGATTCCAACGAGCAGTGCATGCAAAACTAAAGGAGACTAGAGCATAGGGAAATCAATGATCCATGACAGATTTTCACTATTGGAATGTTTTGCCAGGTTCTAGAAATGCTCGACAACACAGCAGCTGTTCTGGTGGCACAGCTTGTCACAACTTGCTCTCGCATGATAAGATGGAGATTTTGCCTGTGATTCCCCTCATGATCTGTCGGCGTTTTCTGATTTTTTTCCAAGCTGCTCCAGCATAGCTATCATTCTTGCAGTTATTCAGTAATGTGAAAAAACTGGCTAGATTATCCACAAATATGCAGAACAACTTTAAGCCAGCAAATTATAATCTTATCGACACTCATTTCAGGGGCTAGCGGGGAACCACTTGTCTCCAGACCTCGTCACAGCCCCGATCCAGGCGTGGACAGGGGAGATGAATGTCAGAGGATAGATGAGAGTGGTCGT
Source organism: Pristiophorus japonicus (assembly GCF_044704955.1). NCBI lineage: Eukaryota > Metazoa > Chordata > Chondrichthyes > Pristiophoridae > Pristiophorus > Pristiophorus japonicus. Next base: position 216,042,694 of record NC_091984.1, on the reverse strand, counting down.
CCTCGACCTTGTGGCACCAAGGAGCCCGAGCAAAATTGAGGTCATTGGGAGTCGAAGCAAAATCCTACAGGGCTGGAGTCATACCTGACAGACCTGGTCATGGATGTCAGAGGCCAGTCATTGCAGCAGCCAGGCCTTTGTGTGGTAGTTTGTGGACGATTCCAGGACCTCCCAAATTTGCGACCTCTACCACTGAAATGGACGTGGGCAGCAACTCCATGGGAAGATTGCCGTTTCCAAGTTCCCCTCCTGAATTTGGCAGTTGTTGCGGTTTCTTCACTGTTGCGTGGTCAAAATCCTGGAATTCCGTAGCTAACACTACGGTTGAGCACTATTACCACAAGGACTGCAGCGGTTCAAAAACAACCACAACCACCTTCTCGGGGGAAGTAGAGACGGACAATAAATGCAGCCTTGCCAGCCTTCAAATGAAGAATTGTTTTAAAGGGAAATGTAGACGTTTACCCAGATTGCAGCACAAACACATCATCAGTGAGAATGATGATTAAAAAATCACTGCATAGTGCAAAGGACATCTTGAAACTATGTAGAGCAGCTCAAATATTGTTCTTTCAGCCCAGGGGCGGAGGGGAAAGGAGCTCTGCTTGGATTGTAAGGCCATTTTCATTACAGAATTGTTCCAAAACAAAACAGAATCGTGGGCTAGATTTTTGGCTGTGATGTTTTTGGGGCGATAATGGCGGCGGGGCGGGAAAGTGAGCAGCCGCGAATACATTTGTGCCTCAGTAGGTAAGTTTGGGCATCTGGGCCCTGAGTCAGGGGACGCAGTACTAAGGGAGGCATTGTTATGGTGTTAGGATGGGAAACTCCCGAGCTAAAGAGCTGGGCCGGGAGTGCCCTGAGAGACGCCTGAGGAGAAAAAAACTCAAAAAATGCCACAAAACCATTCCCAATACAAAGCCCCACCACAACACAAATCGCAAACAACATTAAAAGAAAAAACAATTACACGTGCCTTATGGGTCCGTTACCTACCTCTGCGCTGTCAGCATCGTTGGATCGCCCTCATTTTCCAGGCAGTCAGTGCGAGGCACGCTTTGGGGCAAACAGGTCGGGCAAGAATCAAAACTCACTCCGGTGTCGTAACCAGGGGCGTTGCACAGCTCTTCCTGGCGGTGCTGCTCAGCGCCGCCGCTAAACCGGACCCGAGGATCGCGGCGGGATGCTGGAGGCTGACCACCCGGCTAAAACACCGCGCTGCCGCTCCGGGGTGAAAAACTGAACGGAGAAGACCCAAAAATCCAGCCCTGTACAGACTTAAATTCATGTTTATTTTGAACACATGCTGTACTATCTCGGAACATAGAGTGACGAGCGAGTGGACTGGACCAAGGTGTGTGTTCGTGACCTGTTTCCTGCTATTTCTTTCAGAATTTTCATCAGTAAGTCTGTGCGTCCTCAAAGATACTTAAATGTTTTTGTTCTTCTAACATCTTCTCTGGAAAAGGTGACAGACAGAATTTAACCTTTTCATTTTCTTACACATCTAACACTGCTCTAAAGCAATATCCATCTGTTTCCCAATATGTTGCTGTTATAGGAGCTGATGTGATGATTTTATTTTACCCCATTTGCCCCTTTTCCCTTGAATATCAGCTCCACCTTCCGCTGGTCGACATGAATCACTGAATTGCCCTGTGTTGCTGACCACCATGGCCACTCTGATTTCTGTAGCGATTGAAGCATTCTGCAGCATTTATCTGTCGATAAATCAAAGCAGCTGGCTTCACAGACCCATTTATTAGAGGAACAATGGGCTGCTTTGCCACCAGTATTGACGTAGCATTCCTCTCAAGACGTCATCTTTAACACTTAAGATTGTATACCTTCTGCTCATTTATTTTTTCTTAGTTTGAGTGAATCCCCTCTTCCCTATCTTCCCCCACCCTCCCTACACACACAAACATAATTTCTTCTCTTGGTCTTGATCTACCATCTGCAGCCAACACATGCAAGTGGGTGACCTTTCCTGCACCGCACCTGGCTTCTCGGAGCTGTGCAAGAGTCACCTGGAGTACTGTGTACCGTTCTGGTCGCCTTACCTAAAGAAAGACATACTTGCCTTCGAGGGAGTGCAACGAAGGTTCACTAGACTGGTTCCTGGGATGCCCTATGAGGAGAGATTGAGTAGACTAGGCCTATACTCTCTAGAATTTAGAGGAATGAGGGATGATCTAATTGAAACGTATAAAATTCTTAAAGGACTTGATAGGGTTAATGCTGGGAAAATGTTTCCCCCTGGCTGGGGAATCTAGAACACAGGGTCACAGTTTCAGAATAAGGGCTAGGCCAATTAAGACTGAGATGAGGAGCAATTTCTACACTCAAAATGTTGTGAATTTTTGGAATTCTTGACCCCAGAGAGCTGTGGAAGCTCAGTCGTTTGAGCATATTCAAGTCAGAGATAGATCGATTTTTGGGAACAAAGGGAATTAAGGGATATGGGGATAGTGCGGGAAGGTGAGTTGAGGTAGAAGATCAGCCATGATATTGAATGGCGGAGCAGGCTCAAAGGGCTGAATGACCTATTCCAGTTCCTATTTCTTATGTTCTTATTAAAAAAAAGTAAGGATTTTTTTTTTGTCCTTCACTTTAAACCTACAAATATACAAACTGGATAAAAGCTAGCTGGCCACAGTCTGACCACTGCCACTGATACAATTCTACAGCAGTTGATGTAAAAACATATGTGAAAGCAACATAGAAATGATGGATTTTTGACATTGCACTTTTAAATAACGTTGACCTTTTTTTGCATGACACAGCATTTCTTCGATGAATTCCCAACTTTATTGGTATGCACTGCCTGGTGTGGTACTGAGCAAAACACACCAGTTCGGGCTGAGGCTCGCTCCCCGTTCTGTGCTGAGTTTGCTGATCTCAGTTCGGCGAGGAGTGTTGCAATGACCTCCCTTCTCCTGGAGTAGGGAGGGGTAAGTCAACCGAGGTTGCTGCTCCTGATTGTCCACTGATCCCTGCTGGTTATGTGCATGCCTGTGTATGGACGTTGGGTGAAAATAGGATGGGACCGTGATGTTCCCCATCGCCAAATATCTTGTCTCCCTATTGAAGTTCACACGTGGGACCTGGCCACTTGGAGGACTGCCAGCACCTGTGGAACTGTATCCCAGTGTCAGCCGTTGCTTTCAGTAAGGGAGAGAGAAAATTGGGGATTAAGTAGCGATGGCTGACTGCATTTAAGGGGAAGCTCGATAAGTACATGAGGGAGAAAGGAATAGAAAGATGTGTTGACGGAGGGGGCTCAAGTAAGGTGGGAGGTGGAGCATAAACACTGGCACAGACCTGTTGGGCTGAATTGCCTGTTCCTGTGCTGTAATACTATGCAACAGTAAATTTACTCTCAAAAACCAATAAAATAACAGAGAATCTACAGCAGAGAAACAGACCATTCGACCCAAATGGTTTATACTCCACATGAGCCTCCCCTACTCTTAATTACCTCTTCCCACACTAAATCCCTCTATTACCTTCTCCCTCATGTAGGCCTCAAGCCTCCCGCTAAATACATCAGTGCTGTTTCAGCCACTCTGGCAGCGAGTTCCATATACCACCACTCTCTGTGTAAAGGAACTCCTCCTAAATGTTTTATTTAATTTGTTCGAGGCTATCTTGCGTTTATGTCCTCTTACTCTGGACACGTCCACAAGTGGAAACATTTTCTCCACAAGCACACTGTTGAACCCCTTTGTAATTTGAAAGAACCTCTCTCAGGCCTCCTCATTTCCAGAGGAAAGAACCCCAGCCTGATCTTTCCTGTCCGTTGCATCCTCTCAATTTAGGTAACATTCTGGTAAATCTTTTCTGCACTTTCTTCAGTATCCTTTCTGTTGTTCAAAACCGTCAATCACATGATGAAAATTGCCACTCCTCGGAAGGGTTTTACGTAAAGTCACAAATGAAGCGCAAAGTCAATTAACACCAATCTCCTGAAATTCCAATTTGTGAATGCTACTATACACACTCTGAATCTGGGGGGCTTGCACAAAGCTCAAGGGCACTGGTCTAAATGTTTTAGTTTGGGGGTGCACTGGTGGAAGCAGCTGTTCTCCAGCTCCTTCCTCTTAAGTTGCTACGTATGAGTGTCGCTGTGGCGACCTTACACGCTTTTTGTTGGTTTGCTTTTATTCAAACGGCTTTGCTTTCAACTGGTCTCCGCTCCCTGCCAGAATCATGGCTCAGCCTATGTTCAGTACTTAATTGTCAAACCTCTTTTATTATATTTATTCACCGCGTAGAGCAGCTTCATAGATCAGATATAAGAAGCCCCCAGTTACTTTTCCAGGATTAACACATTAAATCAGGATGTTGGATAAATAAATGAATGCAGTGAAGTATGGAACAACTTCTCTGGAAATTTTCAACAATATTAAGAGGTGATATAATCACAGAATAATTGGGCAAATTATAGATAATTGCTGACCTTTTCGGTCTACAATGGAGCTCTTTGACCAAGTGTGCAAGCTGGGGTGGTGTTTAATAAGTTGCCGTTGGCCACTCTCCACTTAACAACTGCAGTAATGGCCAACTGTTGCTGCTGTGAGATTCTCCATCACTGCTTTACTATAGATTTACATGGTCATACTTACTGGATTTGATATTGCATCACACATCCACAACTTTATCCATCTTTAAACTCGTTGGTTTCTGAGGATTGTTGGATAACCTTAGAACTAACTTGAAATCATAAATCTGTGATTTTTCTTTTGGTGGAAGATGTTAATTCTAATTCAACTGGTTGAATAGTTAAGTCAAATTGCGCGGGAGTTAGCGGAGACGCACAACTGGTAGCGACCCGCTCCCGCTGGTAGTGTCCCGGGCTGCTTCCCCTCCACCGATGACATCATCGCTGTGCCCAGCAACCCTTTTTCGTCACCGCGGCTGAAATTGGGCTGCGTTCCACGAGGCTGCTGCAGGTGATGTCAGCACCAGTCTCGTGGGTCGCAAACCGGGTCGTGCTTCGCCTGCGGGGTGAAACTTAAAGGGGAGGTGCACGGTGCCATTTTAATTTTTCGTCCGACTTACCAGTCCGACCTCCGGGAGTGTTTTTGCGGGATTCGTGCTGCAACGGTGCAGCCCGGCTTTGGTGCCGGGCTGTGGCCATGATACCCCCCCCGCATCCCCAGTAGCCTAGTGGCAGAGTGCCCTCGCCTTAACTGAGGGGCAGGGCCCTGTGACCGCCTCAGCGCTACACGGAGAGGCTGCGTAGTGCTCCGACTTGCACGCATTTAGCGTTCCCGACCCAAGAGAAAATGGAGCGCCGGACATTGCGTCCACTTCCTCATGGGGGCAGTAACCCAAATCTAGGTCGCTGGGCGGGACTTCCACGCTGGGCGCAGGAAGTCCCGCCCAACAAAGGTTATCGCACCAGATGATACCCAATTTTGCCCCCTATAAGTTTACAGGTCTTTTTGTCACACTACTGGTTGTTGTTGTCAAACCACAGCTTCCATGGATGACCCTTTCTCTTTGCATTGAGTGCCCAAAATCTAACGTCCCTATCACTGCTCTGAGCTGCAAGACCACAGTAGGACATATTTACCTTTGTAATTCTGCTCATCAATTCTATCTTCACCCAGCTCCTGCCCTCTTTAATGACATCATGAGTGGGAGAATGACCATTTTGTCATGTTATTCGAGTGGGGATTCTACAGAAAGTGGGGAGGTGGGGGCGGGTGATCAGTCAGCTCTCGGGAGGTGGGTCGGTTATTGAAAGCATTTACGACAACTGTGTGTCTCCATTTAACATGTTTTCTATCTTTAACAAATGTCTGCCAGATTTCACTGACTTCGGGAAAGCGGGCAAGTAAAAGGAGACGCAAAGGGCTGGTTCTGTAAGGCAAGCACTGTTTGTGGGCCAGGAGGAGCACGAATGTTTCCAACAGGCCCAACAAGCTACCCTGTAAACGTCCCACCCATACGCGATCTGTCTGACCCCCGCACCTCCACGATCTGGTGCCCCCGCAACCACTATCTTGCCCCCACTTCCCCGGCCACGTTCTACCCGCCCCCACCACCACGAGACCTACCTGCATCTCTTCTGCAGCAATTTGGTTGGCTGTTGGGTGGGGAACCTAGAGAAAAAAAAACTAAGAACTGCAGGATATTCGGGAAAATCTGTCCTTCCACTTATCCCGTCCATAATTCCTACCACCCCCTCTGAACGTGCCGCTCGATAAATATTTAGGCCAAAATGTCTGCTTCTATGCTGGCTCTGCCCAACAATATGAAAGTATAAAACACAGCAACTGATGCAAACTGGGAGTTACAATAAAATGTACAAGTAATTGTGAGAAAATCTAGGCCCATTACCATCTCCTTTTGCCTCGTACTATTATCCCTTTTGTCTCTTAATCTCTCCTGCCTTCCACCATATCACAAAACTTCCCTTTTGTTCTTTCCTTCCCTCCCCCCTTTCTCTGCCCTTGGACTTGCTTAAAAAGCTGTTACATCTCTAACGTTTTCCAGTTCTGACGAAGGGTCATCCACCTGAAACGTTAACTCTGTTTCTCTCTCCACAGACGCTGCCTGACCCGCTGAGCGTTTCCAGTATATTCTGTTTTTATTTCCCATTTCCAGCATCTGCAGTTTTTTGCTTTTATAAAAGTCTGGGGGTTTTGTGGCAATTGTGGGTACTACGTCCTTCTCCTCAAAATTATTTACAGATGCCACTCGGTGAATAAAATCCATATTCAACCGAGATTTTCCACCAGCTCCACAGATACAGGAATGCAGGTGCCATTTGCAGTTCGAGTTTGACTGTTGGTTGCAGCCGCTATTTCACACCACACTTTTGGGAGATACTAACGAGGATCCTCTGGCAAAGCAAGATCCCCTTTGTGAAACAGAACCAGTTTTCCCTTCAACTTGAAAGGCTAATGATTTCAACCCCAGTGGCTGCGAAGTAGATGCTTGAATTGAGCATGGTCTGAGGCATCAATTTAGGCCGCCTAACGAATATTGCTGGTTCTTTGTGCCGTCTATTCTCAGAAGCTCGTCCTTGGTCTTGGGAACAGAGAACGTGATGAGGTTTATCGTCTGTACGTACTGAAGTGTGGGATGTGTTTCTTAAAAGGGAACATAACTCAGCCTGACACCCGCTACTGTTGAAAAAATAAATGAACAGGGTTCAGGGTTGCTTCACAGCTCCGACTGTTAGCACAAGTGTTGCTGAGTATCTTGTGATAATCTTTCTAAACCTGATAACTGTAGTAAATAAACAGAAGCACTCTGTCCTGCTGATAGATTGCAGTCAGATCTAAGGAGCAGACACTTGGATCACAGAGTGTTTGCAGGAGGCCTGAACATATAGTTGTTAATCAAAATGAAAGGCCCCCAACTGTACTGCATTGCTAATCTCAGCTGGGCCAGCCACTAGTGCGAGCACTGCCGTTGGGCTCAGCAACTTGGGACGGGGTGAAGGTGGAGGTTTAGCAAAATCTGCTAGGGTTCCTGCTCCAAATAGGTTTCTAGTGATTCCTGTAGGAATGTGAATGTCTCTGAACATTGGGTGACGACAGGATTAGGATCGGTAGGATGCTTCCAATGATTAAATAGCCAGCTGGTACAGAGTTAAGAATGGCCACTTGGGTAAATGACCCGAGGGCAGCTAATGTTTGTGGAGTGAAGAAGATAAAAACTCAAAAATGGTAGTTGTACAGTGATAGAACTTAGGCTGAAAGAAACACCTCGGGGCTGAAATTTAGCAGCGCAAGAAAGCTGGCGCACCTATGTTTTTTTTTTAATGTTCCTACCACAGGGATCCTTGATGCGATCGGATGATTGACTTTCAGGACTTAGAAATGTTTTCAAAGTCCCCAAAGGAAATTGGTCATAGTGGGGGCGGGACATAGACAGGAAGGCAGGCTGAGGGGCTGAAACTCGGTCGGGACCGGGACTCCGCCGCTATCAATCAGCAGTGGAGTAGTGGTGATGTCACAGCGCTTGTGCATCACCATGCTCTTCCCCCCCTCCGTTAAAGGGAAGAGAATCGGGCCTTTTAAATCTTCGGCCACTGGGCCACCAATAGCGGGTGCCAGGCTGTCCGGCCAAACCCGTGGGCACCACCTTGCCGGTTGATCGGGAAGTCAGCCGGCAAAAATAAATAGATGGCGACCACGGCAGTGGGCCCACCCCGTGAAGGACCGCTGCACTGGCGGGCTGTATGCAGTCAGCAGAAGATGCACCAACAAACAAAGCTGTCGGGGGCACCGTGCGGTGGGGCTACGATTTTTCGATCTGAATTTCAGTCGGTGCATTTTTAAGAATCGGGCTGTATCGGCTCCAAGACGAAAAATCCCAGACCTGAATTTGGGTCGGGCGGCCAGTTGACCACAAAGCTCCGGCCACAGGATTTCGACGCATGGCCGCCGCAAACGGACAGTAACGGGTTTCTCTGAAACCCAACTTGTCAGCTGTGGCTCAGTGGGTAACAGAAGGTTGTTGATTCAAGTACCGCTCCAAAGACTTGAGCACATAAATGTAGGCTGACGCTCCAGTGCAGTACTGAGGGTGAGCTGCACTGTCGGAGGTTCACGAGGTTGGTTCGTGAGATGAAGGGGTTGTCTTATGATGAAAGGTTGGGCCTATACTCATTGGTTTAGAAGAATGAGAGGTGATCTTATTGAAACGTATCAGATTCTGAGGGGGCTTGACAGGGTAGATGCAGAGAGGATGGTTCCCCTCATGGGGGAATCTAAAACTAGGGCACATAGTTTTCAATGTGCGACCCCTTATTCTGAAACTGAGATGAGGAATTTCTTCTGAGGGTCATGAATCTGTGGAATTCTCTACCCCAGAGAGTTGTGGAGGCTGGGTCATTAAATATATTTAAGGTAGAGAGAGACAGTCGAGAGTTATGGGGAGTGGGCAGGGAAGTGCGGTTGAGGCCAAGATCAGATCAGCCATGATCTTATTGAATGGCGGAGCAGGCTCAAGGGGCCAAATGGCCTTCTCCTGCTCGTATTATGTTCTTATGTCTTTCGGATGACATGTAAAACCGAGGTCCCGTCTGCTCTCTCAGGTGGATGTAAAAGATCCCATGCCGCTTTTTCGAAGAAGAGTAGCGGAAAGTTAACGCTGGTGTTCTGGCCAATATTTATCCTTCAATCAACTCAACAAAAATAGATTATCTGGTCATTATCACATTGCTGTTTGTGGGAGCTTGCTGTGCGTACATTGGCTGCTGCGTTTCCCACATTACAACAGTGACTGCACTCCAAAAAGTACTTCATTGGCTGTAAAGTGCTTTGAGACATCCGGTTGTGAAAGGCACTATATAAATGCAAGTTTTTCTTTCTTTTCCTGGTGTTTCACTGGCATACACTTGGATATTAGTCTAGTGAAGCATAGGACCACCCTCAAATGGAAATTACGTGGAGGACTCGGTGGGTAAGCTGATTTGCAGGTTGAGGCAATGACTATATTCATAAACTTCGGTCCCATTACTGTGGTGAATATGCAGTGCTGTTGGGATTCCGACATCTTGGATGCATTTTAGGGACATCATCCATCTGCAAAGTGGTTTGCACATCGACCAGGCACTAACGTTTGAATGTGGTCTCTGCAATAAATGCAAAGTAACTACACTTTGTTTTAAAAAGGAGATCAGCAGATCAGTATGTTAGTGGGAGTGAAACTTCCTGCTGAAAGGCTCACTGGCAAGAAGTCTTGGCAGATCAGTGTTGTTGTGCCTCGGATAGGTAGGATGTGAGTTTGTATCTGTAACTTCTCACATGTTCTGAACTCCCAGTCTGGAGCTGTTGAGTTGCTTTCCCGGAGGAAGGAAAATTTGACACCAGAGACAACGTGAGCCACTTTCCCAGCAGCTGGTTAAACATTGGCATTAGAAGAGTTCATTTCTCAGTCCTCGGCTTAGGGAGCAGGCACTGATGAGGGTAGGAGGATACTAACCCAGTGCAAAAATAACATGAGTCGTGAAAGCACCAAGCACACATTTTGTGTTAATAAAAACAGAAAATGCTGGAAATCTCAGCAGGTCAGGCAGCATCTGTGGAGAGAAAAACAGAGTTAACGTTTCGGGTCAATGACCCTTCGTCAGAACCCAAAACGTCGACCCAAAACATTAACTTTGTTTCTCTCTCCACAGATGCTGCCTGACCCGCTGAGATTTGGCAGCATTCTCTTGTTTTTCTTTCAGATTCCAACATCCGCAGTATTTTGCTTTTACCCCCATTTTGTGTCCTCCTCCTGATAAGGCTGAGGCCGATTCTATGGTTCCGGAGGTCAGTCACAAGCACTGGTCTGATTCTTTCACCTGCCGAGTTCACTGAAATTCATCCCTGAGCTTCAGAGGAGGCAACACTGGCTCACACAGCCCTGTCAGTAAATCTTGCACAATTAATTTTCTCCATTTGAATTGCTTACATAAACTGCCTGTACTGTTGAAATTCAATCTGGCCTGCAAACCATTTGATTTTATCTGCCAATAGCAGGTTGGGAAGTGCTATCTGCATAGCTTCAATTGATGGCGCGGAACAGCTGTTTTCCGATTGATTGATGCAGCTCTGCCAACAGACCTTGTTGGTCTCATTGTAATTAATGGAGAAACATGGAAGAAGTGAGCTTTAACCCTTCGGGTCCTGGTTGTACCGACAGAATCGGATCGTGCTGCGAGAGCTGTTTTATTTCCACTGAAATTCCAGATTGGTCCCCACTTTGTAGGCACTGTCCCACAATGTGAAAGGATTATCTGAGAGGCTGTTGTAAACTTAATCCATCAAATCTCACCCATGTTGGTTAAAAAGTGTTAGCTATTTAATGTACTCCATTCTTCAAAAATAAACACAACTGCCGAGCCGAGAAAGGTCTGCTGCCGATATTAACTGCTGAATGCTCAACACAGTCGTATGAGGTTCCTTTAGCTGCTACTTTAATGCCATTAATAACCCGTTTTTAAAACTAAAATAGGTTAACTCCTCAGCTAAGATTGCAAATAATGTGAATCATTCGAACACTAATATTGCAACCAGTAATTTCGAGTCTTCTGTGCTTGAGTAGGTTTGCGATTGGTCTCGTTCCTTTTGATCATATAAATCTCATTCCTAACATTTGCCCTATATTGACAGCTCTGGTTTGTGGATTAACTACGCCTGAAATCCTTCAGCTCTAATGGGATGAAATTACATTGCACAGTATAAGCACGTGAACACTTAATGCCTTACGATGCCTTATGAAATTCCTTTCCCAGCTTTTTTAACAGAGACATTAACCCATGAAAAATAAACATCCTTGTTAAAATCGTGGACAAAGGAATTTCTTCCAAATCTTTTGGTATTTGTATGCTGATATATAGTCTACTTTCACCCTGTAGGTCCTGGTTTTGAAGTTTTAATTTATGCACTGTTTAAATGATTTTATTTCTTATAAACTATCTTATTTTCTTTTTTTTTCCCACCCCGTTCTCTGAGTCTCGCTATACTGACTCTCGTAGCTCAGATATTCAGCATTTTTGAAGTAAATTATTTTTCAGATGTTGATAGAAAGACACCCGTTTTCCTTGGATGGCACAATAACTGGCTGTATCATATACATCTTTCATTTAGAAATAAGTGACAATGCCGGTAACTAGGACAGGAAATGGCATCTTCTATGTCTCCCACTCTAATGCCGCAATTCGCCCATAGTCCTTTGCTAAGATTTGCGTTAGAAACATAGAAACATAGAAAATAGGTGCCGGAGTAGGCCATTCAGCCCTTCGAGCCTGCACCATCATTCAATATAATCATGGCTGATCATGCAATTTCAGTACCCCATTCCTGCTTTCTCTCCATACCCCTTGATTCCTTTAGTCATAAGGGTCACAGCTAACTCCCTTTTGAATATATCTATCGAACTGGCATCGACAACTTTCTGTGGTAGAGAATTCCACAGGTTAACAATTCTGAGTGAAGAAGTTCCTCCTCATCTCGGTCCTAAATGGCTTACCCCTTATCCTTATCCTTAGACTGTGACCCCTGGTTCTGGACTTCCCCAACATCGGGAACATTCTTCTTGCATCTAATCTGTCCAATCCTGTCAGAATTTTATATGTTTCTATGAGATCCCCTCTCATTCATCTAAATTACAGTGAATATAAGCCTAGTCGATCCAGTCTTTCTTCATATGTCAGTCCTGCCATCCTGGGAATCAGTTTGGTGAACCTTCGCTGCACTCCCTCAATAGCAAGAATGTCCTCCCTTCCGATTAGGAGACCAAAACTGTACACAATATTCAAGGTGTGGCCTCACCAAGGCCCTGTACAACTGCAGGAAGACCTCGCTGCTCCTATACTCAAATCCTCTCGCTATGAAGGCCAGCATGCCATTTGCCATCTTCACCGTCTGCTGTACCTGCATGCCAATCTTCAATGGCTGATGTACCATGACATCCAGGTCTCGTTGCACCACCTCTTTTCCTAATCTGTCACCATTCAGATAATATTCTGCCTTCCTGTTTTTGCCTCCGAAGTGGATAACCTCACATTTATCCACATTATATTGCATCTGCCATGAATTTGCCCACTCACCTAACTTGTCCAAGTCACCCTGCAGCCTCTTAGCATCCTTCTCACAGCTCACACTGCCACCCAGCTTAGTGTCATCTGCAAACTTGGAGATATTACATTCAATTCCTTCGTCCAAATCATTAATGTATATTGTAAATAGCTGGGGTCCCAGCACTAGTCACTAGTCACTGCCTGCCATTCTGAAAAGGACCTGTTTAATTCCGACTCTTTGCTTCCTGTCTGCCAACCAGTTCTCTATCCATGTCAATATATTACCGCCAATACCATGTGCTTTAATTTTGCACACTAATCTCTGTGTGGGACCTTGTCAAAAGCCTTTTGAAAGTTCAAATACACCACATCCACTGGTTCACCCTTGTCCACTCTACTAGTTACATCCTCAAAAAATTGTAGAAGATTTGTCAAGCATGATTTCGCTTTCATAAATCCATGCTGACTTGGACAAATCCTGTCACTGCTTTCCAAATGCACTGCTTATTACATCTTTAATAATTGATTCTAACATTTTCCCCACCACCGATGTCAGGCTAACCGGTCTATAATTCCCTGTTTTCTCTCTCCCTCCTTTTTTAAAAAGTGGGGTTACATTAGCTACCCTCCAATCCATAGGAACTGATCCAGAGTCTATAGAATGTTGGAAAATGATCACCAATGCATCCACTATTTCGAGGGCCACTTCCTTGAGTACTCTGGGATGCAGCCGAACAGGCCCTGGGGATTTATCGGCCTTCAATCCCATCAATTTCCCTAACACAATTTCCTGACGAAAGTATTTCCTTCAGTTCCTCCTTCTCACTAGACCCTCGGTCCCCTTGTATTTCCGGAAGGTTATTTGTGTCTTCCTTAGTGAAGACAGAACCAAATTATTTTTTCAGTTGGTCTGCCATTTCACCTGATTCTGACTGCACCTTATCACCTTGCCACCTTATCTTACATTATTTTAGCTCTCTTAGATCAATCTCCCAACTCCCCATATCTTTTTAGAGTGTCTCTCTTTGCCTTTGAGATCCAGACAAGCTTTCAGTAATGTGCCCCAGTACAACAACCTTGTCTGGTACAATTGCTTTTAGCTGCTAAATGTAACCTAGAACTGCCTCCAGTTCACTCCAGTCAACGGTATCACATTGTAAATTTAAAATATTAAGTGGATGTATTTTACTACTGATGAATAATCACATAATAAAGTCATGTAATTATAGTTACAGTCGCTCCTTCAATAACGGGAAGATTTTCAACTTACCACCTGGGCAGAAAATTGGCCGTTATGGAAATTCCTGTTCTTTATTTCCATTGATTACCATGTACTTTGAGCGATACATTTTAATAAATGACCATTCTTTTAAAGGTACAGGGAATGAATGAAAGGAGAGAAAGCGATAACTTTGGCCTACTGTGCAAGGGTGGCCATCCAGCATTGATGGCCAGGGGAGCGGCTTGAGATATTTGGGCCGAAATTCAGGGTCTCCGAAAGACCCGTTACTGCCCGTATGCCGCCCTGACGCAAATTCAGGTTGGGGATATTTTGGCCTGTCTCCACTTCCACCTCGACTCAAAGTCAGCAAAAAAAATCCACAAGCCGACGGATGGTGCCCCCGACAGCTTTTACTATGGGTGCACCTTGTCTCCTCTCTCTTGGCCCTGGCGTTGCGGCGGATATTAAAGGGGAGGGCCGAATGTCGCGGCCGCCATCTTTTTTTGCCGGCCGACTTCAATGTCGGCCGGACTATTGTGTCCCTGGGTTCGTCCGGGCTGCCAACAGGCAGTCTGGCACCCCCTCTTAGGTACCAGGCCGCTGGCCCGGCCGAAACCCTCCCTGGTGGCCCAGTGGCCGAATTTTTTTTTTAAATGCCCGATTCTCTCCCCTTTAATGGAGGGGAGAGAGCGCGGTGCCGCACACGTGCTGTGACGTCACCTCCGCTCCGCCGCTGATTGACAGTGGTGGAGTCCCGAGCCCGACCCAAATTCAGCCTCTCAACCTCAATTACTGCCGCACTTCCATCCCCTTTATGATTGAATTCCGGTCCAACTTAAAAAAAAATCTTCAAAGATCTGAAAATGGTTCAGACGGCCGCCTTCATGTGGCCGGCGGTAAAACCAGGTAAGAAATCACAGCTTTCTGGACTATCTGAATTTCAGCCACTCTTCCCCTGGTCTTTACTGTTCAGTTGCTTAGAGTACTCCGCTGTTTGCTATTTTACAACCAGTGAATGTGGGGTTTTACGCATTCCATTCCTTTCTGCAATTGCCTTGTATGTTTGGGGAGAAAAATCCGATTTAATTGAGTTGAATCCTAACAGAATCTGCCGTGAATTACTATGAATGTAAGTCTATTGCTTGCTGCTGCAGGATTATACAATTAAAGTCAATTTGATTTGGAACTATTGATGTTGATTTTTCAGTAAAACCCTTGCCTTGTTCCTTTGTCTGTAACACCCGACAGAATACTCTTTGCATTTGGAGCCCAGGATGGGGAAATGTTTTAACTTGATCAATATCGACCTCAAGATTCCTGACGATATTGAGATGAGGTAGACGGAGGCTGGAGGCCAAAGGGCAGGAGGTCACAGTGTTTTGACTCTGGGTCAGAGAGAGATATTTTGTAATAAAGAAAGCAGAGTCTGGGACGCGACAGCAGCACAGCGATATTCCGCGAGCTCGCTCAATATTGCGGCCCGCTCCCCACCCAGTCCCAAGGTCCTCTAATTAACAGGGTCAGGAAAGGCAGCGGAAGCTTCAGTTGCCGCAGCAACCTCGGGGTTCAAAAGGTCCCACAGTCCAGGTCGATGAAGGCAGTGTTTCGAAAAGTTAATTATATTCTTTAAAAAGAGGGAAAAATGATTTAATGGAACTTGATTCACGGAAGAGTGACTGGGCTTTAAATCACAATCCTGGTGGGAAATTAAATTACCAAGCTGAGATAATGAAGGTCAGACAAAGCAGATGGATGTGAGAAACTCTGTTTTTGGTCTTTTGTGGCAGGTATTAGGGAGCAGTATCAAGAGCCTGGAAGCTACAATATTAAACACTATCAATGTACCACAGCAGAGATTAGCTTCAAATCGGAACCTTTGACACTCTTTATTTTTGTCTCTTTCAATATGTTTTCAATAAAATCAAACAGTCAGTTGCCCATGTTTTCTGAGTGTGTTCTTGGCATTTTGGGATTCAACAATGAAATATCAGAGGATTTGTCTGTTCTCGGGGTTAGGCTTGTACAGTTTCAAACAAATTATTTAGTCCAAGAAAATATTTACCTCAAAGTAAACTGTTCCATCCCCTCCCTCCCCCCAGCTTGCCAGCCAGCCATTTTTTTCAGTTTCTCATTGATCTTCCCTCAGTCCCCGAACGCTGATGCTGGAGTACGAATCCACGGCCATCCTCAGCCAAGTGACCATTTTCTCCTGAGCCGAGATGGTGAGCATTAACAGGCTATTTAATCGTTGGGGCCATTATCAGCTGATGTCGACAACTGTGCTTTCCAGTCGAAGTAACTGCATAGAAACATAGAAAATAGGTGCAGGAGTAGGCCATTCGGCCCTTCTAGCCTGCACCGCCATTCAATGAGTTCATGGCTGAACATGCACTTCAGTACCCCATTCCTGCTTTCTTGCCATACCCCTTGATCCCCCTAGTAGTAAGGACCTCATCTAACTCCTTTTTGAATATATTTAGTGAATTGGCCTCAACAACTTTCTGTGGTAGAGAATTCCACAGGTTCACCACTCTCTGGGTGAAGAAGTTTCTCCTCATCTCGGTCCTAAATGGCTTACCCCTTATCCCTAGACTGTGACCCCTGGTTCTGGACTTCCCCAACATTGGGAACATTCTTCCTGCATCTAACCTGTCTAAACCCGTCAGAATTTTAAACGTTTCTATGAGATCCCCTCTCATTCTTCTGAACTCCAGTGAATACAAGCCCAGTTGATCCAGTCTTTCTTGATATGTCAGTCCCACCATCCCGGGAATCAGTCTGGTAAACCTTCGCTGCACTCCCTCTATAGCAAGAATGTCCTTCCTCAAGTTAGGAGACCAAAACTGTACATAATACTCCAGGTGTGGCCTCACCAAGGCCCTGTACAATTGTAGTAACACCTCCCTGCCCCTGTACTCAAATCCCCTCGCTATGAAGGCCAACATGCCATTTGCTTTCTTAACCGCCTGCTGTACCTGCATGCCAACCTTCAATGACTGATGTACCATGACACCCAGGTCTCGTTGCACCTCAGGAGTTGCAACCCTGGTTAATTGTTTTAATTTGTAGCCCAGGGCACTGAGGCAAAATGTAGCACACTCAACCTTGGGTTGAGGTTAGCTATCTCAGCACAAGGGTTACTGACACTGCAGATACAAGTGGCTCAGCCCCCATGCCAAGTTAAGCTTCTGAATAGTGAAGAATGATAAAAATTCCCATTAAGCTTGTCCCTACAATTATTCAACTCACCTAGCTTTTATTCAACTTTAACTTCAATTCCCCTAATATCTTTGACTCTGCTACCTTGGTAAATCGTTCTAAAAGTTTATCACTCATTCGGTAAAGATTTTTTTTGTTTGTTTTCCACTTTTCATTCATTTCAATTCATGGCCTGTTGTTCTATTGGCATGACAAATTAAAACAATTAACCAGGGTTGCTTGCTGCTGATGACAATGCAGTTACCTCTACTGGAAAGCACAGTTGTCATCATCATCATAGGCAGTCCCTCGAATCGAGGATGACTTGCTTCCACGTCAAAAAGTTCAATGAAGGACCTAAAATTCCATGTCCCGACCTAAATCTTGAAGCGTGGAAGATACCTGTGCGTGGATTTTTTTAACGTGGGGTGGCTGTTGCACACCAGCCACCACACGGGCTTGACAGAGTTAGGTCTTGATCCAGTGGCAAGGAATTAACCAAGACGACTGGAGACCAGCTCTGCTGCACGGACCTAGTGCGCACACATATCGCAGTGTGGGCTGGCCCGTGCTGGCGCGAGTTCGGGCCCATGCCTCTTCTGGGCCCAAACTCTTGCCTCTCCTGGGCTCCGATCACATCCTTAAATGTATGCCACTGTTAATCAACCGTTCTATACTTTAATCCATTTTCCCAGGCAACTTTAGCCAACTCTACCCTCATACCTTTGTAGTCACCCTTATTTAAGCTTAGTGTCCTGGTTTGAGATCCAACTTTCTCGCCCTCCATCTGAATTTGAAATTCAACCATGCTATGATCACTCATTCCAAGAGGGTCCTTTACTCGGAGATTGTTTATTAATTCTGTCTCATTACACAGGACCAGATCTAAGATAGCCTGTCCCCTGGTTGGTTCCATTACATACTGCTAAAGAAACCCATCCCTAATGCACTCTATGAACTCTTCCTCCCTGACCAATTTGATTTGTCCAATAAATATAGATGCTAAAATCACCGATGATTATTGCTGTTCCCTTTTTACAAGCCCCCACTATTTCCCACACAGTTGTAGACCTCAGCTAACGACAGGATTGGGCTTGACTAGGGTGCCGCCAGTGATTAAATAGCCTGTTAAGATTCTGGGTTCACCTTATCTATGCAACTTAATACTTTTCTATTGTTCATTGAAGCCCCTCCTCCCAACCTTCTCTTTGGATCACAGGAAGTAAGCCCCATGTAATTTTTCTTAATAGCTCACCACCTTATTAGAGTCATTCTTGTTGCTTTCCTGTGCGCCTTTCTCTCCGTGTTGAAGTCTCTCTGTCTTATGCAGTCCCCCGGAGTTGAGAATGACTTGCTTCCACACCAAAATGAGTCCCGAGCTTCATTTTAAAGGGTGGAAGATGCCTGTGCACACCAGCCACCATACGAACTTGACAGAGCAAGGTCTTGGTCCAATGGCGATTGGAGACCAGACTCTGCTGCATGGGCCGAACACACACACGCACCCACCCTGGATTTCAGAGATCATGGGTACCCCGGGCCCCCCCCGTCTCCAGCGTACTGCTCTCCTGTGCTTTTCTGCCCTCTCTCTAACTGCTAATGGAGTGTAAAGATGCTTTGAAGTACGGCAACTACAGTTACACACAGTACTTGGGTGTGGTTGGAATACATCAAGAACTTACATTTACATAGTCTCTTTAATGTGGAAAGACGTCCCAAGCCGATTCATAAAGGCATAGTCAAAGGAATGGACGCCAAGCCAAAGAAGGAGATATTAGGAGGCCATCATCTTCATCTTCAGTTGTTCCACTACTTTTATCTTTGAAAGATTGATCTATCTCCCTACCCCATTCGTTTACTGCTTTGATACTAGAAGAAAGAAAGGCTTGCATTTATACAACGCCTTTCACGACCATCGGATGTCTCAAAGCACTTTGCAGCCAATGAAGTACTTTTGGAGTGTAGTCACTGTTGTAATGTGGGAAACACGGCAACCCATGTTGCGCACAGCAAGCTCCCACAAGCAACAACAACTTGTATTTATATAGCGCCTTTAATGTAGTAAATTGTCCCAAGGCACTTCTCAGGAGTATTATGAGATAAAACAGTTGACACTGAGAAATTATGAGGAGAAATTAGAGCAGGTGACCAAAAGCTTAGTCAAAGCGGTATGTTTTAAGGAGCGTCTTGAAGGAGGAAAGAGAGGCAGAGGCAGAGAGGTTTAGGCAGGGAGTTCCAGAGCTTGGGGCCCAGGCAACAGAAGGCACGGCCACCAATAGTTGAGCGATTATAATCAAGGTTGCTCAAAGGGGCAGAATTTGAGGAGCGCAGACATCTTGTGAGGGGGTTGGTTGTGGAGCTGGAGGAGATTACAGAGATGGGGAGAGGCGAAGCCATGGAGTGATTTGAAAACAAAGATGGGAATTTTGAAATCGAGGCGTTGCTTAACTGGCGGGAGCCAATGTAGGTCAGCGAGCACAGGGGTGATGGGTGTACGGGACTTGGTGCGAGTTAGGACACGGGCTGCCGAGTTTTGGATCACCTCTAGTTTACATAGGGTAGAGTAAGGGAGGCCAGCCAGGGCTGCGTTGGAATAGTCAAGTCTAGAGGTAACAGACAGCAGATAATGACCAGATAATTTTTTTTGTTTGGATGATTGAGGGATAAATATTGGCCAGGACACCGGGGGTAACTCCCTTGCTCTTCTTCAAAATAGTGCCATGGGATCTTTTATGTCCACCTGAGAGGGAGGGCTTTGGTTTAACTTCTCACCCAAAAGACGGCACCTCCGACACTGCAGCACTCACTCAGTACCGCAGTGCAGCGTCAGCCTAGATTTATGTGCTTAGGTACCTGGAGTGGGACTTGAACTGACAATCTCTAAGTCAGAGGCAAGAGTGCTCCCCACTGAGTCACTGGCTGACACATGAAAATGTTATTTTTGTACTTAATGTCCTTTGCTATATTCCTCTCTGATGCTCTATTTGCACCTTTTTAATAAACCCATTTTGACATTTCTTACACTCTTTTTCTACATTTTGTCTCTCTCCCTTTTTGCTTTATATATGTTTTTCTTTCTTATCTATATTTCTGTTTCTCTGTTCATCCAAGAATACTTGTTTAACTTGCACTTACTTACCTTCAGTATACCTCCTCTGTATAGTCCTGTCCCCTCAGTACAGATTCACACGAGGCATGTCGTGAAGTCAAGGTCACTCTGGACTTGCACCTTTAGTTCACAGCTCTGGAATGCTGCACTTGCCTGAGACCTGTCCTTATATACCTGTCTCTTGCAAGTGCACCCCTGGTGGTAAGGTATGCTGGTGGTTACAGGTCATATCTTATTACAGTTATGTATAGCATGTTAGGATACAGTTATCTATAATAATTTAAGATACATGACATCCTCTACCTTTTCCCTTGGTTGAGCCCCTCGCAACAGTGAATCCCATTTAATTTATCTTCAGTCTCCCTTCATTCCATTGAAGTTTGGCTTCTTGAAAGGGTATACCTCTGTCTTGGGGCTTGCTGGAATGTAATGATCTTAAATTTGATCATTTTATACTCGCTCGTCCCCATAGGTTCCATTACTTCTAAATTGTGGAACTACCTTTGATTTGGGCTGGCCTTGTGGGAACAGCTCCTCCTCCAAAACAATTCTGCATCTGACAAAGTACAAGCGTGATCCAGAAGAAATATGAATGAATCACTCCACATGGTTTGTATAACTAGCCATGCAAGAACCTTGTCTGTAGAGCTCCCCCCCCCCCCCCGCGGTGTCTTTTGTTGTTGACTGGTAAAGAGTGAATTTGTACATGTAGATCTGACACACACTGGGAGATCTGTATTAACCCCTGAATATAGTCAGATGCAATTATAAGCAATTTGGATGCCAAGCATTTTGAGCGCATTTTGGCAAGAGGTGGATTTAATGGCAGAGGCCATACTAGATGTGATCTGAGCATGGCGTGTCTTATTTTTCATAGCAAGGAGGAAATTTCACGACTTAGGGGAGCAGAACACAATGTGCATTCAATTTTTCGCAATCCCTTCAGGTTTAAAAAAAAAAGTTATTTCCTACTTTTTTGGTTTCTCTCCCAACGTTGTGATTTCCTTGGCTTTGTCCGGGGTCGGATCCTTGCCAGACTTGTGGTGGCAGCAGTGGGGAGAATCTGAAGAGCAGGGAATAATGTTTTTCTTTTAATTAAAGCAGAAAACAAAATTAGGCATTTTTATAGTCTTTCGTAGAACAGAACAGTTGTTTGTTCGTAAGACTTAGCTTTTGCTGTTAGATCAGGGAATTCAAATTTTCCAAGGAGCCCTCCCAGGGTTTGCTACCTCGCTGCAGATGGTGGGAAACTGGAATCTCTGCTTTAACCAGCTGCAAACATGTACAAGCAGCTGCTGCTGGTATTTTCTGGCAATGAGATGATCCCAAGCAAGGAGAAGTACACACGGCTCGGATTGGGGGCATTGGCGTACTAATATTGGCGTCCGGGAAGCTGTTGAGGATGCCTGTGGAAACACAGGACTTGGCATCCACGAGCATGATTGCTGAATTCTCCGTTTGTTTCCACATGTTCGCTGACGACACCCAGCTCGATCTCATCGCCACTTCTCGCGACCCCTCCACGGCCTCTAAATTGCCAGACTGCTCGTCCGACATCTAGTACTGGATGAGCAGAAATCTTACTGTCTTTGGTCTCCGCTACAAACTGCATTCCCTAGCCACCGACTCATCCCTCTCCCTAGCATCCGTCTGAGGCTGTACCAGACTGTTCGCAACCTCGGTGTTGTATTTGACCCTGAAATAAGCTTCCGGCCACACATCCACAGCATAACTAACACCGCCTATTCCTACCTCCGTAACATTGCCCGTCCCCGCCCCTGCCTCAGCTCATCTGCTGCTAAAACCCTCATCCATGCCTTTGTTACCTCTAGACTTGACTACTCCAACACACTCCTGGCTGACCTCCTAAATTCTACCCGACGCAAACACCCTCCCCTAAACCAATCTGCCTCCCACCCTCTCTTTCCTCCTTTAAGACGCTCCTTAAAACCTACCTTTTTGACCAAGCTTTTGGTCATCTGCCGTAATTTCTTCTTATGTGGCTTGGTGTCAAATGTATTTATTTTTGTCTTAAAGCATCTTATTATGTATGTTAACTGGGTTTTACCTGCCACTGCAGGGCGCGACTGTTGGAGTCCTATTGGTCACTGGCCGACACGTGCAAGCCGTGTGTATAATGTTGCCAGCCATGTTGAATCCTCACTTTGAGAATAAATAAACTGGAGTAAGATCATGCCTGAACCAGCTCACCGTACTTAGCCTCGTGGAGTTATTCGATACTTAACACATCTTGGGACGTCTTACTACGTTAAAGGCGCTATATAAATGCAAGTTGTTGTTTGATACAAATACCATAAATCATCATCTGCAAGAGGCGGCAATTTGTTCACTTCCACTTACCCCCTGAAACGGGAATGTAAGCGAGGTGGGTCATGCCTTCTGACATGAGGCTGCCTTGTGTCAAAGCTGCTTTCCAAATCTGCCAACCTGCTCCAAATGGGATCGAGCTCATTACCTGTTGGCGTTCCCAATCCACATCCAGCTCTTCAAAATGAAATGCAGCAGGAAATGTATGGTATTGCCCTGACAGTGAAATCATTATTCACAAGCCACGATGTGTGGAACAGACATGTGCTTTCACTTAAGCTTCATTTGTCACTTTGTTTGTTCCGTTCAGTACAGTTCAAAGTGTTCAAACATTGTTTGGAACACTGACAGCACACCGTCTGCTAAGCAAAACGTAATTACCTTTCGCCTAGTCACAACAGTTGATGGAGTAATTGGGCTGTTTTGACGATTTTCTCGACTTTCAGGTGTGCTGTCTGTTTGCACATTATCACGCAAAATCAGTTTGAAGAGGGTGGCGGGGGGTGGGAGAAAGGAAGAGAAACCTGTTTCATTTGCAATATAATTTGCTGCTGTTGTAAGACACTTCAAAGATGACCTGACTAGAGGCTGGGTCAAAGGAATAGTGTGAGGAAAGAGCTCTATCACTTCTCTTGTCGGAATGGAGTTTGAAAAATTCCAGCCGTAGAGCTGTTATTTCACAAAAGATGGTCACCGCATGGTACCAGGGGTGTAAATCACTTGCATCAACTATATGCACCATTTATATCCTGCTGTATCTAGACTAAACCAATTCGTAATATCTTCTCCATTTCAGCACAGCCTGTCCTACTCTGTTATCAGCTCCTCTGCTATCGTACCTATATGTTTTGCAGGATATACAGACAATTTGTGCCCATGAGATGCAAGTGAGCTTGAAAGGTTTGGAGAATGGGGAAATGTGACTTTCTAAAACACTCCCTGTCCCGTTCCCCTGCCCCCACCCCTCGCCTCCCCTCCCCTCCAGTGACTCTTGCTGGGCACATTTCCACACGTGCTGACCCCAGCCCCCTGCTATCTCCGTCCAGTGCCCACTCTTTGGCCAGAATCTTGCTGGCGCTCAGAGAGCGGGTTCGGATCCCGCTGTGATCCCGCCTCCGTGTCAGTTTCCCAAGTGTCGGGTCTGCCTGCGCTTTACAGATCTGACACTAAGCGGCAGGTGAGCCAATTGAAATAGTTAAGAGGTTGTTAAAAGGTACTGAAACAGCACTTTACCATCTACTTACCATTCTTTTAGCTTTCTGCCGAGTTTCACGACGCTCAGGGATCACGTCAGGTAAGTAGGTCAGGTTTTCAATGACTCTCCATTGCTCTGAATAGGTGACAGCTGCAGAAGTGATATCAAAGCTACCATTTCACAGCTGTTCACTTTACAATGTTAGAAGCTGGAGCCTTCACGATTTGGAATATACTTTTGAACTTTATGCTGTTTGGAAGTGTTTGGAGTAAACTATCCACTGTCACCTCCTTGGAGCAACTTCTCTCACCATTGACAGATCGCTTCTGTCTTCTCAACTTCAGCTGCCATTTATTCCAGCAGTATCGGCACACTTGGAAAAAATCTCACCTTGGTCCTTAGAATCCCACTACGATCAGCCCCAACACCAACATCACCAGGCACACCAGCATCACCAACAACAACACCAACCTTCTCCACAATCACCTGATGCTGCACAGAGCATCAGCACCTGACCACATTGCTGCTCAGGAGGACAGGGATGGCCTCACCATGGCCAGATTTACTTCACTTGGCACTGTACACCCTGGCTGCCATATGATGCGCCAGCTTGGCACCACCCTACACCAGCTCCATAAAGCATCCCTGCAATGTCCAACCAATTTCTTTCACACTCATCACCATTGCGGGTGTCCCACCATTCATTACAACTCACTCAGCTACTTCACACAAATCTGTCCAAGAAGACAAAGTGTTGAAAATAAAGATTTCACTATTTGGCAACACATTGACGGAAACTTTACATGAACATTGGCTAAAAGACCCAAATGCCTACCCTCGTGTTGTTAGTTGGTATGATTGGACAAGGATGAGGGTGAGTGTGATGGGTGGCTAGTGAGATGAGAAAGTGATAATGTAGATAGAGAGAGAGAGAGAGAGAGATGGGTGGAGGTGCAAGGTAAGTTGGTGTGATAAGGATGTGTAGAGTTAGAGTAGGGAAGGCAGAGTGATGGGGATGTGATGCGTGGCACAGCAGGATGAGGTTGAGTGTGGCCTTGCAGTAACGTTTCGCGATCTACTGAGATCATTGAAAGGTTTGCACCACTGCAGCCAGGTCCTCCTGACGACATCCCTGCTTGTGCCCTCCTGTACAGTGTGCAACCAGGCTGTGTTGGTGTCCTGGGGAGGTCCCTTCCGTCTGTGGGAAGGACAGAGAGCCTCCCTGCGTGCTATGACGCTCTCTATAAGCCGTGCATCTTTGTGCAGTGTTTGCAGCACCTCAATGCTGCAGAACACTGACAGCACAACTGTCAAAATGAATGTGGTCATGGTCCCTTTAAGGAAACCAGCTGATGATGCATCATCAAATGATATCATCAGACCTGCTTCCTTTTAATCTGCTGAGAACCTCGCAGGGTGGGCTTAACAAGCTCCACTCAAGGTAAAGTCGTGGGGGAAGCTGACATGGAGATAGTAACGGGGTTGCTGCCCTCTACCCACCTCAGCAGCACTGATCCCGCCTCGGTCGGCGAAATCGCGGCCTTTGTGAATGCTAGCGAGCGAGAAAATATTAGCAGATTAGTTGACCATTGTGGTCAACACAGCTGAGCCTGATTCTTCCCTTCCCCAGTGTTCTGGGACTCCAAGGAAACCAGATGCTTTGTGTGTATACAGGAAAATCCTCCTCAAATTTCACTCTGCACAGGGAGAACACCTTCACCACTTCAAATCAGTCCCCTCTGTTCCAAGGTCTCCAAATCAGGACTAGTGGGCTGCCACATGGTATGTTGGGTGGTGTTTTTCCAGGATAAATTAAGCAGTATTTAAATGTGTATAGAACAATTTTACAATAGCATCGCAACTACAAAGTTTTGTTTCTGACATGATAACATAGGACTGTTCAAACCCCCACATGAATATTCTGTGAAGGCCTGACCAGAAACTGGGACTACCAACATCCACATATTAATGAACTCCCAGGGACTGCCTAAGAAGAGACTTAAGTATCAATCTGGATTATGACTTTCCATCATGTTTCAGGATTTTGACTAATCAGCATAATTGACTTTAATGTGTTACTGTTCAGTTCAGTTTAGCTTGCAACGGATTAAATCCACAGAGAAATTATGTTACTAGTTACCAGTAATGCAAATTCGTTTAGACATTCCAGTAAATATTCAGACATTATATTGGGATGGTTGCATTCATTTAAGCTGAGAAGGGGAAGCTGCTAATTAATAGTCACCTCGGAAGGCAATAGCCAGTTTGATTGACAGCTGAACTGATCAATCCCTGGATACAGAGAGCATGGGTGGGACAAGGTTTAAGCTCTCTTCTTCCAGCCTTTTTTAAAAAAAGGTGGTCTGGTCTGAGACAGTCTGAGAGATCTGGTAAGGAAGCCAGACCTAAAGATAGTGAGCTCTTTCCACAAGTACAGGGTTGACTAGGTTCGGTGAGGATGCAAGTCTGAAAAGTTGTATTTAGCTTGCTAACTAGGACAGTATGGTTTGCTTTGTTGATTTCGCGTTGCAGGGAATATTATGAAGAAAGTTGCAATTAACTGGTCACTCTGAAACCAAAAGACTATTGAGTGCAGACTCCAAATTTGTAACAGTCTCAAACCAATATCCTTTTGGTTTGAGGTAAGAATGCTCGCAGATGAGTCACACCGACTTGGTGCATTGGCCCTCACAAGGTGCTCCTAATTATAATAGTTAAAAAAAACTTACCTGGGTGCTATTTTTCTTCGGATTAAATAGATCAGCGGCTAAAGTGGCTTAACAGGTAGCTTGCATGAAATCTTTAAAATGCCAGCATGCGCTTATCTCTTAAACATTGTAAAGCAATTAGAATTTTTAAATTTAAGTACCGTAACAGTACACAGTGCCCATGCACTGCAGCATGTATAAAGTGAAGGGAATTTGACTAAAGGAAAAGAGATGACCGTCTTGGCTCTTAATATATCCGAAACTCAGTTCAATGGTACGTTTCTTGGCTGTTCTCCTGTACTCTGTCAAACACCAACTTACCATTCTGTGCTGTCAAAATGATAAATAGCTGTGACGATGACTTAAACATTCTCTTGAACTTTACTAAATCTACTTGCAAAGAAAAGACGTTGCTTCGACGGAAATGTGCTTGTAAAATTCAGTGAGGTTACGTACAGCTATTCCCATATTATTTCACTTGTCATTACCATGCAGTCAGACTGGATCACAGGACATGGAATAGCGACAAGTCACTGACATCAACAAATCTGCAATATCATCATCATCATTATAGGCAGTCCCTCGGGGTCGAGGATGACTTGCTTCCACACACGAAATGAGTTCTCAGGTGACTGAAGAGTCCAATGCGGGACCTACTGTCTCTGTCGCAGGTGGGGCAGACGGTGGTTGAAGGAACGGGTGGGTTGCCACGCACTCCTTCCGCTGTCGGCGCTTGGCTTCAGCTTGCTCTCGACGAAGAGACTCAAGGTGTTCAGCGCCTTCCCGGATGCTTTTCCTCCACTTTGGGTGGTCTTGGGCCAAGGATTCCCAGGTGTCGGTGGGGATGTTGCAAAAAGTCCAAAGCCAGGATTTGATGTTCAGGGATTGGATGCAAATTAGGTCACTCAATCCTGAAGGGCTGGATACATGCGTGCAGTCCTGGTCACCGTATTATAGGAAGGACGTGATTGCACTAGAGAGGGTGCAGAGGAGATTTACTAGGATGCTGCCTGGAATAGAGAATCTTACTTATGAGGACAGATTGGATAGGCTGGGCATGTTCTCATTGGAACAGATGAGGTTGAGAGGAGACCTCATTGAGGTATACAAAATATTGAGTGGCCGGGACATAGTGGATAGTAAGGGTTTATTTCCATTGGTGGAGGGGGCATAGTTTTAAGGTGGTTGGTGGAAGGTTTAGAGGGGATTTGAGGGGGGGGGGCTTCTTTATGCAGAGGGTTGTGGGGATCTGGAACTCACTGCCTGGAAGAGTGATCGATGCAGAAATCTTCACCACTTTTAAGAGATGGTTGGATGGGCACTTAAAGTGCAGTAACCTGCCGGGTTACGGACCTAGAGCTGGTAATTGGGATTAGACTAGATGACCTTTTGTTGGTCGGTGCAGATATAACGGTAAGTACTGCAGGGAATAGAATACGATCAGGGTGATCGCCTAGACTAGTTTCGATCGCCTGGATGGGTCGGAGAGGAATTTTTCCAGATTTTTTCTCCCTAAATTGACCTGGGTTTTTCTCTGGTTTTTGCCTCTCCCAGGAGATTACATGGCTCTGGTTGGGGTGGAGTGTAGATGCTTTTATTACAAGAGGTGTTGTAGTGGTGTGGGGCGGACTGGTTGGGCTGGGTGCTCTTTGTCTTTCCTTTATTGCTCATGGATTTGTATGTAACCTTTAGGGCTGCTGATGAAGGGCCGTGTGGCTCTTTGTCGGCCGGCGCAAACACGATGGGCCAAAATGGCGTCCTTCTGTGCTGTAAATTTCTATGTTTTCTATGCTTAGATCTCCAGGGATTGGATACAAAGACCTGTCCCCACCTCCAGTAGTTCCCAAGGGATTTGGCACATGCATCCTCAGTACATCGATGGAGATTGGACACATAACATCCCCAATAGAAGCCCAGAGATTGCGTATGCGCTCTCCAAGAAGATCCGCAGGAACTGGAGACCGGCTGTGCTGATAGGTGGCCAGCGATTGGGTGCTAGCTAAGACAGTCGATTATTGGGGGTTGGACTTTTGCTGTTGCAGTAGGTAACCAAAGTTTGGGCAAATGCTCTGCACTGTAGGAGACTGGACATTGCATGCATGTTGTGGAAGTTAATTGCAAGGGATTAGACATAGATTCGAATAGTGGAACAAAGTGTCAGCCAGTGGTTCAGTGGGTAGCACTGTTATGTATGCACTAAAGGTTCAAACTGAGTACTGTTTAGCTAAGCAAGGTACAACCTTGCTCTGCTTTATTTAGGTTCAAAGTGCCTGACTCACAAAATGGCTGGCCTTTTATACCAGAGCAGCACCATGTGCATGCTGCTCAGTGGCCTCCAACAATGACACCATCTGGTGTCTACAAGCACCATGTACATACATGACAAGCACCCTCACCCCTGTTAGAAGGTTGTGTGTTCAAGTCCCACTCCAGAAACTTGAGCACTAAAATCTAAGCTGACACTCCAGTGCAGCACTGAGGGAGTGCGAGTCTCGTTGTCGAGAGCATGCAGAAACCAAGCGCGGGCAGCGGAAGGAGCATGTGGTAAACCAGACTCCCCACCCACCCTTTCCTTCAACCACGGTCTGTCCCACCTGTGACAGAGACTGTAATTCCCCTATTAGACTATTCAGTCACCTAAGAACTCACTTTTAGAGTGGAAGCAAGTCTTCCTCGATTTCGAGGAACTGACTATGATGATGATGCACTGTTGGAGATGATGTCAAACCGAGGCCCCGTCTGCTCTCTCACGTGGATGTAAAAGATATCATGGCACTATTTCAACAGAAGAACAGGGGAGTTATCCCCGGTGTACTGGCCAATATTTATCCCTCAATCAACATCACTAAAAAACATTACTATTTGTGGGAACTTGCTGAGCGCAAATTGGCTGTCGTGTTTCCTACATTACAACAGTGACTACACTTCAAATAGTACTTCATTGGCTGTAAACGCTTTGGGATGTCTGGTGGTTGTACAAGGCGCCATGTAAAAGCAGGTCTTCCTTTCTTCAAAGAATGGCTAAACAGATGAATTGTCTTTTGAGGGAAAAAAAAGGCACCTTCAATCTCTGTAGTGCCTTGACTTTAGCCACTGGCCATTGTGATGACAAGTATTGGTGTGGCGATGGGAATGATAGTTTAGGCCCATGGAGGGAAGGCTTTGTTCTTTTTCAAAAAATAAAAGCACAGGCACATTAAAATGCATTACTTGTACTGATTCAAATTCAGCTTTTCATGAGCAAAAAGTCCGATGACCCAATTTAGGGCAACATCGAATACAAACTGAGTTTGGTAACTACATCAAGTAGAAAGCCAAGCTATTCTGATATTTTCTCCTCATTCTTGTCATGTATTTAACTGTCAAAAAACCCATGTATAAACTGACTTAAGTTGTACACTGTGAGAACATTGACCACTTGGTGGTGAACTTGTGGGAGACACTCCTAACCTGGTCTTTCAGGCATAAAAGGGGAAGCTCCACCCACCTTCATCACTTCAGTGCTGGGAAATAAAGGTAACTGGTCACAGAGTGGCCTTCTCTCAAGTATGGGCCTTGTGTGCATTTCTACTGTATAGTAAGGACATATCATTGGCGATGAGAAACTGGGATTTAAACCACGTGAGCATGGCCACTAGCAGCAGAGACGAGAGGTACTGTGTTGGTGATGATTGGGACGACTTTATTGAGAGACTACAGCAAAGTTTCGTCACTAAGGAATGGCTGGGACAGGATTCGGCCGACAAACGCAGGGCTCATCTCCTGATGGTTTGTGGGTCCAGGACGTACTCCCTGATGAAGGACCTACTAGCGCCAGAGAAGCCGGCGGACAAGACTTTTTAAGAGCTCAGTAAGTTGATCGGGGAACACTTTAAACCGGCAAGCAGCATGCACATGGCAAGACACCGGTTTTATATGCACCGGTGGCGAGAAGGGCAATGCGTTCCAGACTTCGTGGCAGATCTCGAGCGACTGGCGAGCCTATGTAAGTTCCCAGATGCATGCAGAGCGGAGATGCTGCGAGATTTTTTTTATTGAGGGCATCGGGCACGCTGGGGTTTTCAGGAAAGTGATCCTGGAAACCGCGGCTTTGATGGCCCAGACATTTATCTCGGGAGGAAGAGACCAGAATGATGTTTGACAGAAATCTTGGTTTAAATGCAGCAAATGGACAGGGAGTCAACATTGTTAACACGGCGCACAGTTCTCTAGGCAGACAAGGGCAATCGGACATGACCGAGCATGTAGTCGAATCCATCAGGGGAATTCAACAGAGACAATGGCTAGCTGAACGGCAATTCATGCCATCGCAATGGACAATGCGCCCAGTAATGGACCATCAACATCTGTTAATAGTGCGCTTAAAGACAGTTACAGAGACAGTCAGAGACGATCGACTGGTAATGAACCTTTTGTTTCCAATGGCTCATGGAGGTTTGGAGGCAAACACAGAGCCAGAGCTTGCAGGTATCAGCAATACACCTGCAGAAATTGCAATGTCAACGGTCACTTGGCGCGTATGTGCAGGAAGCCTGCAGCCAGGTTGATGTACGAGGAGGACGGGGACGATGTAAGCCCTACGGGACCAAATGGACACTGGGGGAAATCGCTGGAAGCTGAAGTTCAGTGAGTTCATGTGAAGCACATATACAGTTCATACACTAGGACGCCACCGATAATGATGAAAGTGCTCCTCAATGGCATCCCAGTATCAATGGAGCTAGACACAGCGGCCAGCCAGTCCCTGATGAGTATCAAACAGTTCAACAAGTTGGGAGTATCAAACAGTTCAACAAGCCAGGAGGCCGAAATTATTGCCAATTGATGCACAGCTACGGACATACACAAAGGAGATCATTCCGGTGCTAGGCAGCGGCACAGTAGTCGTGACCCACAAAGATTCGGAGAACAGGTTGCCACTCTGGATTGTTCCGGGGGATGATCCCGCACTGCTGGGGAGGAGTTGGCTGGCTGTCATGAACTGGAAATGGGGCAATGTCAATGCAATTTCTTCTGTGGAGCGAATATAATGCTCAAAGGTCCTGAACAAATTTGACTCATGTTAGCCGTCTATGACTATACAATTCGGCACAGACCAGGCACTGAAAACTGCGCCGATGCACTCAGCAGGCTCCCACTAGCCACCACTGAGGGGGCAACCGAGCATGCTGCTGAGATGGTCATGGCTGTGGAAGCCTTCGAAAGCGAAGGCTCACCCATGACAGCCCGTCAGATCAAAGTCTGACCAAATTGCGACCCGCTACTATCTTTAGTCAAGAAATGTGTCCTTAATGGGGACTGGGCAGCCACGTACGGGGCATGCCCTGAGGAATTCAAACCATTTCACAGGCGTAAGGATGAACTCTCGATTCAAGCCGATTGCCTACTATGGGGAAACCGAGTAGTCATGCCCCAGATGGGCAGAGAGGTGTTCATCAGAGAACTCCACAATGAGCACCCGGGCATTGTCATGATGAAGGCAATTGCCAGGTCACATGTTTGGTGGCCAGGGATAGATGCAGACCTGGAACTTTGTGTTCACAGGTGCAACACGTGCGCCCAGCTGGGCAACGCACCCAGGGAAGCCCCCCTTAGTCCCTGGTCCTGGCCCGCCAAACCATGGTCACGCATCCATGTGGACTACTCAGGTCCTTTCATGGGAAAAATGTTTTTGGTTGTAGTAGATGCCTACTCCAAATGGATCGAGTGTGACATTCTCAATTCAAGCACATCCTCTGCCACGATAGAAAGTCTACAGGCAATGTTCGCCGCCCATGGTCTACCTGACGTCTTGGTCAGTGACAATGGCCCGTGCTTTACAAGCATTGAATTCCAGGACTTCATGGCAGGAAATGGTATCAACCATGTCAGAACGGCACCGTTCAAGCCGGCCTCAAATGACCAGGCGGAATGAGCAGTGCAGATAATCAAACCGGGGATGCTCAGAATCCAAGGGGGTTCCCTACAAAGCCGCTTATCACGCCTCCTGTTGGCCAATAGATCCCGACCACACTCGCTCACAGGGTCCCACTCGCAGAGCTTCTAATGAAAAGGACGCTCAAAACCAGGTTATCCTTTATACACCCCACCATGAAAGAAATTGTTGAGAGCAGGCGCCAGTCACAATGTGACTACCACGAAAGGAATGCGAGGGCGCGATGTATTGATGTCAATGACCCTGTCTTTGTTCTCAACTACGCTGCAGGGCCTAAATGTCTCGTAGGCACTGTGATTGCCAAAGAGGGGAATAGGATTCTGGTAGTTAAACTTACCAGTGGACAAATCTGCCGCAAACAAATCTGCCGTGGATCAAACAAAAACTAGGTTCAGCAACCCCATAGAAGAAGCAGAGGAAGAACACGATGTTGAGTTCACTCCTTCGCAGGTGACTGAACACCGGAACCAAGTGGAGGCGAGCCCAGTCACTGTGGGCAGTCCGGACAGGCCTGAGGCACCGCAAACAGCAGACAGGCCAGCGCCTAACAACCGGAGGCCCAACTCAGGCGCTCCACAAGGGAGCGTAAACCACCAGAGAGACTTAACGTGTGATCCCAATAAGACTTTGGCGGGGAGGTGATGTCATGTATTTAATTGTCATTGAACCCATGTATAAACTGACCTAAGTTGTACACTGTGAGAACATTGACCACTAGGTGGTGAACTTGTGGGAGACACTCCTAACCTGGTGTTTCAGGTATAAAAGGGGAAGCTCGACGCACCTTCATCACTTCAGTGCTGGGAAATAAAGGTTACTGGTCACAGAGTGACCTTCTCTCAAGTATGGGTCTCGTGTGCATTTGTACTATATAGTAAGGACATATCAATTCTGTTGCATCATCGATGACCGAGCCATCAGTCATCATGCCTCTTGAGCTCTGGAATTCTCTTCCTAAGCCTCATCTTGCTTGCATCGCTTCCACTTTCAAAACCCACCAGTTCAATGGTGTTTTGTCAATCCCAAATCTACTCTCACCCCCTACTCACTGTCCACACCCCCTGTGAAACACTCAAACAGTCAGAAAGGCCCTCAATTAAACGTCTTATCCCAAGGATGAGGCCCCAACAATGCAGCACTCCCTCAATGTGGCACTGAACTGTCTGACTAGGTTATATGATTTTTTTTTTGTGCTGTATTTTTCTACTACAAAAGAAGGTTGTTCAGCAAAGAGCTTATTGAACTGTATGAAAACATCTGCATTTTGATTGGCAGCAGAATGCCAGGTGTTAATGTTATCATGATAATCAGCTTCATGTTAGCAAGGAATCAGAAGCACAGGAGAAAATGATTGCTTGATCTACTCCGTTCACGTGGATACAACAAATGTCTCACAGTAGCTGGGATGAGTACCCCACAAACATAGAAACGGGCAAGTCTAGAGTTTGCTGTTCGCGACTTTGGCAATCTAGCCTCAATATATTTGTTGGACATTTCTTTGCCCACTATTTTAGTGGCAGGGTTAACTTGGTTTAAATCTCTTGTTAAAATAACAGGCAGAGGGATGCCATACAAAAGGTTAAGGGTCGTAAATTGCTCCCTGCCCGAAACGGAGCACACGCACCCCATTTCAATGGTTTTTACCGTAGCTGTGGTTCGGGTCGCCTCTTGAGCGAAATTCCACTCTTTGTTGTTTTTTTTTACTTGGATCCGGAAGTTGCTCTTAATGGGTGTGGTGACTACACGAGGGAGGCGGATACGTGACGGTGGCAACACCCGAGGGGCGGAAGTTTGGGGGGGGGGTGCGGAGTCACTCCGCGATGACGTCATTGCGGCGTCGCATCGGCACGGCTCTCCCCTTCACTTAAAGGGGAGAGCCTCCGCGATTTTAAAACTTCGGCCAACTGGGCCATCAGGGAGGCAGTCGGCCGACAAAAGAAAAACATGGCGGCAGCAGCAGTAGGTCCTTCCCTTTAAGGGAAGCCGCACCACCATTGCAGAAGGCCACAGCCTCACTGGACCACCGGGAAAAAACAGGTTTTGGCACCGCCGGGTGGGCCGAGGATTTTCAGAGGGGAATGTCGCCGTCGGGGCGGGGGAGGGGAGGAGGGGATAGATCAGTGGTGCACACGGTGATGATGCGCTTACCGCGGATCGGGGGTGGGGGCACTGCCAGGAAGCCTCAGAAGGGTAATTGCGCTATCAGCAGCCATTCCACGAAAAGTTGGTGGCCGCTCCACTCCACTCTGCAGTGCAGCCGCCGATTTGCGGTGGTAACAGGTTTTAAGGAGAGGGGCAATTTAGGCCCCTAAGTGCTAATATCGCCTACAGTAATCTTTACGTTATATTGTTTGATTGATCAAGTGTCTTCCACTGGCCCAGCAGCACATGAACCGAATTGTCCATGGGACTGATTTAACCTGTAAGCTCCCCCGATGAAGTAAGACTTATTCGTTCCATTAACGAGACAAACCCAGCTTAAAATACCAAAATTGCACCCCCTCAACTACTTCCAATTCTGCACCCTCTTTGGACAGTATTGATCTTCAAAGGCTATCTATGTGGGTCTGATTCATCATCTGCTTTGGAGTCTGTGGTCCTAAAGTCCCATCCATGTGGTTGGATGGCTGCCTTAACTGTGAAGAGCGCACTACACGCGGCTATATCTTAATCTAGATGGAATTGCATGGATTGATTGATTTTGTTCAGTTGTGGCTGTTTTTGTGAATTCCTTTGAATGTTATTTTAAGAACAGTGGGGCGAGCAGGCTGCATTAAATAAGTCAAGGCCTGCCTGGATCCTGAAAAGATGAACAGAAGGCAGAAGTCAAAGGTCTGTGAACTCTGCTGTTTCCCAGCGAGCAGTCAAACCCGAAGGCCTTATTTACTGTATTTACTCTCGAGGTTCCCGGCTGCCTGCCACTTGTAATGAAAACGCTGTGGTTGGCCTTCCTCCATCTTGATCAAATACTTGTGTGCTGGTTGTAGTAGCCATTCTGCATGCAAGGAAGCCCTTCTGCTGGTGACTTATGTGGGAGTGAAGGCCTCAGGCTTGAAATGTTTTATAGCAGCCTGTGTAATGTGGGCTGCACGTGATGTGATTCTTTATAACAGTATGGATTTTCATGGGGTAATTTGTACTGCCCTATAATGTGAAGTATAGATTACTGTGAAATCTGTTCCTGTCTCAGTGGTATCGCCTCGATGTGAAAGAAAGAAATTGTGCAACAGCGATTTAAAAAAAAAAAATTTGTCTGCCTCTCTGTGTTGGTGTGACATTTTAAAAGCGCTGCATCTGTCAGGGGAGCGACGCCTATGATACTGTGTAGTTCATTAATCCAAACTGCACCATTTCTCATTCAAACCTGTCTTCTGGAAATATTACTCATATTTAGAGACCTACTCGGGCTGAATTTTAAACTATCAGAAATCATTGTGCTTTTTTTTCTCTCCAGGTAATGAAGTTTTAAAATAGCTTTCTTTGGGCTGAGATTGTTGTTCTTCGAGGTGAGGGATGTCAGTGCCGGGAATTAATTTTTGCATTGTTTCCATTTTTGTACCTAGGTCAAACTCGGGCTAGGCTTAACCGCCCCTGCACCCGCCTCCCCAGCACAGAGGATTTCCCCTGCTGAACAAGCTTAACATTTCCATTCTCACCCCCCCAGGCCACTCTTGAGATTAAATAATGTAAAGCTATATATTGCGGGCAGTTTTGTGATGCGGGTTACGGTCCTTTAAGTAATATAGACTAGCTATCACTCAAACTGAGTTTAAAAATCCCTGGCCTAATTACTAATGGCAAACAGTTAAAGCTTGCTGAAGTGAAGTAATGGATCTCTTCTTCAAATTAAATTATTGCAAGGTTTAAAATCTTGAACCGTGCAATCCATCCATTCCTTTTTATTGCCAAATATTCTCATTTCCCATTCTCCATGCTTTTTTCCACTGATGATGCCATGGGCTGATCCCCTGCCACACTTTTCCAATTACCTGTTCTACCCATGACATCATTCAGTAAAACAGTTTATACTGGGGTAAAAGCACCAATTCTGAACTAATATTTAAGGTGTGGATTCCAAACTGTGACGTGTTTAAATGCCGATTTTTCTTTTTTAAATATGAAACTGCCAGAAATTCAGTGACTTATTTATAACCAGCATCAAAGAGAGCAGACTTTTTTTGCCCTTACTACATTTGAACTTATGTGAAGGAATCAATGCTCTCCTGCCCAGTCCCTTCCATTCCATCTGTCTCTAATCCAAAACAGTCCAACCTGTTATTGTATGTGTAACCATTTGACGACATTTTCATTAGCCATCAATGGATCTGAACACAGCATGCTTATGCGCTTTACCAAGAACAAGGAAGATGTCCTGACTGGCATTCGTACCCGAGCTGTTCCAAGTTAGCAAGCTGCAGGTCTCAGCCTGTTGGTCAAGAAAAATGTTGAGAATGAAGTATCTAGGTGATCAGATGGAGGGACGACTGGTGGAGGATGGATGGGATCCCAATTCAGCACTCATTTTAGCACTCCCTGCCTGACTGGTTATGGAGATTGACATCAGATAGGAGTTAGCCCAAGACTAAGCCTGCCTATTTTCACCTCCGTAACATTGCCCGACTCTGCCTTTGCCTTAGCTCCTCCGCTGCTGAAACCCTCATCCATGCATTTGTTACCTCGAGACTTGACTATTCCAGTGCACTTCTAGCCGGCCTCCCATCTTCCACCCTCTATAAACTTAATATCATCCAAACCTCTGCTGCCCATGTCCTAACTTACACCAAGTCCCATCATCCATCATCCCTGTGCCTGCTGACCTACATTGGCTCCTGGTTAAGCAGCGTCTCTATTTTTTAAAATTCTCATACTTGTTTTCAAATCCCTCCATGGCCTCATCCCTCCCTAACTCTGTAATCTCCTCCCAGAAATCTGCACTCCTCCAATTCTGCCCTCTTGCGCACCCCGATTTTAATCGCTCCACCATCGGCGGTCCCGCCTCCAGCAGCTGAGTCCCCAAGCTCTGGAACTCCCTGCCTAAACGTCTCCGCCTCACGACCTCTCTACGTCTCTTTCCTCCTTTAAGACATTCCTTAAAACCTCATTCATGTGCCCTAAAATCCCCTTATGTGGCTTGTTGTCAAATTTTGTTTGATGGTGCTCATGTGAAGCACCTTGGGACATTTTACTGTTTTAAAGATGCTATATAAACACAAGTTGTTGTTGTTAACAAGTTGTGTTTTCATAAAAATCCAATAGCTTCATTGTCACTTTAATTTTCAGATTTTCTAAAACTGAATTCAAATTCTCATGGTGGGATTTGAACTTGCCTGCTCTGGATTATTTGTCCAGCACCGTACTCACTGTTTGACTCAGTCACTGAGCCACTGGGGGAAATGCTGTTTGATATTGTCAATGTAAACACTAACTGCTCACCAGAAGGTTGAAGACTCCAGTTGTACCTGGGAGTTCAGCAGCCGGAGGGACGATGAAATCTTCAGTCCCACTCCTTCGTCTGCGCACTGGATCCATTTTCAATATTTCTACAATTGTACAAATGAGACATCAATGCCAGAGAAGTTGTAAATACTGCCTGAATGAAGGAGAGAAACACGAGCTAAAGGAGCACTGGGATTCTGCCATGCATCATTATGTAACTGCATAGTCGGGGAGAAGAAGCCAATTTGTACGCCTGTGCCAACTGCTGAAATAGCCGAGTGGAAAGGGCAGGAGGGAGCCGAAGCACAGATTGGCCTCTAAATGACCCACAAATCATTTGGTTGGAGATGAATGTTTTAGTTGCAAAACTGCAACCTCACAAGATCTGTTAAAGCAGACAGTACGCTTGGTGTCGTGGCTGGCATTCCTCCCTCAGCCGACACCACTAAATGACAGATTATCTAGTCATTCATTTCATTGCTGTTTGTGGAAACCTGGCTGCCGCATTTGCCTACATACCGCTTACATAGGCAGGCAAGTAATATTCATGTCACACAAGGGCCAGGCAATGACCATCTCCATAAGGACACAAAACAACCGCTGTTCCCTTGAACTTCAATGGCACCACCATTGCTAAATTGGCACTATCATTATCGTGAGAGCACCAGTGATCAGAAGATTAACTGGAGCAGCCATATCATCACCATGGCTACAAGAGCAGTGCAAAGACTGAGTACTCTGTGGCTTACCTCCTGAATCCTCAAAGCCGCTCCGGATTCTACAAGGCTCAAGTCAGGAGTCTCATTCCCTGGATGGGTTCAGCCGCAACAACACTCAAAGCTCAGCACCATCCAGGAAGGAGTAGTCCGCTTGATTGTTGTGTTTACCTCTGGCCTCGCTATTTACCCGCTCCACCATCAGAGCACACTATGGCTGTAATATGTACTCTCGAGGATGCACTTCAAGTCACCAAGTTTTATTTCAATCGGACCTCCGTCCCTGCAACTACTTCTGAGAAGGATAAGAGCAATAATATCATGGGAGCACTATCACCTTGGAGTTCCCCTCCAAGTCATACCATCCTGACTTGGACATGTATCACCATTCCTTCATTGTCACTGGCTCAATATTTAGGAACTTCCTATCAAACGGCGAGAAATGAATGGACACACAAATGAAGAGAGAAGCAGGCACACAATTATAGAATGTGAGGACAAAAGACACATGTATAATGTGAGAGAGAGAGAGACTGCAGCGATGTAAATGTGACCTATAGAGATAGTTGGCCAGTGTTTACGACTGAGGCGATGTGGATGTGTTGGCCAAGAAGGGTGCCACCACTGCTACTGGTCCAGCTTGTTGGAAGTATCATCAGTGCGTTGCAACTGCGTCTCGATAAACACGTGGCTGTTTTCTGCTAAAATTGAAAAATTGGTCTGTTCCAATGTGATTGTGTTAGGTGTTTGTTATTAGTTGGGGGGCGGGAGTGGAGGGAATTTGCGCGTGTACACAGCTCAATCTGGTCAATTCCGAATTCTGCTTCGGTCTGGAGCCCATCCTCACTGTGATGGGTTTCCTGGAGCAGAGCTCTGCCAGCAAGGTTTCCTGCCATTAAAGCTACATGGGTAATTTAAATCATATCAGAGGCTGCTGCAGAAAGTAATAATCTTTTATGTCTGAAATCCTACTGGGGCCTGGATGCTGGAGCACTGCAGAGGCTAGAAATCCAAATGCATAGCTAGTCACTGAAAAACATGTAATAGGAACAGTACTTATCACTAATATGTTTTTTCAGGGTAATGGAAGCTGGGGTTGAAGTTCATAACAGCTTGATATCCCAGGCTCACCAAAATATGATTTACGTCACAAAAGCCTGAATGATTAAAAGCCTAGTTGGGCAACTTTGTTTTGTTCCCCGGCTGGGGAGGATAGATAGTCAGAGCAAAACACTGGATCTGCTATCGGCAGCGATATTTCATGTGTGGAGAGTTTGACTGGCCATCGATTTGGGAAAAAAAGAAAATTCAATCTCTGCATGACAAGAACATAGTCATGACATAAAATCCTTTTCCTGTAGCTACCCATACTGCAATTGATCACCACTAAAAGTGTATCTGGATTGGCAGGAATGCATCCTGTAAATCCCAAGAATTATAAAGTCAGTAATCTAGCTTTGATAGCAGGTCTCGTATCTGTTGCATAAAACTATCCTATTGAGCCCCTCGGGCCTGGGTATGAGAGGCAATACAGCTATTCACTTCAGCTCCTTTGAAAATCTACATTACATGCAAACAATCAAGCAAACTAAATTTCATCAGTTTGGGGAATCCAAGTCATTTTCCACTCCAAAAGGTTTCTGCAACTAGGTCGCTGGGCAAAAACAACAGTCAGAGCTGCGTTGTGAGGAAAGTGCTGCTAATTTGTTAAATCCATCACAGGGTTGTCTAACTGCCCATTAAGGTTTATATTTCCTGAAATGATAATTGGCCACGCCGCCTCCCCCATCCAGGGGTGGCTACCCTGGTGTCCGCACACGGTGTTGACTCGAAGATGAACGGCACCGGTCTCGCACTCTGCTTTTACCCTCTGTAGGAGAGCGATTGGGAGTTGGAAGATCGATTCGGCTGGCACTGAACTGGAAGAAACCGAACCACTCGGGGGTCATTGGCTTCACTTCTCTCAGTCGTAATGCAAACACACACAGCTTGCAGTTTGCAGACCTGCTCTTCACTGCTATTACCCTGAACATTTTCTTAATTGGTGTGCTCATCAAATAACACAGAATTTCCACTTGCCACAAGATTGTTATCTCGGAGCGCGCTGCAAGTCGGCTGCATATTAATAAGAAATTTGAAAAATAAATAATTACTGAAAGAGGTTGTTATAAATATTACGGGATTTAAGTGTCCTTTGAGAGAGTTGGTGTGCATGTGTGTAATATTCATATGTTTGTATAAGTTAATTAGCTTTCATTAGCCTGCATTGCAGAATAAATGAAAGAATGGTTCACATTTTACATTTTAATAGCAAACTGCAGCACTAATTCAAGCCCAAGAGATCAGCAATTAAACCCTTTGTGTGCAGATTTAGAATATGTCCATAGATAGGAGCGCTGTGCGTTTGCATATGATTCTTGGTGAAACTTTTAGTGTCAGCTGTGGCTCAGTGGGTAGCACCCTCGCCTCGGAGTCAGAAGGCTGTGGGTTCACGCTCCACTCCAGAGACTTGAGCACAAAAATCTAGGCTGACACTCCAATGCAATGCTGAGGGAATGCTCCACTGTCTTTCGGATGAGACATTAAACCGAGGCCCCGTCCGCACTCTCAGGTGGACATAAGAGATCCCATGGCACGATTTCAAAGAAGAGCAGGGGAGTTATCCCTGGTGTCCTGCCCAATATTTATCCCTCAATCAACATCATAAAATCTGATCTGGTCATTATCACATTGCTGTTTGTGGGAGCTTGCTGTGCACAAATTGGCTCCACGTTTCCTACATTACGACAGTGACTATACTTCAAAGTATTTCATTGGCTGTAAAGCACTTTAGAACGTCCTGAAGTCGTGGAAGACACAATATAAATGCAAGTTTTTTTTTCCTATGGGT
The DNA here is from genome assembly GCF_044704955.1 of Pristiophorus japonicus. Taxonomy (NCBI): domain Eukaryota; kingdom Metazoa; phylum Chordata; class Chondrichthyes; family Pristiophoridae; genus Pristiophorus; species Pristiophorus japonicus. The sequence goes on along the minus strand of NC_091984.1, from coordinate 216,001,422 downwards.
CACATTGCTACGTTTATGTTGGGTTTTTTGATTTAGGTTATGAATTGATTATAAGGTTCCACTGATGGCTCAGCAGGTTTAGCCCGTGACTAGCTGAGCCATGCAGACCTGGAAGTCCTGAGTTTCAGTCCCCAGTCTGTGCTCAATTGGCTAATCACAGCCAGGATTAGTCTTGCTGGAAAATGCATGTGTCTGGTCATCAGATGAGAGCAGGCTCAGGTTGACTTGAATGCCCTCCCCCCCGATCATTGACCAGCCTACCAGCATCCACTGTTACGCATGAATAATGGAAAGCTTAAACAAGCTACGAAAGACCACACAATGGGCCCAACTTTGCCCAGGAGTTGCTCCATTTTTTTTGGAGCAACTTGATTTTTCTGGAGTATCTTAAAAATCCCTATTCTGCACATTCAATTTGTGCCAGTGTAAGTGAGTTAGGATTTTTTTTAGTTTTAGTTTTTTTTTCAAAAGGGGGCGATACCAGTCACTTGCACCCGTTTTGGCCATTTAAGCCAGTTTGCATAGCTAATAGTTGCTCCAAACTAACTTAGGCCAGCGTATGTGGCCATTTGTGGCCGCACAGAAAACCCTTGCGGAGAGTTAAGAAATCAGCGCAGGTAGGTACTTAATGACTTGACTAAAGAATGTGAATAGGATCAAACAGCTATACAGGACATATGATAAAATTCGCAACGTTAATTTACTATACAACAGAAGCATTCATGGAAGCTTAAACTCCAAAAATAAAAGTAATAAAGTGACAAAACATATATTTACATAATTTTTTCAAAATATCCAAATAAAAACAGTTGTCACCCATTTCCCCCGCCCCCACCCCGATCAAAACATTCCTCCTCCCACCCCCATCAAAACTCCTCACCCCCCCACCAATCAAAACATTCTCTTTTCACCCCCGCGCCCCCCCCACCAATCAAAACACTCTCTTTCCCCCCCCCCCGCCCCCCGACCAATCAAAACTCGTACCCCCTTCCCCGCCCCCCCACCCCCGCCACTCAAAACTCTCCTCACTAAACAAAGCACAACCATCAATAAATAAAAAATAAAACTCAAGTCCTACTCAGCCCGGGAATTCAGTGGGCCGGCCGGCCAGTGCGAGAAATCACTCGGCCAGGGATAGGTGCAGGACACACTCTGTGGCATGCAGCAACCCGGCGCGTGTCGTGACACCACTCGGCCTGGGATAGGGGAGGGACATCAGGTCCTGTGCTGCAGAGGAGCTACTGCGCATGTGCAAAACCTCCAGTGTGCATGCGTTGAGCTGCCACCACTCTTTTGAGCTCCGCCCCCCCAATTGAATTGCCACGCCATGGGAGAGGCCACAGAGCGGCCAGAATGCGGGGACAACATTTTGGCGCCGTTTTTATCCTAAGAAGTCGGCGCACCTCGGGTGAGTGCGCCAAAAATCGGCAAGGACCAAATTTGAGCCCAATGTCTTTGGAACCATACCCCAACAATGAGTTAAAGCCGTTGAGGGAGGAGGGGGAAGACTGAAATTTACTGCCATGATCTGAGCAATAGAAGGGGTTCTGTCACAGCATATTGGGGTCAGTAGGAAGGAAAGCTCGGATTATATTTTTAAATAGGAGGTAAAAAGGGCAGAAGTCAAGTAAATTATAGCGAAGGCATAGTTAAGATTGGGGATCCATGTCTTCCATAAAGGGAGATGAGATCAAATTTGAAACTGTAAAAAATATTTAGTATTTAATAGGGCAGATAATACAAAGAAAGTCAAGACAAATGTTAATATAGGACAAGCTACAAAATGAGATAATAGGGAGAGTATGGGAGAAAATTAACAAAAAATTAAAACATTAAAAAGGCTTTCTTTCGGTACATGGGTATTGTGTATGGAGAAAGAGTCAGACTGAACACTGAGCTCAAAGTAAAGTGTGACCGTAGTCTTTTATTGCAGGTCTCCACAGTGCCTCTCCAAGCTGTGAAGCCTCCTTAAATACCTGTGCTCCCATGGGATTATGGGATCTCTTGGGACTCCAGGGGATAAGCCCTCTGGTTGCTGTACAGAGTAAATACAAGTTTACAAATATAACAACACTCTCCACCACCCGCCCCCCCCCCACCAAAGTCAGTAGTGTAACTATTTACAATGTGAGTCGATCTGGGGCCCTTCTTGCCCTGGTGTGAAAGCTGGTGTTGTTGAATCATTTATTGGGCCCTTGCTGGGCTGCTGTACAGCTGGCCTTGCTGGGCTGCCTGGTGTGTTGGTGATGATGGGTTCTGCTTCGTGGTCAACCGTAGTGCCGGTTGCCACAGGTGTGTATGTTGGGGGATCAAAAAAGGTAAGGTCCAAGGTGGGTTGCTCAGGATAGTCCGTGAATCTGAGTTTGATTTGGTCCAAGTGTTTCCGGTGAATGAGTCCATTTGAAAGTTTGACCCGAAACACCCTGCTCCCCTCTTTGGCCACGACAGTGCCGGGAAGCCACTTGGGACCTTGTCCATAATTTAATACAAATACAGGATCATTGACTTGAATCTCGCATGACACATTTGCGCTATCATGGTATGCACTTTGTTGAAGCCGCCTGCTCTCTACCTGTTCATGTAGATCAGGGTGAACTAACGAGAGTCTTGTCTTAAGTGCTCTTTTCATCAGCAGTTCAGCAAGTGGGATCCCAGTGAGTGAGTGTGGTCTCGTGCGGTAGCTAAGCAGGACTTGGGATAGGCGAGTCTGCAGTGAGCCTTCAGTTACCCTCTTCAAGCCTTGCTTGATGGTTTGCACTGCTCTCTCTGCCTGAACATTGGACTCTGGTTTAAACGGGGCAGATCCCTTTACGGGTCATGAATTGTTTGAACTCAGCACTGGTAAAACATGGCCCGTTGTCGCTCACCAGGACATCGGGTAAGCCTTGTGTGGCAAACCTATCCCGCAGGCTTTCAGTGGTGGCAGCGGACGTGCTAGCCGACATTATCTCGCATTCAATCCACTTGGAGTACGCGTCGACAACCACAAGGAACATTTTACCCAAGAACGGGCCTGCATAGCCGACATGTACCCTAGACCACGGTTTGGAGGGCCAAGACCATAAAATTTAGCGGCGCCTCCCAGGGTACATTGCTTAACTGCGAGCATGTATTACATCTGTGAACGCAGGACTCTAAGTCCGCATCTATACCGGGCCACCACACGTGGGATTTGGCTATCGCTTTCATCATTACGATGCCTGGGTGGATGAAGGTGTCTCTGCCCTTCTTGGGAACCATTACTCGATTGCCCCACAGAAGGCAGTCTGCCTATATAGATATTTCATCTTTGCGCCGCTGGAACAGCTTTATCTCTTCCTGTAGTTCCACTGGGACACTGGACCAGCTCCCGTGAAGCATACAGCTTTTGACTAGAGATAATAAGGGGTCCTGGCTTGTCCATGTTTTGATCTGCCGGGCAGTGACGGGTGATTGCTCACTCTCAAATTCTTCCATAACCATGGCTAGATCTGCGGGCTGCGCCATTTCCAGCCCTGTGGTGGGCAAAGGCAGCCTACTGAGAGCATCAGCGCAGTTTTCTCTGCCTGGCCTGTGGCGGATGGCATAGTTGTATGCAGACAACGTGAGCGCCCATCTCTGGATGTGGGCCGATGCGTTGGTATTTATCCCTTTACTCTCAGAAAACGAATATAAGTGGCTTATGGTCAGTTTCCAATTCGAATTTGAGCCCAAACAGGTATTGATGCATTTTCTTTACCCCATAGACACACGTTAACGCTTCTTTTTCAATCATGCTGTAGGCTCTCTCGACCTTAGACAGACTCCTGGATACATAAGCAACTGGTTGCAGTTTCATGAAATCATTAGTTTATTGCAATGCACACCCGACGCCATATGACGACGTATCACATGCTAGTTACAAACGCTTACGTGGATCATACAACACAAGCAATTTGTTTGAGCATAACAATTTTCTCATTTTTACAAAGGCATTTTCTTGGCTTTTGCCCCAAACCCATTCGCCCCCTTTTCGTAGCAATATATGTCGTGGTTCTAGCAGGGTGCTGAGGTCCGCTAAGAAATTACTAAGGTAGGTAACAAAGAGTCCCAGAAACGACCGCAGCTCCGTCACGTTCTGTGGCCTTGGTGCGTTCTCGATTGCCTCCGTCTTCGCGTTGGTGGGCCTGATGCCGTCCGCTGCAGTCCTCCTTCCCAAGAACTCCACTTCAGGCACCTGGAAAACACACTTCGAGCACTTTAACCTGAGCCCCACACGGTTGAGTCGACTAAGAACCTCCTCCAGGTTCTGCAGGTGCTCAACTGTGTTCCGACCTGTGACCAAGATGTCATCCTGGAAGACCACGGTGCGCAGAACCGACTTCAGTAAACTTTCCATGTTTCTCTGGAATATCACCGCTGCTGATTGGATTCCAAACGGGCATCTGTTATAAACAAAAAAACTTTTGTGCATGTTGATGCAGGTGAAGGCCTTCGATGATTTCTCCAGTTCCTGCGTCATGTAGGCTGAAGTCAGATCCAGCTTTGTGAATGTCTTTCCTCCTGCCAGCATTGCAAAGAGGTCGTCGGCCTTTGGTACTGGGCATTGGTCCTGCAGGGAGAAACGATTGATAGTTACTTTGTAATCGCCACAAAGATTAGTGGGAAAGCGGGTTGTGTAGAGGACACAGAGAGGCTGCAAAGAGATTTAGATAGGTTAAGCGAATTGGCTAAGGTTTGGCAGATGGAATACCATGTCGGAAAGTGTGAGGTCATCCACCTTGGGGAAAAAAAACAGTAAAAGGGAATACTATTTGAATGGGGTGAAATTACAACATGCTGCGGTGCAGAGGGACCTGGGGGTCCTTGTGCATGAATCCCAAAAAGTTAGTTTGCAGGTGCAGCAGGGATTCAGGAAGGCTAATGGAATGTTGGCCTTCATTTCGAGAGGAATGGAGTACAAAAGCAGGGAGGTCCTTCTGCAACTGTATAGGGTATTGGTGAGGCCGCACCTGGAGTACTGCGTGCAGTTTTGGTCACCTTACTTAAGGAAGGATATACTGGCTTTGGAGGGGGTACAGAGACGATTCACTAGGTTGATTCCGGAGATGAGGGGGTTACCTTATGATGATAGATTGAGTAGACTGGGTCTTTACTCGTTGGATTTCAGAAGGATGAGGGGTGATCTTATAGAAACATTTAAAATAATGAAAGGGATAGACAAGATAGAGGCAGAGAGGTTGTTTCCACTGGTCGGGGAGACTAGAACTAGGGGGCACAACCTCAAAATACGGGGGAGCCAATTTAAAACTGAGTTGAGAAGGAATTTCTTCTCCCAGAGGGTTGTGAATCTGTGGAATTCTCTGGCCAAGGAAGCAGTTGAGGCTAGCTCATTGAATGTATTCAAGTCACAGATAGATAGATTTTTAACTAATAAGGGAATTAAGGGTTATGGGGTGCGGGCGGGTAAGTGGAGCTGAGTCCACGGCCAGATCAGCCATGATCTTGTTGAATGGTGGAGCAGGCTCGAGGGGCTAGATGGCCTACTCCTGTTCCTAATTCTTATGTTCTATGCCACAGATTCTGATGGTGCCATCTCCCTTGAGGACTGAGACAATAGGACTGGCCCACTCTCTGAACTCGATCGGTGAAGTGATGCTCTCTCATTGCAGCCGGTCTAGCTCGATCTCTACCCTTTCTCTCATCATGTACGGTACTGCTCTCGCCTTGTGATGGATGTGTCGCGCTCCCGGAATTAGGTGGATCTGCACTTTTGCTCCTTGGAATTTCCCGATGCCTGATTCGAACAGTGAAGGGAATTTGTTTAAGACCTGGGCACACGAAGTGTCGTCAGCGGGCGATAGCGCTCGGATGTCGTCCCAGTTCCAGTGTATCTTTCCCGGCCAGCTCCTGCAAAGCAGCGTGGGACCATCCCCCGGTACCACCCAGAGTAGCAGCTTGTGCACCGCTCCATCGTAGGAGACCTTTATGGTAGCACTGCCGATTACAGGCATCAATTCTTTAGTGTAAGTTCTTAGTCTCATGCGAACTGGAGTTAAGCCTGGCCTTGAGGCCTTGTTGCACCACAATCTTTCGAAAGTCTTTTTGCCCATGATGGACTGGCTCGCGCCCGTGTCCAGCTCCATTGACACCAGGACTCCATTTAGTTCAACATTCAGCATTATCTGGAGACAATTCGTGGTGAATGTGTGTACCCCATGTACCTCTGCCTCCTGTGTCTGAGGTTCTGGTTCGTAGTGATTCTCCGTGGATCTGTCCTCCTCTGCAACGTGGTGGTTTGCAGGTTTAACAGGCTTTGCAGCTCGCCTGCACACTCGTTGGAGGTGTCCCCTTGCAAACGTATCCTTTGAATCGGCATGAATGGAAACGATGATCACCCCCGCAGCGCCAAGAAGATGTTAATGGCCTTACATTCTTCACCCTTGATGGTGGGCTCTGAGACATCTGCGGACGTGTAGCTGCAGGTATGTGTGACCTGCCCTGTACGTTACGATTCGAAAACAACATCACTTTGTTCACAGTACTTGTAGCAGCACTTGTATGCTGAGAGATTTGCTTCATATTGTCACTGGTGGCAATGAACGCCTGGGCTATCGCTGTGGCCTTACTCAAGGTTGGGGTCTCTACAGTCAAAAGTTTGTGAAGTATGGTTTTGTGGCCAATGCCAAGTACGAAAAAGTCTCTGAGCATGTGCTCCAAATGTCCTTCAAATTAGCAATGTCCTGCAAGGCGTCACAGCTCGGCGACATAACTCACCACTTCCTGGCCTTTAGACCATTTGTAGGTGTAGAACCGATACCTCGCCATCAGAACGCTTTTCTTCGGGTTCAAATGCTCTCGGACCAGTGTGCACAAACCATCATACGATTTCTCCGTTGGTTTCACTGGAGTGAGCAGATTCTTCATGAGGCCATACGTTGGTGCCCCACAGACAGTGAGGAGGATCGCCCTTCGTTTGGCAGCGCTCTCTTCCCCATCTAGCTCGTTAGCCACAAAGTATTGGTCGAGTTGCTCCACAAAAGTTTCCCAATCATCTCCCTCCGAAAATTTCTCCAGGATGCCCACTGTTCTCTGCATCTTTGGGATCGCTATCTGTATCTCGTCGCCAGTTGTTTTATATGAAGAAAGAATCAGATTGGACACTGTGAGCTCAAAGTAAAGTGTGACCTTCGTCTTTTATTGCAGGTCTCCAGAGTGCCTCTCCAACCTGTGAAGCCTTCTTAAAAATACCTGTGCTCCCACAGGATTATGGGTTCCCTTGGGACTCCAGGGGATGAGCCCTCTGATAGCTGTACAGAGTAAATACAAGTTTACATATATAACAGCTAATAACTATGAAATCAAGATAGCAGTAGGGTAATGGGAGATGGAGAAGGCAAGCTTGCCATGAATAATGAGATATAAATAAGTACTTTATTCAGTTTTAACAGAGGATGTGGATATATTGGAATTGTAGAACCACTAAAAGTGGTTGTGGAACTGTCAGTGGAAATTATTATTCAGAGAAAAATGGTCCTAACTAAGTTACTCGAAGCGAAGGCAGATAAATCGCTGGGACTTGCTGTTTTCATCGAGGGTTTTGAGGAAGCTGGGGAAGAAGTAACGGAGGCTTGGCCTATAATTTTCCAGAATTCTGTGGAAAGGAAATTTGTGTCGGAATACTGGAGGGTGTCAAATCTGACCCCCGCCCCCACTTCAGAAAAGGAGCGGGAATAATTCTGCAAGGGTTACGATGAGTTAAATAGTGATGCATTGTTTCCATTGGTCAGTGACACAGTCATGAGAGAATGCACATTTAGAAAATAATTCTTTGCACAGGAGGGTGGTTAGATTGTAGGATTCTCTGCAGCAAACCATGTTGAAGCAGATTCCGTAAATTCTTTTCAAAGGGCACGAGATGGTGGCTTGTAAAATAGAAATATCAAACGGCATTGAGAGCAAGCATAAGAGTGAGATTAGGTGACTCATATTGAGAAAAGCACGAATATAGACTTGGTGGGCCAGCCTGTTTCTGTTCTGTAACAGGCAATGATTTGTCTTTGTGTGTGTGTGTGTGTGTGTTTATAGGAAGAGAGCCAGTGGGGGTAATTTTAAACCAACCCGCCCAGCGGGAACCTGACCGGGTCGGCTCAAACACTCCGTCTAATTTTACTCTTCTTCAACTTCAATGGACCTGATCCCCTCAGCTTTGAAGGGGCAGAGAAGATCAGATTTGTGAAGAATTGTGTGAATCAGTGTACTATGGGACAGTGTGTTGTTCACTAAAATGTCATGCCGGTGTGCTGCTCTTCTGCAAGCACTCCATTCATCGGCACAGTGACTCTCGCAGCTGATGAATTGGTTCACGAAACCTGATAACCGGATCTGTTATCAACGCAGCAGTCCTCAATTTGTCGATGGATATTTGAGGATTTGAAGCTGCATTCCTTTTATGGCAATTTTAAATGATTTTATCAACCCACGACCACTGGGGAAGAGTTAATCCAATGATATCTGATGCTGACACACAGGAATGATAGTTGGGGAGTTTCCTTATTTATGGTTTCTTCATGGTCATGAACACCAAATGGCATCTATTAAATACTGAGCTATTAAAAGAGAAGACTGATCAATCAGGTAGATGCAATAAATCTTCCTTGCGTTTGCTGTGACACATTCAGACAAATCAAGAGTTCTTCATGATTCAGTATTTTAACTCTCTGTACTCTTATGCGTTAACTAATTTGTACAAAGTTGCTACTCATTCAGCGGGGTAAAGGTTAGTGGCTGTGTGACTATGGCGTTCCTGTTCAGCAGGTAAGGGTAACTGATGGGAGTACATTAGTACTGCCGGAATAACCAAAGACTGCTATGGAACAAAACATTTTATTTCGTAACTGCAACACGCAGCAGCCACACTTTGACTCTACACATCATCATTATACGCAACCTGCATCTGCTCATTTCCTGTAGTGCCATACAATTCTCCATACTCACCATATAACAGTATTTGTTTTCAGTTCTGGGCAATTTGCCTTCTATATTTTTTGTGCACGGTCCTTGTAATGCTGGCTGCACGGCCCGTTCAAATTTTCACGCATACATGGTTTCTTCCCATGTAAAAGCTGGTGAGTGGCCTGCGTGGGTCCTCCAGACCGCTTGTCAGCAGCGCAGCTTAGCGGGAACATTGGTTGTGGGGTAGATTTTAACTTTTGGGCTGACGACTGGCAGGCAATGCCAATCAGCCGCCCATTCCGGCAAAGAGGCTGGAGCCACTTTAAGGCCCGGATCCTTGTTTAAATAGAACCAGCAAGCTGCCTGTCCCAAACGGGTATCCCGGTGCAACTCTCCGGATTCAGGCCAGTGCAGCACCCTGCTCCTCCTGGCCCTGCATTTTTGGGTTTCTTCAGCTGTATCATCAACAACAACTTGCATTTATGCAGCGCCTGTAATGCAGCCAAATGTTCCAAGGTGCTTTGCCAAGAGCGTTATCAAACAGAATTTGACACTCGGCCACATAGGACAGATGATCAAAAGCTTGGTCAAAGAGTTAGCTTTTAAGGAGCTTCTGAAAGGAAGAGACAGAGGTAGAGAGGCGGAGAGATTTAGGGAGGGAGTTCCAGAACTTGGGTCCTTGGCAGCTGAAGGCACGGCCATCAATGGTGGAGCAATGGAAATAGGGGATGCGCAAGAGGCCAGTGAAACTGGTCGGAGCACACATGGCGCACTGTCTATTCTAAAATGGTAATTGGGTTCCTGTGCATGTCATAGGACCCCGATTTGCATGTTAAAAGGGCCTGCTGATTACAACAGGCGGGTGCTTTCGCCGCCCAGTTGCAAGCCCCTGCAAAAATGTGGTCGAGCACATTTTGAGATTGGTAGCATTGCATTTTTCTGATTTTGTCAAGTTAAAATCTGCCCCTGTCTTTTCAGCAGAATGAAAGCGAGTCTCTGATCAAACAGCAAACATACTACATTCTGACAGCTGACGAGCCCCTCATTAAAATTCAATATTCAAAAGCTAAAAATCGTAATCGTTTTAATATTTGCTGCTGCAGTTTGAGAACGATTTTTGTACTCACATCAAAACGTATTTTGATAAGCAGACCGAATCTTCTTTGAACTGAGTAGGATTGAGTGTATTATGATTAAAAGTTATCTCATGGTTATGATTCACAATACACTGGAGATTACGCCGGATGCCCACGATGTTCTCTAAAAAGGAGGTAAATACCAGTGTGTTAGCTGTGGCTCAGTGGGTAGCACTCCCGCCTCTGAGTCAGAAGGGACTTGAGCACAAAAAGAAAATCTAGGCTGACATTCCAGTGCAGCACTGAGGGAGCGCTGTACCGTCGGAGGTACTGTTTTTCGGATGAAACATTGGGCCCAAGTTTCGGCTCAAGTTGCTCCTATTTTTTTTGGAGCAACTAATTTAGTATGGCGTATCTTAGAAATCGCAATTCTCGGCATTGGTTTGCTCCAGTTCTAGTTAGTTAGAATAGTTTCGTTTTAGTACCATTTTTTTTTCAAAAGGGGGCATTACCAGCCACTTAAGCCTGTTTTGCAAGTTGAGGCAGCGAAAAGTTACTCCAAACTCACTTAGAACGGAGTAAGTGTCGATTTTTGTGTGCTCAGAAAAACCTTGCCTACACTTTATAAATTAAGCGCAGGTAGCGAGAGATTGGGGTGGGGGGGGTGGGCTGGCGTGGGTGGGGAGGAAGGGAAGTTAGGGGATTTTACAAAACATTAAACACTTCACTTTTACCAATAAAGAGCCACCATCAATAATAAATGCTAAATAAATCAATAAATCAACCAATAAATCATTTTAAAAAAATAAAAAAATAAAAAATCAATCAATAGATAAAAAATTAAAAGTTTCTGCTCACCTGCTGCAGCACCGGGAGCCCTCCAAAAGCCTGCCGAAGAGCTGGTTGGGCGGGCCCCGCCGCCAAAGAGCTGCTGGTCGGGCGGGGCCCCATCGCCGAGGAGGTAAGGGCAGGCAGGCCACTCGGCCTGGGATAGGGGCGACGTCCCTTCGGCCAGGGATAGAGTCGTCCGGAGACAGGACGCGCTGGGAGGGCCAGGAGTTACTGCGCACGCGCGCAGCTGCCAACACTCTTTTTGGCACAGGGCTGTAGCTCCACCCCCCCAGCAGCTCCTGCTGCGCCACGCTGAGCTGCAAATGGGCCTACAGATATCGGAGAATCGCGAGGTAAGTATTTGGCGCTGCTTCAGTTCTAGAAATTAGGCGGGCCTCTCCGAGGTGTGCCGTTCTACCAGATCTGAAACTTGGGCCCTTAAAACCGAGAACCTGTCTGCTCTGTCAAGTGGACGTAAAAGATCCCATGGCACTATTTCAAAGAAGAGCAGGGGAGATATCCCCGGTGTCCTGGCCAATATTGCACTCAACATAACAAAAATATAGATTATCTGGTCATTATCACATTGCTGTTTGTGGGAACTTGCTTGTGCGCAAATTAGCTGCTGCATTTCCCACCTCACAACAGTGCGTACACTCCAGAAGTACGTCATTGGCTGTAAAGCGCTTTAGACATCTTGAGGTCGTGAAAGGCGCTATATAAATCCAAGTCTTTCTATCTTTACTGTCTAACTGAAGTATTCAAGCTAAAACTAATGGCAATGTTTAATTACATGTTAAGTAATACAAAGAATAAAAAAGACATTGTTAAATAGAATTAACCCACATGGGGGTTAAAATATCCTTGAGTGGATTTCATACAAAGCTTGATCATTGCAAGACTTTGTGTGACTACCTTCTGAAAGCACTGTCATGATTCCAGTGTTATCTAGATGACACAAATTTCCAATCTATAGAGTTCAGACAGAACTAAAGCTGAATAATTCAAATTATGAATTATAATTGGGAATCTGTTTAATTTATAACCGGCCTTTGGAATCAGCTCTCACACCTGTTTAATGTTGTGCTGTTACTGAAAACGGCTTGTTTTAATGGTTGCCCAATCAGAGTAATTGAATTTGTCTGTTCCACGGTCAATTAACCTACATAGGGCAACCTTTCAAACCGACAGTCCTGGACATCAAGTGACTTTTTAATGTAATTACTTTCTGAACAGAGGTGTTGACACAAACAAATAAAATTCATCCAGGTCAGACATCTAACTGCCGTGGCCTGATTGTGCAGCCAGTCACCATTATTATAGAAATAATGGACTTAGTCCGGAGATTCAGCTGGCAGAAGTGGATGCTTATCTGAAGTCATACAAAATATGACTCAGAAAGATACATGGAGCCACATGGACATCTGGGAAAAAGGTCATTGAGAGTAGAGAAGAATATAAAATTGACAATAACATTGAAAATTTCACTTTTTTTTAAAGTAACCTGTTTTATTTATTTAATTAAAAGGAAGGTGGGGTAGTTGGCTTTCTGTTACCTTACACTTTAACTCAAAATAAATGCCCAATCGCAGTCCTGTTATAAGGTACATGGTGATGCTTCTGTGTAAGTGGGTGTTGGGAGCAGTCTAAGGGAGTATACCTCTCATTTATCTTCATTGTCAAGTTCCTCGCCTTTGTGCAGTGGTCCAGAGCACTAACTCACAGCATACTCCAATGTAATGCCCCATCATGACACATGGAATATTATGTTTTTAATGTGGGGTCCATTTCAACAACAACTTTTATCCATATAGTACCTTTTTAGGAAAATATTCCAAGGCACATCACACAAACGTAAATTGAAATGGAACCGGAACCGGAACCAAAGAGGATATTAGGAGGGGTGACTAAAAGCTTGGTCATAGAGGTAGGTTTTAAGGAGGGTCTTAAAGGAGGATAGAGACTTAGAGGTGGACAGGCTTGGGATGAGAATTCAGGAGCTTAGGGCCTAGTCAGCTGAAGGCATGGCCGCTAGTGGTGGGTGATGTGTATGCGGCCAGAGTTGGAGGAACACGTGCTCAGAGGGATGTGAGACTGGAGGAGATTAAAGATAGGGAGAGGGGCATGGCTATAGAGGGATTGGAACACGAGGATAAGAATTGTAAAATTGCGACATTGGTGGATGAGGAGCCAGTATAGGTCAGTGAGCACTGGGGTGATGGGACTTGGTGTTGGGTTAGGAGACAGGCATCAGAGATTTGGATGAGGCAAAGTTTATGGAGGATTCATGGGGAGGATGAGGGGAAGCCAGGAGAGAATTGGAATGGTCGAGTTTGAAGGTGGCAAAAGCCATGGATGATGGTTTCAGGCCGAAGTAAGGATGGAGATGGACAATGATACAGAGGTGGAAACAGGCTGTCTTTGTGACAGAGAGGATATGGGATGGGGAGCTCAGCTTGGCATCAAATTAGAGGCAACTGGGGTGGAAAATGAATAGGTGTTAAAAGCAGAAGGAGATTCCATAGAATTTCACTGGGTAGTGCCCTGTTCATTCAACTTTGCCTCCAGTATTAAAATACATTTTAGACTGAAGGGATGCAAGTCTCCATTGGCTGCAGTGGTAAGATAAGGGATGTGAGTTGAAAGGAGTCAGTCCAATTCCTCGTGAGCACGAGCTCACAGCATATAACTGTCCTGATTAGTGTCATGTATTCAACCAGCATTGTAACCCATGTATAAACTGACCTAAGTTGTACACCGTGAGAACACTGACCACTTGGTGGGAGACACTCCGAACCTGGACCTTCAGGTATAAAAGGGGAAGCTCCACCCACCTTCATCACTTGAGTGCTAAGGAATAAAGGACAGGTCACAGACTGACCTCTCATGCATGGGCCTCGTGTGCATTTATACTGTGTAGTAAGGACGTATCAATGGCGACAAGAAACTGGGATTTAAACCACGCGAGCATGGCCACTAGCAGAACAGATGAGAGGTACTGTATTAAGGAATGGTTGGGACAGAGATTCAACATTGTTAAAGCAGCACACAGTTCTCCAGGCAGACAAGGGCAGTCAGGCATGCCCCAACATGTAGTCGAACCCAGAGGGGGAGTTCGACAGAGAAAATGGCAAGCTGAACAGCGATTCACGCCATTGCAAGGGATAATGCGGCCAGTAATGGGGCCATCAACACCTGTTAATGGTGCACTCAAGGACAATAACAGGGGCAGTCAGGGACGATCGACTGGCAAGGGACCTTTTGTTTCAAACCGCAACTCATGCTGGAGGCGTGGAGGCATACATTCAGCCGGAGTTTGCAGAGATGAGCAAAATACCTGCAGAAATTGCAGAAATGGACACTGGGGGAAATCGCTGGAAGCTGAAGTTCAGCGAGTTCATGTGGAGCACGTATACAGTTCATACACCAGGACACCACCGATAATGATGAAAGTGCTCCTCAATGGCATCCCAGTATCAATGGAGTTAGACACGGGTGCCAGCCAGTCCCTGATGGGTATCAAACAGTTCGAAAAGTTGTGGGCATCCAAGGCCAGGAGGCCAAAATTATCGCCGATTGACGCACAGCTACGGACTTACACAAAGCAGATCATTCCAGTGCTAGGCAGCGCCACGGTAGTCGTGACCCACAAAGATTCGGAGAACAGGTTGCCACTACTGGGGAGGAGTTGGCTTGCTGTCATGAACTGGAAATGGGGCGATGTCAATGCAATTTCCTCTGTGGAGCGAGTATCATGCTCACAGGTCCTGGACAAATTTGACTCATTATTTCAACCCGGCATTGGCACTTTCATGGGGGCCAAGGTAGTGATTCACATAAACCCGGACGCCAGACCAGTACACCACAAGGCCAGAGCGGTGCCGTACGTGATGCGGGAAAAGATAGAAGGCGAATTGGACTGCCTGTTGAGGGAAGGCATCATCTCGCCAGTCGAATTCAGTGACTGGGCGAGCCCGATTGTGCCGGTGCTCAAGGCGGATGGGTCGGTCAGGATATGTGGCGATTACAAGGCCACCATCAATCGGGTGTCACTCCAAGACCAGTACCCGCTACCGAGAGCAGAGGACCTCTTTGCGACGCTATCCGGTGGCAAACATTTTTCAAAATTGGACCTGACCTCAGCTTACATGACCCAGGAGCTGGCGAGTGAGTCGAAGAAGCTGACCACCATCACGACACACAAGGGGTTGTTTGAGTACAACAGATGTCCATTCAGGATTCGCTTGGCCGCCGCGATCTTCCAACGAAATATGGAAAGCCTCCTCAAGTCGATTCCAGGGACGGTGGTTTTTCAGGACGACATCCTCATTACGGGTTACGATACTGAAGAACACCTCCACAACCTAGAGGAGGTGCTACGCAGACTGGACCGGGTAGGGCTGCGACTGAAAAAGGCGAAGTGCGTCTTCCTAGCTCCAGAGGTAGAATTCCTGGGGATGAGGGTAGCAGCAGACGGGACCAGCCCTACTGCATCCAAGACAGAAGCGATCCAGAGAGCACCCAGACCCCGTAACACGACAGAGCTGCGTTCGTTCCTGGGGCTCCTGAACTATTTTGGTAACTTTCTTCCCAAATTGAGCACGCTGCTAGAGCCGCTACACGTGCTCTACGCAAAGGTTGCGAATGGGTCTGGGGGGACAGTCAGGAAAGGGCTTTTAATAGAGCACACAATTTGTTATGTTCCAACAATCTGTTAACGCTATATGACCCATGCAAGAAACTTGTGTTAACGTGCGATGCGTCGTCCTATGATGTCGGGTGTGTGTTGCAGCATGTCAGTGCCAAGGGTCAGTTACAGCCGGTAGCTTATGCCTCCAGGAGTCTGTCCCAGGCAGAAAGGGGCTACGGGATGGTAGAAAAGAAGGCGCTCGCATGTGTATATGCGATAAAGAAAATGCACCAGTACCTGTTTGGCAGGAAATTTGAGCTGGAGACAGATCACAAACCCCTAACGTCCCTTTTGGCCAACAACAAGGCCATAAATGCAAACGCATCGGCCCGTATACAGAGGTGGGCACTCACGTTAGCTGCCTATGACTACACAATTCGGCACAGACCGGGCACCGAAAACTGCGCCGATGCACTCAGCAGGCTCCCACTAGCCACCACTGAGGGGGCTACCGAGCATGGTGCTGAGATGGTCATGGCTGTTGAAGCTTTCGGAAGCGAAGGCTCACTCGTGACAGCCCGTCAGATTAAAGTCTGGACAAATAGAGACCCGCTATTGTCTCTAGTCAAGAAATGTGTCCTGAATGGGGACTGGGCAGCCACGTACAGGGCATGCCCTGAAAAATTTAAACCATTTCACAGGCGCAAGGATGAACTCTCGATTCAGGCCGATTGCCTACTGTGGGGAAACCGCGTAGTCATGCCCCAGATGGGCAGAGAGGTGTTCATCAGAGAACTCCACAATGGGCACCCGGGCATTGTCACGATGAAGGCAGGTCACACGTTTGGTGGCCAGGGATAGACGCAGATCTGGAACTTTGTGTTCGCAGGTGCAACACGTGTGCCCAGCTGGGCCATGCGCCCAGGGAAGCCCCCCTTAGCCCCTGGCCATGGCCCGCCAAGCCTTGGTCACGCATCCATGTGGACTACGCAGGTCCTTTCATGGGGAAAATGTTTTTGGTTGTAATAGACGCCTACTCCAAATGGATCGAGTGTAACATTTTAAAGTCAAGCACATCCTCTACCACGGTAGAAAGTCTACGGGCAATGTTCGCTGCCCACGGTCTACTGGACATCTTGGTCAGCGACAATGGCCCGTGCTTCACAAGCACTGAATTCCAGGACTTCATGGCAGGCAATGGAATTAACCATGTTAGAACGGCACCGTTCAAGCCGGCCTCAAACGGCCAGGCAGAACGAGCAGTGCAGATAATGAAACAGGGGATGCTCAGATTCCAAGGGGGTTCTCTACAAACCCGCTTATCACGCCTCCTGTTGGCCTATAGATCCCGACCACACTCGCTCACAGGGGTTCCACCCGCAGAGCTGCTACACCCCACCATGAAAGAAATTGTCGAGAGCAGGCGCCAGTCACAATATCACTACCATGACAGGAATGCGAGGGCGCGATGTATTGATGTAAATGATCCTGTTTTTGTCCTCAACTACGTTGCAAGGCCCAAATGGCTCGCAGGCACTGTGGTTGCCAAAGAGGGAAATAGGATTCTGGTAGTTAAACTTACCAATGGACAAATCTGCCGCAAACATGTGGATCAAACAAAAAGGAGGTTCAGCAACCCCATAGAAGAAGCAGAGGAAGAACACGATGTAGAGTTCACTCCACCACAGGTGACCGAACACCGGAACCAAAGGGAGGAGAGCCCAGTCACTGTGGGCAGTCCGGACAGGCCTGAGGCACTGCAAACAGCAGACACTCAGGCCAGCGCCCAACAACCGGAGCCCCAACTCAGGCGCTCTACAAGGGAGCGTAAACCACCAGAGAGACTCAACCTGTGATCCCAATAAGACTTTGGGGGGGAGGTGATATCATGTATTCAACCAGCATTGTAACCCATGTATAAACTGACCTAAGTTGTACACTGTGAGAATACTGACCAAGGTGGGAGACACTCCTAACCTGGACATTCAGGTATAAAAGCTCCACCCACCTTCATCACTTGAGTGCGAAGGAATAAAGGACAGGTCACAGACTGACACCTCAAGCATGGGCCTCGTGTGCATTTATACTGTGTAGTAAGGACGTATCAATTAGCAATACATTTTGCAATCTATCTTGAAGAGCATAAAGTGTATGAGGAATCAAAGACTTCAGTTGGTTGTCCAGTGTATGCTCTTGCAGTATCAGGTATCAGTATGTACACATTGGTAGAGTCAGTTGAAGGAGCTCAGTATTGTAGTGTATACAGGCACCTTTGGTAATGACTCCACGAGACAGGGTCTGGTACTTAAACTGTTTAGACTGTAGTCCTTTATTTGCAGCTCCTCGAGTGAGGACACCAAGCTGTGAGCTCCCTTTTATACTGGGTTACCTGCCGTGTGTAGGTAACCCTTAGATCTCCAGCAGCAGCACCCTCTGGTGTACAGTAATGTGTGTACAGTGTAAGGTACATTCAATGTTACAGACATCATATAACAATACAAGCATGCATACATAACAACACTTCCCCCCCCCTCCCCCCAAGTATTTTTCAAGTCCTTATTGTAATGACCTGGGGATGTGATCAGTGGTGGGCTCTGGGAGGTTGTGGTGAGGGTTGTGTGGGTACCAGGTGTGATCCCTGTACTTGAGGCTGGCCTCGTACATTTCCCCCCTTCACACACAGACCATGTGGGTGTCACTGTTGTGGGATCCGTCAGTGGGGTAGCCATTGCAGCAGTGGGTAGGGTGCATAATCTGTGATGTTGGGTAGTTGTGTGGTGGTGGGCAGGGCCACAGAACTGTGTGGGCTCCTTGTCCTCCAATTGGGATGAGAGTCTGGTCATCCCAGAGTTTGCCAGGAAAGCTGGAGGGTACTGGCCTCTCACTCCTGGTGTTGGCTCTCTTGGCCGAAGGTGTCGGGCTAGTCGGGGGCAGGTTGCCAGTGGTGGTGGCTGTGCTGCCATTGACCACTGTCCCTGTCGTGGGTCTGCTCCCACTGTGTGTGTGTGTGTCCTTCCTGGGGCATCACACTAGTTCCAAAGGTCCAGGCTACATGGTCTGGTAGCCAGCTGGACTTGGGGGTCTCCCACGGAGGGATTCCTCTAGCATTTGCATGGTCCTTGTAGAACCCAGTATCCTTTAACAGTGTTCTATCTGGATACATGACACCACGGCTCTGGTCATACATAGTTGAGTCTACATTATTGACATTTGCATCACTTTTTGGTATCATGGTCTCACCAGACATGGTTACATTCGGCATTTCCAACTCTGTCAAAATCATCACACATAACAAGCTTGTTCTTAACCTTCCTTACACAAGCATTCATTTATTTTTCACATTAGTTACACCAGCATCACAATTCATGGTTACATTATCATACTTGCACCCTTTTACTGCATTTTTAGCTTTAAAGTCCCTATCATCTTTAAGTTGAAATTGTCCCTTTAAATTTTTTTGGTTACTGGTCTCCTTTAAGGGAGCCTTCCAATCCAATTGGCCAGTCGGTGTCACATGTCGCTCCTCCAACGCTGCCCCTCGTGGTCTGGTCGTAGCCATTTTGATTTTAGATTCTTCTCCTCGTGGTGCAGCCGCCATCTTCTGGCTCTCCTCCAGGTAGGCTGTGGTGATCTTTTCTTCCTCAGGTTCTGCCATGGACGTCGGGAATCCACTTCTTTCGATGATGTTCGCCTCTTGGAGTCCTGCTCCGGCCCGGAAGGTGGAGTTTGGGTTTTCGGTCCTGGAGATTTCGCCGTGCAGTCGAGCTGCACAGTGGGATCTCTAGATGCAGCGATGGATCCATGTTCAATGTCGATTGCTGGAGCCCGGAGGCCGTCGCCACTTTGACTGATTTGGATCAGGTTCATCCAAATCCTTCTCAGCAGCGTGGGACCATCTCCGGCAATGATCCACAGGGGGAGTTTGCTCAACACGCCGCCCTGGGAGACCTGGACGTCCACACTGCCAACGATTTGGATTTTACCTTTGGTGTAGGTGAGCAGCTGCGCCTGGACAGGAGACAGTTTTGGTCGAGTGGTGGGATTCATCCAAATGTTTTCAAAGTTTGGCTCATCACAGACTGGCTCGTCCCTGTGTCGATCTCCATGGAAACTGGGACCCCGTCAATGTCTACTTCCATCGTCCACGGAGAACTTTCGGTGGAGCAGGTAAAAACTCCATACTCTTCTTCCAGGTGTTGAGCAGCTTCATCTTCATCTGTATTGGAGCCCCGGTAATCAGCCAACTCTTCATTGACGTGGTGAGTAAAGCTTTTTCTGCACATTTTCTGAAGGTGCCCTTTTTCTTTGCAGTCTTTGCATGTAGCCTTTGTAGCGGCACTGGTGGGCCCTGAGGTTTCCTCCACAGCGCCAGCACAGGGCCATCTGGTTCGCCCCATGTGGCGGACTCAGGGTTGTGGGACTTGGGCAGCATTTCTGCCTTTAGAAGTAGCCATGCGGTGCACTGCATTCACCGGTTGAGAGTCCTGGGTCAGTATTCACCTGGAGTCGCTGGCCAAAACTATGTAGGCCTGGCTCACTTGAATTGCTTTCTGCAGGGTGACTGTGATGTCCACTGATATGTCCTTACTATACAGTATAAATGCACACGAGGCCCATACTTGAGAGAAGGTCACTCTGTGACTAGTTCCCTTTATTACCAAGACCTCAAGTGATGAAGGTGGGTGGAGCTTCCCCTTTTATACCGGAAAGTCCAGGTTAGGAGTGTCTCCCACAAGTTCGTCCCTTGTGGTCAATGTTCTCAAGGTGTACAACTTAAGTCAGCTTATACATGGGTTACAATGATAGTTGAATACATGACATCCACAGAGAGCAATTTGTGTAGGAGGCCCTCGTGGCCGATTCCGATGACAAATATGTCCCTTAGCGCTTCATTAAGGTGGTCTCCAAAATCACACAGTGCAGCTAGTCTTCTTAAAGGTGCAGCATACTTAGTAATTTCTTGGCCTTCAGGTCGCCGCTAAGTGTAGAACCAGTGCCTGGCTTCCTTTCTTTGCTCCTGTATTAGTGTTACAAGTACCTCATAGCTCTTCTCCGGGGCTAGCAAGTCCCTGACGAGACAATGGAGGTGGGCCCACAACTGCTAAGCAGGATGGCCCTGCGTGTTTTCGGTCATGTAGCCGGTGTGTCCCCATCCAGGTCATTGGTTATGAAGAAATGTTCCAATCTTTCTACAAAAACGTCCCAATCTTCCCCATCGGCAAATTGCTGAAAGTTGCTGAGATTCGATGTGCTGAGCGTGTAGTTTGTGACCTCGTCGCCAGTTGTAGTGCATGCAGGCACCTTTGGTAATGACCCCACGAGGCAGGGTATGCTACTTAAACTGTGTAGACTGTCGTCCTTTATTTGCAGCTCCTCGAGTGTGGACACCAAGCTGTGAGCTCCCTTTTATACTGGGTTACCTGCCGTGTGTAGGTAACCCTTAGGTCTCCAGCAGCAGCACCCTCCAGTGTACAGTAAGGTGTGTACAGTGTAAGGTACATTCAGTGTTACAGACATCATATAACAATACAAGCATGCATACATAACAAGTATTGTATGTGCAACTGCTTGATGATACTGAATATTGTTAACCATCGAAAAATTTATGTTTTGCCACCAAATCTTGGAAACTGTTTTCTAAACTAATTGACAAATTCTGTTTGTGGTTGACATTTATTGTTGCATTTCTGGATTCTGAAATTTGACAGCAACTTAATGTTGACATAGAATGGTTGCCAGGTTTTGAACTTGTGTAAATAGGCAGTATTTATCTAAACATGGTTGAATTTTTGCAAGTATTATGTGTACATATATGGGTGTGTATTTTCTGTATACTATTTACTTTAATGACATTTAACCAAGTAGCACAATAAGACACTCAAGGAAAACTATTGTTCCAGCTTAAGTTATGTTCAACTGGATAGTGTTCCATTTGTGGGGAAAATTAATGGTGTGGCTAAGTTATATTGTAATAAGGGTTGTGGTTGAGTGTTGCATTTTGGAAGGTTACAGTTCCGACTGGTAGGGTGAAATCTACAGTGGGGATGGATGAATAATTAAACCCTTAACCAAATCATTTAACTTCCAATTTCAGCCATTTGTAAGCAAGCTGCATTTTTCAAGTCCTGTACCTCAGGGGTTCTCCTGTTGTTAGTGCTAACACACTTTAAGCAGCTTTTAATGTAGACACCTTAGCCACTGGGGATTAATTGAGCAGCCAATTTTTTTTTTCCGCTGCCTTTGATTAATGCTCAGCCACAGGGAGACGGATAACAGCTTGTGTCGTGATATCGCCTTGCTGGTTCCATCAGGAAACTGTAAATCTTCGAATTTGTCGATTCGGTGGCAGTGCCTCCATTATAAAAAAAAATTTGGAGAAAAAACTTGTTTTTAGTTTGTTTTTAAAAAAAAATTACATCACCTAAAGTGGCAAAGGGCTGAAAATCCCACAAGACATCTGTGAGAGAAGTTCCTGGGGCAACATAATGAGACTGCTTTTCAAGCCTGTCCTGTCAGCACAGTACATATATTAGTGTCTCCCACTGGTGCAGCAGTGGGATCAGCATATGCCTTTAAATATCCCCAGAGAGGATTCATATGGAATTCTGGGATGTCCACACACAAATACAAAATATTCCGGTTGTGGAGGAGTATGTGTCCTCACAGTAGTTTTCCAAGTAGCTGTTAGCTTCCCACCGGCACCCCACAGGCTAAGTACGGGAAAGAGTGTCGACAATGTTAAGAGGAGAATATTTTCATTTGCTGGCTGGCCTCGCAGATTTATTCAGTGAGCAGCTGCGTCGTACAGATCAGGAAGGTCACAGGTTTGATTCCCGAGTCTGTGCTGAGTTAGCAAATCTCAACCAAGACAATGGCCTATAATTGGCCTCAGCACTGGCGGGCTGGAGAGGGGGAAAATTAGCCATTGGTGCTGCCCCCGATCACTATCCAGCAACTACTGCAGGAATATGTGCACATGCCGATGCTGACTGAAGACAGAACCAAAAATAAAAGCTGAAAATGCTGGAAAGCTCACCGGGTCAGGCAGCATCTGTGGAGAGAAAGACATAGTTAACGTTTCAGGTCGATGACCCTTCGTCAGGACAGAACCAAGACAAGACAGAACCAGATTTGTTAGGTTAAAAATGGTGGAGGTCCAGGTACATAGATCATTAAAATGTCATGGACAGGTACAGAAAATAATCAAAAAGGCTAATGGAATGCTGGCCTTTATATCTAGAGGACTAGAATATAAGTGGGTAGAGGTTATACAAAGCCCTGGTTAGACCACACCTGGAGCACTGTGAGCAGTTCTGGGCACTACACCTTAGGGAGGATATATTGGCCTCTGAGGGAGTGCAGCGTAGGTTCACCAGAGTGATACCCGGACTTCAAGGGTTAAGTTACGAGCAGATTACACAAATTAGGGTTGTATTCCCTAGAATTTCGAAGGCTAAGGAGTGATCTGATCGAAGTTTTCAAGATATGAAGGAGAGCTGATCGGGTAGATAGTGAAACTATTTCCGCTGGTTGGAGATTCGATGACTAGGGGGCATAGTCTAACAATTAGAGCCAGACCTTTCAGGAGTGAAATTAGGAAACACTTCTACACACAAAGCGTGGTACAAGTTTCGAATTTTCTTCCATAATTGGCAATTCATAAATCAATTTTAAATTTTAAATCTGAGAATGATAGCTTTCTGTTAACCAAAGGTATTAAGAGATATGGGCCAACGGTGAGTATATGGAGTTAGGTCGGAGATCAGGCATGATCTAATTGAATGGCGGAACAGGCTCAAGGGGCTGAATGGCCTACTCCTGATCCTATGTACCTATGTTGTGATGACCAGCCACTCCCTATTGGGTCTTGCTGTCTAGGCTGACCCCTGGAGAATAGGCACTTGGACAAAGTATTGGAGGCCATATGGTGCCCATGGGATTGTAATCTAACATTAGGTATCACCTTCAAGAGGGGAGAGAGCATTGGTAATGAGAGAAATAAAGAGGATATACATTGTTCTTGCTATAAGGCCGTAAGTTGTAACACTCTGTCATGGTTCACTGCCATTACAAGGGTCCCAGTTGTAACACACTGTTGCACATCTGCCACCATTATATTCCCACATTCAATTCACCACTGCTGACTTGGGCCTCCGAAATATCACTCAGTCGTGCCCCACCTCACTCCCACACTCGCTGAGACCCTCATTCAAAGCTTTGTCATCTCCATATTTGACTTTTCCAAAGCTC
The DNA here is from genome assembly GCF_044704955.1 of Pristiophorus japonicus. NCBI lineage: Eukaryota > Metazoa > Chordata > Chondrichthyes > Pristiophoridae > Pristiophorus > Pristiophorus japonicus. Next base: position 215,977,722 of record NC_091984.1, on the reverse strand, counting down.
TCTTCAGTAGTATCCTGAGTTCCACACTACAACAACTCATCCAGAACTTTAATACTTGTACCCTTTCCCATACCGGCACCGGCACGGACACAATGGGCCGAATGGCCGCCTTCTGTGTCGTAATCTTTCTGTGAAACGAAGTCCTGGGCATTTTCACCCCTGTCCTCATCAACCTTCGCTGATTCCCCATCCCCCAACCATTTTATTTCAATTCTAACCCTCATTTCAATTCTATCTGTTGCGTTGCTTCACATTACCTTTGCTATCTCCACCAACTCTACCTCCACCCTTTACTCTTCTGAGTCTGGATACTGTGCATCTCCCTGCTCCTTTTGCCTTTAGTTATTCTCCCAATTTCTTTTTGGGGCATCTTGCTACTTTAAAGGCACTGTAAATGTGTCTTTTTTTTTACATAAGGCTCCTAGTTGTAACATGATCACAGGTACATCCTGCCCTTATTATAGGTGTCTCAGTGATAACACTTTATTCCACCACCCTTTCTTGTGAGCCTCCCAGCTATAGCACTCACTCTCTGTTGCAATCCACTCTTATTCTAATTCCCTACAGTGCATTCATTATGACATTCAGTTTTAGCACTGCTGGGCTTGGCTTGCCTCTTCTTCATGTTTCACTTGATGCAATAATGTGAGATTTCCTGTATAATCAACCAATCACTCTCTGACCTCACCTTTACCTTAGGATGGCAGCTAATGAGGCCATTTGGAGACACACATCCAAAGCACTTGATCCTGTACAACCTCTAGTCGGGCTTCCAATCCTGCACTGTTTACCCTCCATCTTTTCTGTTGCCTTCCACAACTATATATATATTATATAATATACACACATATATATACATATATATGTATATGTATATATATATATATTATATTATATATATGCCAGTGTGCTCAAAGTACTTGGCTCCCAAGGGTTCTAATAACACAAAAAAGATGCACTCGTCATTTTTGATTGCTTGGCATTTTAAGGTTACCACTGGGAACCTATCCACAGATGCTTTTCTGCTGTGTGAGTTAGAGGGAGCAAAGTACTTACTTTCACTTCTGATTGGCTCATTTCTTGAAGTTGAAGTTGACTGTGTAAAATACAACCTTTCTCTCCCCTGTGGTGCTATGTGGTTTGTGTGTAAGCGTCTCACTATGACTCTTGTACATATACACTGCAAACTAGGTAAATTATATGCCCCTTATTGCAGAGAGGCTGATGTCCCTGAGCAATACAAGCTGTGTTGACCTTGAACAATCGACAATAAGTGCAACAGGTGTTTTTTTTTGAGGGGGGGGGTTTTGATAGGATTTGGAATGCACTGCCTGATAGGGTGATGGATACAGATTCAATAGTAGCCTTCAAAAGGAAATTGGATAAACATTTGGAGAACAAATTGCAGGGATATGGGGAAAGAACGGGTGAGTGGCACTAATTGGATTGCTCTTTGAAAGAGCTGCTGCAGACTCGTTGAGCCGAATGGCGGCCTCCTGTGCCGTACTATTCTATGAAATGTGCTGTACTACTTCTGTGCAAATGACATTCTCCTTTTGCAAGATGTGCGTGCGCTCCATCTAGTGCCGTGCTTACTACAGCTATGTTTGGTTACAACGCGATGTCTACCGGCACGCTCGTGCCTTCCATAAGAGGTGGGCACCGAAGGGACTGGAGTGCTTCATCACCGCCGGCAACCACATTTTAATTTGATTTAAGTTTCCATAAAAGTTTATTTGGAAATTTGTGGGTTCTCAGCACTTGATTTAATGTTCTGCTTTAAAATAATTGTAGAGTTATTGCATTGTGAGTGGCTGAGCCAGTCACATGATGTTCACAAGACTCAATAAAACCCCAGTTAATTGAGTCGAGGTCATCCACGATGAGGCATGCGGTTGTGAGCCTAGTGGATGAACTGGTAATAGGTGTGATTGTTAAACCTTTGTTAATAAACCAACTCGTTCTTAATAGCAATGTGTTGCTATGAATTCTTAAGCAAAGAACCCACGAAGAAAATACATTGCACATTGCACCTGTAGAAGGGACATAATAGGGCTCTTGTGCAACTCTGAGCTCTTGTGCGTTATTGTTCAGTCTTGCTTGTTTCCTCCCTATATTGTTTGATACCCTGCAGTGCGCTGGCTCAGTGCCCTGCTGCTGTTGGCTCCCAGGGGAGGCAGGTGCTGTGGTGCGATTATTCGGCAGGCGATGAAACAAACTTATCACGCTCCTTTGACAAGCACTTAGTAATTTAGCAATCATTGTTTTCAGAGGAATTTTTACAAGACCGAGAAGAAAAGTAACATTTTGCTAACAATAGTAACCATAGTCACTATTTATATAAAGAAAGTACCGATAGTGGTGGGTGGGAGACACTCCTGTCTTACAAGGCCCCATCGGACAATGTGCAATGAGAGGCAAGCTGAGCTCCTGCTTTAGGTCTGTGGCTGTTTCTGTTCTAGTGACATATGGATGCTGTTGTAAGGACAGCGCTATTATATTTCACGCAGGAAGCTTATGAGGAAGTGATGTAATGTCCCAGTCAGATTGTTATGGGTAACTATTGTACATAATTTGGCTCTTTTTTTTTCCAATAATACCCAATAAATGGTGAAAGCTTGTTTTGCAGGTGCAGTCACATCTGTGAAGCAGATTTTTGTCGGCAACCGTAAACAGGGAGCCTCAAAATCCAGACTCCATTTTGACCACTGCAAATAGAATTCTTCTCGAACATTTTAACACAAAAATTGGCCGCAAAAAAAGGGTCGCATGGTGACAAAGCTAAAGAGCTAATTCAGAGGGGAGAATTTCACCTCCTACGCCTGACAGAAACTGGATTGGGAGGGGGCAGTTAAAATGGAGCGGCCTCCCCCCTCGATCCCACCAAGTGCAATTTTAAATTGCAGGCACCAAGGCCACCTGTCTGTAGCTGGCGGGGTCCTGCATTAATATGCGGATCGGATCCCAATGATGTCATCAGGACACCACTGCCATTTTAACGTTGAGCAGGTAACTGGGTGTGACATTCCTGCCAGGCTGAAGCAGATCGAAGGTTGTTCACCAGGCGAAGAGGTCCTTTAAGGCAAGTATATTGCTTTCTTTTGTGGGGCCACGAGGAGGAAGAGTGCTCCTCCGGGCCCCACTAGAAATGTCTAGGCATCTCCGACTCTGTACTCCCAAATGCTGACCATCCCAGATCCCCCTCTCTTTTCCCCCCCCCCTTCTCGCCCCCCACACCGCCAACCTTACCCCCGCAGCTACCTTAGGCCCAGCTGGTGGCCTTTTGACTGCCTGATTTAAAATGGCCGGGCAGCCGATTCATGGGCGTTTTGGTGGAGAAGTCAGCCAGCAGTGTGTTAATGTGGCCTGGGCCTCCCGGACATTCACTGGGGAGGGGGGGGGGGCGCTACCGCCTCCCGGGAAATTGCCCTGGAGGTTTGGAGGTGGGGGAGGAGGGGGGGTGGGGTGGCGGCACTGTCCTGGCAGCACCAGGCCCCGTCATTAGCACCTTGGGCCGACACGCAACCAGCGATGGCGTCATGGCTGTATGCGCCGACCCCTTTCTGCCCTCCTTCTGCGAGGCTAGGCTAGTGTGGGCGGATGTCCACGGCAGCTTCGCGGGTCGTGAAGTTGGACTTGCGGCGCTCCTTAAGGGGGAGGCTTTTAGCACCCCAGGCCGCCATCTTTATTTGTCAGCCGACTTTTGCGTCGGCCCGACACTGACGGCCCTTGCATCGACCGGACCGCCATCGTGCAACCCGGCACTCCGGTTTGGTTGTTGGGCTGCTGGCCCGGTCGGTTGTATCCCCGGTGGCCCAGTGGCGGCCACTAAAGGGCCTGCAGAGTGTGCAGCGGCCCGCCCCTTTAATGGGAGGGGCATTGTAGCGCTGGCCTGCTCTGCCTGGCACTGGACTGAGAGCCGCACTACCACCCAGGAAGTACCCTTCAAATGAAGCAGAGCGCCGGAGACAGCGCTCCGCCTCCTTTTGAGGGGTGCACGGCCCAATTCCGCAAAGGGGGATGGACCTCCAGGCCGGGTGCAGGAAGTCCCCGCCCCTGGAAGGTTACCACCCCCAATTGGGGCGAGGGGCAATTTCTAGCCCAGAGACTCCACCTTCTCTCTTTGGCCCCCATCCCCCACAACACTGTGTGAGAAGTGGTAGAGTCTGTACTTCCAATAAAGCTCTCCCTTCAAACATTTGCTTCCTTATGGTGGCGGTGTCACACATCCTCTTGGCACGCACCAGTTGTTTGCTTGCAATAAATAATGCAACTTCCCATTAACCTTTTTAAAAAAAAAAATTGATCACATTTTAACCATAATTGCTGAAGGAAGAGTGAGAAACCACACCTGCCTATTTTATGTGCAACACACATTTGATGAAAGAAAGCATTGGTGAACAGTGGGAGGGAAGGAGCTGGGATCTTTAGACTTGGCAGAGGTGCCTCATTTTTTTTGTGCAAAAACAATTATACTTTTTTTAAACACCCACTTTTTATAATGTCAATTGTTTATTTATTGTTGGAATACTCAAGGATAAGATCATTGAGGGGGCCTTATCCCCAGACTGTCAATTTAATGTCTGGCAGAAGCCTGTATTTCTAATATGTTTGCTATCTACCAATGATGAAGAATGCTGCATCATATTTTAGATCAGGCTACCTCTTGGTTGCCTGCACCAGCATAAATGGGCTGGAATATTAGCATAGTTAATAATAACACATCAGACGGGCATATCGACGTATTATCTGCTGGATGCATGTATCCTTAACAGGCTTAACTATAGTCACTCTCTAAATTGTTTAAAATAGCCAAATAAATCAGGGTAATGTGGTTAAATGGCAGAGATTTAGAAGGGAGTGACCTCGTTTTATGTAAGTGGTAGATTTATTTATGTATATAGTTTATCCATTAGCTCTGTAAAAAGAGAGAGAGACACACACACACACAGGCAATGCTAGCTTTTTTGATTTCAAAATTAAAAAGAATGCGATCTCGGATTTTAAGCTGCCACTGACCTCACAGATCGAATGCAGCTTTTGGCAGCAAAGTCGAGAAATCTTATTAAACTCACCCTTCATAAACCTTCAGAAAAAAAAAATGATTAATGGTTCCATAAAAAAAAAAATGGAGTCACTTTTTTAAAAAAACCCTCAGCTTCAGTAGGCACACTGACTTGTTCAGTCATGGAAAAATGTAATAGCTGTTATTTTTTTTATAGAAAAAATGCTCAATCTGTCAACTTGCATGACCAAAAACGTCTGATAAACAGACTGACTTCATACAAGTCGGAAATAAAGCAAATAACTTTCAGCTTGCCAGGATGAAATGTGCATTTAAAGCTGCAGTCGTCTTTCAGTTGGTTTTATTGATTTTACACTGCCTCAGAACTGCCATTCTTCTCTGTAACAGGAGTGAGTTTTCGACATATTTTTTGCATTATAAAATCACATTTACAATCCCCCTTCTCATAAATCCGCCCAATAAAATGTTAATGGTTTTAAAATGCTTAATACCCATGTTGAAACGTAGCAGTTTGATTCATTGGCTGAGAATAGATTGTTTTATATATAATGTTTTTTTCCGTGTATCTTGTTTTAATTGTTGTAGATGTTAGAATGTCTGTTTTTACCGTGGTTTGTGCCAGGCTCCAGTGAAACATCCTCTGATGGGTACATGGTATTTTGGTGTTTGGTGAACATTAAAATAAAGGAAGTCTTGCATTTATATAGCCACGTCTCCCAGAAACACCGAAAGTGCTTCACATCTAATAAATAACTTGGAAATGCAATGACTGTTGTTATCTCAAGCAAACACAGCAGCCATTTTGTGCTCAGAAAGATTCCACTAGTAGTAATGAGTTTAATCACCAGATAATCAGTTTAGGTAGTGGTTGTTGGGGGCAGAATATTGGCCAGGGTCAAGGGATAGCTCCATACTGCTCTTCAAATAGTCGCGGGATCTTTAAAGTCACCCTGAACCAACAGATCAGGCAAATGGCACCTTAGTTTAATATCCTAGCTGACAGATGGCACCACCATCAATGCAGTGCTCCCTCAGTGCTGTACTGCTTAAATTATGTGTTCAAGTCCTACAGCGGGACTTGAACCCACAACATCCTGACATGAACATGTTAAGTGAAAACTCTACATGGTGTGCATTTCATGGGATTTAAGTTTTGTTTCTTCTCACACTGGATTGTTATAAACAGTTACATCATTTTGTGAGGGTTGTTTGTTCCTTGATATCATCTCGTGCAAAAAGCAGAAAAATCTTGCAGTTTGAAAGCCAAAATATTTCTGTGGTTATGCATGTTTTGCATTTCAGATTATTTCAGTGCAGCTGCAGGATAGTTGGTTCCTAGATTTATTCTTGCTGTCAGTCCACGTTGGCTGACTTGTGAAGAGTTGGAGTGAAGTTTTCTTTCTCTTTTATTTGTGAGACTTGAAAGGCACCCCAACCGAGCTTCCTTTTGAGTTTCTATCTGCGCCTCATTATGTCTGTAATAGAACGGCCTTAATGGAATCCTGTCGGTCTATTTGCTCAACACTGCCTGTAATGGAAAACCTTTACTGGATTGCCTCTGTACAGCACTGCGATCTGTTTCAAATAATCTATTAAATAAACATTGTTTCTTTAAAAATACATGTGAAGGAACCTGATGACCAATGTTCTTCAGCATGATTTGTGAGGACGCAAATATGGTGCATTCCGCATCTTGGGTAGTTATTCTCTGGGGACTGTGCAGTGATACTTTCCTTCCCTGCCTGTGGGGAAAGGTAAGATTTGGCAGAGGGGGCATGCCAACTGGTTGCAGAGTAGGATTGACTGAGGTAAAGGTGGCAGTCAGCCCTCCAAGGTTGGGTGTACTGTGAAGTGCTGATGGATCTTAAAAAAAAAGGCGGGAAAATAGTTATCAGAATTTTAGAAAATAAGAATGTAGGAGAGAGGAATTGGGACTGGCATGTATTTCAATTTATTCACCAAGCCTAATTTTTAAAAAAAATACGATATGTGCAGCAGGAGTAAATAATGCAAGGCAGCAGCATTTGAAAAATAAACATTGATTATTCATTATTTTACATTCTGCAAAGAATTATGAAGTAGAAATAACAGGAACGTTCATGGAATACAGCCTGATTAAAGGATTGTGTGTTCAGGTCATGGATGTCACTTGCACTATCAGAGTTTAAATAGCACAGCGGAAATAAAGCTAGTACATGATGTGGTCACAATATTCAAGCTGAGCTCACACTCATGCGTTAAGTGATTTTTAAATCATTAGAATTCTCCTAACTCCCCCCAACGCTTGTAGCTTTTAAATATAATCATGTTTGCTACAGAATATCATCTGTGCTAATCATGCTCTGTACTCTGTACAGCTCTAATTCCGAAATGAGAACGGACAAAGGGGCAGACTGCATCCTGTCAGTTTTCATTAAGTGTTAACGGAAAGAAATTCAATTCTGTTGCCGTCTCCAAAGTGCTAATGCTGGCCTAATGTGAAACTCTGGCTTAAATAATCATTTATTTCATGAAAGGGTAGATAAGTGGCAAGGCATAGCTGAGGTTAGAATAGAAAAAAAAGAAGGATTTGCATTTATGTAGCGCCTTTCACGACCACTGGACATCCCAAAGCGTTTACAGCCAATGAAGTACTTTGGAGTGTTTTCCCTGTTGTAATGTGGGAAACGCGGCAGCCAATTTGCACACAAGCAAGCTCCCACAAACAGCAATGTGATAATGACCAGATAATCTGTTATGTTGATTGAGGAATAAATATTGGCCAGGACACTGGAGATATCTCCCCTGCTCTTCTTCGAAATTGTGCCATGGGATCTTTTACATCCACCTGAGAGAGCAGACAGGCTTAACGTCTCATCTGAAAGACGGCACCTCTGACAGTGCAGTGCTCCCTCAGCACTGCACTGGAGTGTCAGCCTAGATTTACGTGCTCAAGGCCCTGGCGTGGACCTTGAACCCACAACCTTCTGACTCATTGCCGAGTGTGCTACCCACTGAGCCATAGCTGACACTTCAGAGGCCAAGGCAATGGAAGTTGGTGGTTGGATGGCACTGGTTTTAATCTATGTTTAAAAGCTATGACTGTGCACAGTTTGTAACCAGATTTCATTTGCTTCGTGCCAACTGTTTTTATTTTTGTCTCCACATTTCATCCCCTTCCAACTTGTTCAAAGTTTAAAAACCTTGTATTTACATCTCACTTTTTCCGTGCTTCTTGAACAAGACCTGCCATTGAGTGATGTCACAAACTGGAGATTAAGGGCCCAAGTTTCCACATGATTTGCGCCTGATTTTTAGGAGCAACTGGTGGAGAACGGACTATCTTAGAAATCGCAATTCTCCACATTTTTTTTTCTGCAGTTCTAGTCAGGTAGAACAGTTCCGCTTTGGAACAGAATTTTTTCTTCAAAAGGGGGCGTGTCCGGCCACTGACGCCTGATTTGAAAGTTTCCACAGTGAAAACGTACTCCAAACTAAAGTAGAATGGAGCCAGTGAAGATTTTTGTAGAACTGAAAAAACCTTGTCTACACATTAAAAAATCTTGCGCAGGTTACAAATTAGGCGTCCAGAACGAGGTGGGGGGGGGGGAAGGGAAGTCATTAAATTCTACAATAAATCCTTATTTATACTTCTACAAATATTATACAAATAAATCCAACCTGAATAAACATTTATAAGCCAAGAAAAGATTAAATAAACCATCTTCCTACCTGTGTGAAAGTGCTTCAGCCAGGGAGAATTCTGCGGTGGGGGGGGGGGGAGGGAGGGCGAGAAGCAGCCGTTTGTTCCCACGGGGGGGGGGGGGGGGGAGAAGGAGGGAAACGGCTGCCTCAACTTTCTGAGGCTTCCTGCAGCCTTCTCACTGCTGCAAGAAGCCTCAGTGCTGATGGCAATGTGCTTTTATTTAAAAATTTTCAAAAATTAAACAGCTACAAAGAACTACAAAAATGGCCGAGTGCCAATGTTTCCTTCAACTGAGCATGCGCGAACGCTCCAACGCGCACGCGCAGCGTTGCCGGCAGGAAAAAAACTAATTTAAATAGTACCCGCCCCCTCCCACTTACAAAATCGGCGCGAGTGTAGGCTCCGCCCTCCCTGGGCGCCGCTCCAGAATCGCGCGTTTTTTTTCCAGCACCGTTTTTGGCGCTAAAAACGGGTGCCCAGCTCGGAGGGGTGCCTGTTTTTTATCGTGTGGAAACTTGGGCCCAATGTGAGGTTGGCTGAGATTCCGTCTATGACATCATAACGTAACGGCCCATTGATTGAAGTCAGTAAAGATTATCATCTTCAGAAGGGAGCTGCAACAGTTTGCTTGTTGAAATGCTGTCATATGACATTGATGTAATGGCCCAGATTTTGCTGGAGCGCGCCCCATTAGTTAGATGTTTCCCCTCACCCTGGACCTTGGTGAATGACGGGACCAATGAGATGTAAAGATTGAGAAAGAGACAGACGAACTATGGAGCAGGAAATGGGTTGAATTGGAGTAGAATAAGGTACAGAAAGAAAAATAGAGTGGGAACGAAAGATTGCACGAATGAGAGAAAAAAACGAGACACAGGAAAAGTAAGAAAAGAATTTAATAATAACTAAAAATGTAAAATTTAAAAGATCTGTCACAACAAGTTACTGCCTGTGGGAATGAAACTCCAGAGTTTCAGCTGATGCTTTCCTGGGCTGTAGAGGTTGAGTGGCAATGCAGGAATATCATTCTCATCATTAAAAAGGTACTTGCGCTGTTAAGTACCAGCCCTAACTTACTGCAGTGACTTTAATGGGCAATGAATATGCAAATGCAGCAATTTCTCGAACATCACTGGGAGGTTGAAGGTGAGCTGCCCTTTTGGCGAGGTTAACGGCAGAGTGATGCAAATCGTCCATCAACCTGTGGTGATTTGCAATTCACCTGGTATCTGTTCCTTGCCACAAGTTGTTGGATGATTGACTCATTAATAATGGCATGCGCCATTAAACTCACCATTATTTTGGCAGCAACTTCTGGCCCATTATGTTTCTCAGGGGCATTTTTGGGCTCATTAATGTGATCTCTGCCCTTGCATCAGCTTATCTGCTGCTGAAGCCCTCATCCGTGCCTTTGTTACCTCTAGACTTGACTATTCCAACGCACTCCTGGCTGGCCTCCCAACGTAAATTGGAGGTGATCCAAAACTCTGCTGCCCGCGTCCTAACTCGCATCAAGTCCCGCTCACCCATCACCCCTGTGCTCGCTGACCGACATTCGCTTCCGGTTAAGCAACGCCTCGATTTCAAAATTCTCATCTTTATTTTCAAATCCCTCCATGACCTCGCCCCTCCCTATCTCTGTAATCTCCTCCAGCCCACAACCCCCTCCTCCCCCCTGCGAGATGTCTACGCTCCTCTAATTCTGCTCCCCTGAGCATCTCTGATTATAATCACTCAACCATTGGTGGCCGTGCCTTCTGTTGCCTAGGCTCCAAGCTCTGGAACTCCCTGCCTAAACCTTTCCTCCACTCTACCTCTTTTTCTTTCTCAAGACGCTCCTCAAAATATACCTCTTTGACCAAGCTTTTGGTCACCTGCGCTAATTTCTACTTATGCGGTTCGGTGTCAAATTTCTATCCCATAATACTCCTGTGAAACATAGAAAATAGGTGCAGGAGTAGGCCATTCGGCCCTTCGAGCCTGCACCATCATTCAATATGATCATGGCTGATCATGCAACTTTAGTATCCCATTCCTGCTTTCTCTCCATACCCCTTGATCCCTTTAGCCGTAAGAGCCACGTAGTGAAGCGCCTTGGGACGTTTCACTACGTGAAAGGCGCTATATAAATACAAGTTGTTGTTGAAAGATGTCAGTGCTGGGCCCCTGAGTCCTTACCTCTACTGCTCAGCAGAACTGGGAGAGGATCTCGCTGTCAGGTGTGCTGTCTCCTTGGCTGCCCTGCCACCAGTATCGGCTGTTGTTCACCCATGCTGGGTGTTTCACCAGTGCAGAATTCTCCAGCTCACTGTCTAACCTATGCGGAGTGCCAATGTCTGTGCTGGTGCCTCAGGGGGTGGAGTGTGTGACGGTGCATCCTCGGGAGGATTGCTCTGCTTCAGCCTTCTTCAGCAGAGTCTATGGGCCCAAGTTTCCACACGCGCCTAGAACGGCGCAGTCCCGACCTGGACGCCCGTTTTTCACGCCACAAAGTGCGCCTAAACAAAACCTCGGTATTCTCCACCTCCCTGCAGGTCCTCTGGCCCTCGGCGCAGCGCAGCACGAGCTGTGGGGGGCGGAGCCAGGTCCCTGCGCTGAAAACAGTGCCGGGACCTCTGCACATGCGCGCTGCAGTGGGCACGCAAGTGCAGTAGCTCCAGGCGCCCAAAACTGTGTGGGAGGGGCCCGAAGCACGCAGCCTCGAGCCCTGGCCGAATGGCCTCACTGGGGCTGCGTGAATAAGGCTCCTCCCACGGCCAGCTCCTGCTTCCCCCCCCCACCCCCGCCCGACCAGACCCGACACCCGCTCCCCCCCCCCCCTCTGCCTCCGGACTGGACCCGACACCTGCTCCCCCCCCACCCAGACTGGACCCGACCAGATTCCCGCTCCCGCTCCCCCCCCCCCACCGACTGGACCCGACCCGACTCCCGCTCCCCACCCCCGGACTGGATCCGACCTGACCTCCCTCTCTCCCCTCCTCTCCCTTTCTTCCCCCCCTTCTCCCTCTCTCCCCCCTCTCTCTCCCTCGCTCCCCCCGACCCGAACCGAACCTCCCCGACCCGACCCAACGCCACGTACCTGTAAATCTGGTGCTGGGGACAGGCCCTGCCCGAAGTCTCGGGCCGGCCCGTTCAGCCTTCGGTTCCGAAAGGCCTGCCTGAAGCACTTTCACACAGGTAGGAAGATGGTTTATTTAATCTTTTCTTTGCTTATAAATGTTTATTCAGGTTGGATTTATTTGTATAATATTTGTAGAAGTATAAATAAGGATTTATTATAGAATTTAATGACTTCCCTTCCCCCCGGCCCACCTCGTTCTGTTTGTAACCTGCGCCTGATTTTTTAATGTGTAGAACAGGTTTTTTCAGTTCTACAAAAATCTTCACTTGCTCCATTCTAAGTTAGTTTGGAGTACGTTTTCACTGTGGAAACTTGGAAATCAGGCGTCAGTGGCTGGACACGCCCCCTTTTGAAGAAAAAATTCTGTTCCAAAGTGGAACTGTTCTACCTGACTAGAACTGCAGAAAAAAAAATGTGGAGAATTGCGATTTCTAAGATAGTCCGTTCTCCACCAGTTGCTCCTAAAAATCAGGTGCAAATCATGTGGAAATTTGGGCCCTAAGTGTTAAGAACCAGGAGAAAAGGGACAAGAGTTGGGATGCCACTATCAGGCTCGGCATCAGCAGATATCAGATGCGACTTGAAGTTATGAAGCTTGTTGAGTATTGGTTGAGGTGACTGAAGGACTGTGAATAATACGCAGGCACCCTGCTTGAACAAACCGCCTTTGCCGAGGCTCATCGCTTAATCCAGACCACTAATCTCCAGGGCATCATGCTCCAGGGGTTGGGTGAGGGCTATGAAGTTGGATGCTTCTCCCCCGGTCTTGCTCCTCTCCCTCTCATAATGTACTGTCTTGTCCTACAGAATGAGAGTGAGAGTTAGTGAGTAGCTGTTGAAAAGGAAAGTGATGATGTGTCGGGCTTGTGCGTATAGTCCACTTGCTGAGAACTGGAGAAGAAGCAGGATAGAACAAGGATGGGGAGGTGATGAATGGAAAGCCAACTGAGTGGAGTGTCAAGTGAGGAAGGAGTCCTTCAGTCACAACTCCCTCTTTTTGGGATCTCATTGCTAACCTGTTCACCTAGAACCCTGTGCTCCCTGTCCAGCAACACCTCAATTTTTAAACTCTGATCCTTCTTTTCAAATCCTTCACCACTCCCTATCTCTGTAACCTCCTCCAGCCCTACAATCTTCTGAGATCTCTACGCTGCTCCAATTTTGGCCTCTTGCACATCCCCTATTTTATTCACTCCACCATTATCTTTCAGCTGCCTAGGCCCTAAGCTCTGGACTTCCCTCCCTAAACCTCTCCGCCTCTCTATCTCTCTTTCCTCCTTCAAGATGCTCCTTAAAACTTACCTCTTTGACCAAGCCTGTCCTAATATTTCCTTATATGGCTTGGTGTCAAATTTTGTTTGATAACGCTCCTGTGAAGCGCCTTGGGACATTTCACTATGTTAAAGGTGCTCTATAAATGCACATTGTTATATATAGATGTATCTAGATGTTGGGATTATGGAAAAGTTAATAACCCTCGCCTCGGCTGTTTTTAATAGCAATACAAAACACATAGCTCCAAGTGACACTGCAGTATTCACCGAACCCTATTTCCTGGCTTGCAAACCCAGCAAAGAGATGAAAGCGGGTGGCTTGAAAATCTCATTCCAGCCTTGTATAGTGGCTGCCTGGTGCAATTGCACATTGTTACATGACTGGACATGAACAGAATGCCTGGCTTCCTTGATATCCGAGTAAAGAATGGAAAGCGATTTTTATTTTTTACAAGCTTGTAAACAGTTAAGTGTTTTGTTCATTTTCTATTGCTAGAACTTGTAGCCTGGCAATGATTTGTCAATCAGTCCAATCTGATAATCGTTTGTGAAGTTCCAGCTCTTCAGTTTTATCTGTTTGACTCTTTTAAAGGAATAAAAGTGATCTTTCATTCTTGACATGAAATATTAATTGAACATGGCAGTGGAGATCCATCTTTACTTAAAAGCCCTGGTGGCTAGGCATCAGGAGTGGCTCAAAGCGTAATATCTAATTAAACATCACATCCGGAAGATTAGGATGATACATGGCTGACATTTATCATTGTGCAGTTGTTTTTGTGGTGCTGTATGTTTTAGGGGGTCACTGAAGGGGCTGTATCTAATTTGCACAACAGTTATTGTACAGATTAGGGAAAGCAGCTCTAAGTTATCAATTAAACGCCTGTGAAATCAAATTAAATGTTTTTACAGCAATATCTTTCAGGTGAATTCCAGGACCTTGTTGCAGTCATTTTTTTACTGATAAACTAGAATTTAAAATCATCTCTTGGGTTAACATCTTATCCAAAGGATGACGCCCCTCATTCCTAGAGTGCCAGCCTAGGTTATGTGCTTGAGTCCTGGAGTGTGCTTTGAACTCTCAACCTTCTGAGCCAAGAGTGGATATAACTGAGCCACACTAACACACAAACCCAGCTTGGACTTGAGATGTATATTTCCCATTCCTCTGTAGTTTAAATTATTTAGCTAAATTTAATCTTAAAAAGGACAGATGATGAAGAAACAAGCACAATTTATCGTGCAGCTAACCATAACTCACTGGGTATTGTCGCTCGTAAGTTCTCAGTGAGCCTGTTCTTGGGATATATATTGTACTCTTCCCCTCTTCTTGTGTATCCTCTCGCTCTTTGTTGAGGATTCCTTTTGGAGCCCAGTTGAAATATAAGTCCCAGAATTATAATTAGATTTTGCAAACTCCTCAACTAAGTGGCAATTTATTGTAAAATACCAAGTGGATAAAACTTGGATACAGGTGTTCTTTCATTTCAGCAGATTTTTAAAAAACAATGTTTGGCCCTTAAATTACACATTGGATATGAGTCAAATGAAAGCTGAATTAATTGGTCTGAATTTCCCTCCTAATACATTAATGGAGACATTAACCTATTAACACTGTCAGAATAGCAAAGAAGAAATTTCATATGAATGCATGAAGTAATACATAATTTCAAAGCTTGTGACTCCATAAAGAGAGAAATATGGGCGGTGGGAATATTTACCTAAAAGTTACGTTCTTATAAAAAAATAATTTCAATGCTTTCAAAATTGTTCTAAAATGCACTTGGGCTGCTGTTTAAAAATAATGCCCCCCATTCACAACATTAAATTGCCCGGAGAAATGAGATTTTTATATTTCTAATGCTGGACCAATTATTGATTTATGGAGCCAATTGTTTTAAGATCAGTCACTGATTGCAAAAAATAATGCCTTGTTTAGAAAAGCTATATGTTTTTTTTACCCAAGTTGTTGATTAGAGGGTTTCCAATATGGTGGAACACTCTGAAGAGAAGTGGGAGCTGTGCAATGTATTGTGGGAAATACTAAACACCTTTGTGCCTTCAGAGCCACTAAAATTCAAACAAAAGCAATTTAAATTTAAATCTTGAATAGTTTTTTTTTCACTTGTGAGCTTGACCTTTGCAACTCATTTCTGTTTTTTCACTCGTCTGACTATAAGTGACATTCTCCAATTATGGTTAACGATTCTCTACCGAGGCTGATTAATCACCAGTATAATCTCACTGAAAGTGGAAGCAGGTCGGACTTGGATGCCAGTGTTGCTCACCGTTGTTAATGACACTGGTTAATGAATACAACTCGGTAGATGAAATACTAGCCATTAATGTAATCTTTGTGCCGGCATGAAATTCCACTGGAGCAACCCATTGACATTGTATGGAACTCCAAAGAACAAAACCAGTTGCAACCCACTTACATTTAGATAGTGTCCTTCATGTAGATGAACAATTCTGAGATCTTTACGATAATGAGAAGATGCAATCAATTCGGAAACACAGCAGATTAAGTTGGGGGATCTGAATGTGCATCAATGAGATATGTTTTTAAGGCTGTTTTGAAGGATCAGGCAGAGATAGCAAGGTCAGGTGATGTATAGAGAGTTCCAATGAGCAGGATCATAGTGACTGAAAGATTGTTTTCAGATAGAGGACGGAGTTGTGGGGAGAACAAGCAATGGATCGGAGTTGGAGGAGCAGTGTAAAAGTAGAGGAAGATTGATGAGAGAGAGTGGGATGAGACCCTGAGGGATTTGTAAAGTGAGACTTTGAAGTTTGTGTAGTGGGGATGTGGTGTAATGGACAGGGGGGTGTTGGGAATGTATCACTTTGTGCAAGAGGGTTTGAGCTGCACAGTTCTGGATTAACTGGAGATTGTGAAGGCCAAAGGAGGGGACTTGAGAAATCAACTCAAGTGAGGAACTCATGGCTTCGGGGTCCAGCAGCCGAATGAAAGAGACATGGGCTCAAGCAGGCAATGTGCCAGCGGTGGAGGAATGTTGTTTTGGCAAAACTACTGGATGGTGGGGTAAGGAGGACATCTTGGGGGTCAAGCAAAATGCTGAAGTTTCACAACGCCTAGTTCAGTCAGGCAGCGTGGCAGGCTGATAGCGCTGGAGCTCAGACATGTGGGTGCTGGCAGAAACCATAAAAAAAGAAAGACTTGCATTTATAGAGCGCCTTTCATGACCACCGGACATCTCAAAGCGCTTTACAGCCAATGAAGCACTTTTTGGAGTGTAGTCACTGTTGTAATGTGGGAAACGCAGCAGCCAACTTGCGGACAGCAAGCTCCCACAAACAGCAATGTGATAATGGCCAGATAATCTGTTTTTTTTGTTATGTTGATTGAGGGATAAATATTAGCCAGGACACCAGGGATAACTCCCCTGCTCTTCTTCAAAATAGTGCCATGGGATCTTTCACATCCATCTGAGAGGGCAGACGGGGCCTCGGTTTAACGTCTCATCGGAATGATGGTACCTCCGACAACGCAGCGCTCCGTCAGCACCGCACTGGAGTGTCAGCTTAGATAAAGAAGAGCTTTGATTTTGTCGACGTTTAGCATAAAGAAATGTTGGCTCATTCATTTTCTATTGTACACAATTCCAGAGAACCAAACTATTTTCATTGCATACAAATACAATGGATCTAAATCACTGGTATAACATTCCTGATGCAAGCATAACATGTGCTCCAATTATGAGTTTTAATGCTGAGCTCAGTACATGCAGTCAGCTGCTGCCAAATGTCACCAAGCACGTTTTCAAAAACCCTATTAATTATTATCTAATAAAATGCATGTTTCTGTGAATTGTTTTGTATTGGTTTTGTGCAGCTGGAGTTCCTGAATGCACAATTTAATGGGCTGTAATAAGAGTTTCAAGTAGTCTGTTTTATCTGCAATTTACAGAACCCTGATCCCGTCGGTACTTGCAAACTAGACGTTATTTGTCAGGACCAAGCTGTTTTTTTATTTTCATCTGAGTGTTGCAATTAATTGGTTTGATGAGCCCAGCCCACTTCAGTCAATTCTGTATTGTGTTCGAAGCCTGTATTCGGCCCTTCCCCAGTCAATTCATTTTTTGCAGACCGCTCCAGTTGATATTTTCCTGCGAACAGATGATCAGTTCCACCGCCCCACACCACATCGCCCCGCTCCCCCTCCCATCTCCTCATTCACTGGTGCAGATGGAAAATTGTTGAAAATCAAGGTGACTGGTTCATCGTTACGTAAACTGAGCAGCCTTCAAATAAAAAAAAACACCGATATCTGTTGAAAAGTGTGCTAAAGAACTTTGAAATAAAAACAGGAAATGCGGAAAATACTCAGCAGGTCAGGCAGCATCTGTGGAGAGAGAAACAGAGTTAATGTTTCAGGTCGATGACCTTTTGTCAGAACTGGAAAAACTTCGAGATGTTGTGGGTTTTAAGCAAGTGCAGGGGCAGGGAAAGGGAGGAGAGAAGGAAATAACAAAAGGGAAGCTCTGTGATAGGGTGGAAGGCTGGAATGATTAAATGATAAAGTATAATAGTACAAAGCAAAAGGAGATGGTAATGGGACAAGTAAAGAAACATAAATCTAGAAGTGTATCATGGCAGAATCATCAACAGCTGCCTTGTGAAAAAATTAGGTGCAGGATCTTTGGGAGGTTTGGGGATGAGTGGCAAAGAAAATTAGAGTGTTGACTTGTATTGTCTGGCCTCTTCCCATCTTTCTCAAATACATGCCAAGCTAGCTCGGGGAAGTGTCAGTGAGAGATATAAAGGTGTAATGCGCTTTTCAGTTCTAACTTATTGCAGTCAACGAACTGTGACACATTGGCATTGTAAAGCCTTATTACTTACTAAGTACTGGAATCTTGCCTATTTACATTTCACACTTGTAACTCGAAATTGATCTAAACTGTCATACTATTGTAAATATAAAAGGACTATTTTGTGAATGTCCTTTCTATGTCCTCTCCAGTGCCATATTGTTCAAATTCAGAATGTTGAAATGTGTGAAACTCAAATACTGTCCACTCCACGTGAATGGGGCAAGTCTTGCAGAAAGGGTTGTGTTCCCACCCAGTTTCATGAGATTTGAGGATTGTGAAGTGTATTAAAAATGCTTAAATATATTCTAAAAATGGAAACGCAGTTTTTAGAGTGGCAGTTATCATGAGCTGACCTTTCGGTTCCGACAGTTGCGGGACGGGAGAGTGGAGAGCACCAGTTCGGGCTGTCGCGGGAAGGGAGGGTGGAGAGCACCAGTTCGGGCTGTCGCGGGACGGGAGGGTGGAGAGCACCAGTTCAAACTGTCAAAGGAGCATCCAGTCGTGCCCCGGTAACTGCCCCCAAAGGAAGTGGAGTGTGGGAAATTGCACTCCGCTTCAATTGAGGGGTGGTAAGGCCAATTATGCAGCAGGATCAGGACTTCCACGCTGGGGGCTAAAATTCCCGGCCTCAGAAGGTTACCGCCCCCAAGATGGGAGCCTGTGCGGGGAGGCAAAGGGAAGTGGAGGGGAGACGGGGGGCGGGGGGGTGGAGGGGAGAGTGGTTGAGGTGGGGGGCAGGGGCCGGGAGGGGCCACATTGCAGCAGAGGTCTTGGGGGGGGGGGGGCGAAGTGTGTTGGAAGGGCGGGCCTGGGGGCTCTGTGCCTCGTTGCGGGGAGTGTTCGGAGTGGTGTGGACGGGTTGACTGCGCAATGGCGGTTGGTGGATGTGGTGTGGTTGGCGTCGCGGGGGCGTGGCTCTGGGGTGGCCGGAGCTGGGGACTCGACATCCGGGGGTGTTCGGCATTGGGAAGGATTCTGACGGGACGGGGCGGGTTGGCTGCGGGGTGAGTGTTCCCGGTGTTGGGTGGGTCCGGAGCCGGGGGGTGGCACGCTCTTGGGATGGGGGGGGTGGGCTATTTGGGGCTGGGATGGGGAGAGACTTCTTCACTCGGGAAGTTGTTGGCCTGTGGGGTTCCCTGCCGCGGAGAGTTGTTGATGCCAGTTCATTGGATGTGTTCGGGAGGGAGTTGGATATGGTCCTTGCGGCTGGGGGTATGAAGGGGGCGTGGTGATCAGCTATGGTCTTGTTGAATGGCGGTGCAGGCTCGAAGGGCCGAATGGCCTACTCCTGCACCTATTTTCTATGTTTCTATGACCTTCGATCCACCAATTCCAAAGTATAAGCTGCTCTCTGGTTTGGAATACTTAGTTGTCCCAGCAGGAGGAGGTCAGGTGAAGTCAACAGGACAGGAGAGGGATGGGCATAACTTGCATTTATATAGCGCCTTTGAAAACCACTGGACATCTCGCCTTACAGCCAATTAAGTAATTTTGGAGTGTAGTCACTGTTGTAATGTGGGAGTCGCGGCAGCCAATTAGTGCACAGCAAACTCCCACAAACAGCAATGTGATAATGACCAGATAATCTGTTTTTATTATGTTGATTGAGAGATAAATATTGGCCAGGACACTGGAGATAACTCCCCGACTCATCTTCAAAATTGTGCCACGGGATCTTTTACGTCTACCTGAGAGGGCAGACGGGGCCTCAGTTTGACGTCATATCCGAAAGACTGCACCTCCGACAGTGCAGCACTCCCTCAGCCAAGATTTATGTGCTCCAGTCGCTGGAGTGGGACTTGACCCCACAAACTTTCAACTCAGAGGCGAGGGTGCTACCCACTGAGCCACAGCTGACACAGCAGGGAGATAATACTGGAAAAGATCAGTACATTAAACATGCAGAGTATGTTGGAGAATATGACAGTAAAAAGGTATAATCGAAAACCTGTGCAATGAAACTATGCTGGGATATTTTAAATGGGTTTATAATTCTGTTAAAATAACAAAGAAATTGCAGATGAGTACATTAAGTATTCATATGCTCATATCCCACAATACAATTTCACCCATTAGTGTCTGAAAGAATGAATAAAGAAGATGTATTGATTTATCAGGTATTAATATTTACAAAGCAGTATGTTTTCCTGTAAACTGGTGGTATTGAAGGTACAACACGGTGCAAACTTTGATATTCCTTCAGACCCTGCTTTTTGAATGCAATACTCTTCTAATATCAGTGGGGTCATTGAATGCCAACCAAACAGAGCACCACACTGGTAAGAATAAGAATTGTAAAGAAAGTTCCCAATGGTAGTGGTACAATTTATAATGGGACTTCTCCAGTGAATTGATGACAGTAATCTCATCTCAAGAGGAACTCATCTCACGATTTACGATGATATTGGAACCCCGCGATTGAATTTACTGAGTTGTAATTCATTGAAATGTATTCCCTGCCCCCTCTACAATCATTTTAAAATGGCTTTCTTTCCCCCTCTCTTTATTTGCCTGCATAGACTGTTGATGGCGGCTTCAGCAGGGGTGGAGAGCAGGATGGGCTGGACCACAGGCTGTCCCACTGAGTTGCATCAGTATCAAACTGGAGCTGCAATTTACCAGTGATGGCTGACCATACCAATTTGAAATCTAGCAGCCCTGCTGGATATGTTTTTTTTTTAAATTAAATCCCAAATCTTTCAAATGGTATTAACTACTTTTTTGGAATTCCTCTGTAATTGAATATTAAAATATATGTTGCGTTTCTAATCTGCACTTGGTGTAAAGCACAGTTGTAAGTATAAGGGTTATTTTGTACAACAATGTGATTAACCCTAATCCTGTATTAACCTATTTGATCAAAGTGTAGTACAAAGGAAGCCTTTGTAATTGGGGCTAAGCACCTGCGGTCCTGAGATAATCCTCATGTATGACTGGCTTCCACACATTCTTAGATCGGGTGAATCTTTGTAAATAACTAATGTTGTAGGCATTTACGTTATCTCTGATTTGGGTCACTCTGACATTCTTTGAAGTCAATGGCGATACAGCTCCTTAATTAGTGTTAAGAGATCAGTTATTCTCTGCCCATTGCTGTCAGCTGCAGAATTTTCGAGATAAGACTATCAGCATTTCCTCCCATCCTGCTTTTCTTTAAATAAAGGCTTCAGTTCAAAGCCCAGGGAACTGGCTTTTCTCCGCGTGAGCAAGCTTCCTTAAAATTAATTTGTATTTATGAAACCAGATTGTGTGTGAGCACGAAGGTACACTGATGATATGCTGCAGTAAGACCTATTTCCTCTTCTTGTAAAGAATATCGTAAAGCAAATAAAGCATCAAAATCTGACCTTTATATATGTTTCATATGCATATTTAATGCAGGCCAAATAGACTATTTCTGTGTTGTAGATTCTCTGTAATTCAATTTGTACAAGAATCACGGCGCCCTTTCTACAGGAGAGATGTGCCATTGACTTGACTGCTGAGTACTTAGCTGAGATGCTGAACAAATTCACACCAACTCGTCAGCAACACAGCTTGTCTGCTCCCAGATACTCAGCTGGTCTGCTTTCGGAGATATTCCGTTTTTCCAAATTTGCACCATATGGGTACAGCAGGTTTCACGGAGATGCACATCAACCATGCAGCAGCAGAATTGCTTGTCTGTTTTACCTTGTGCGTAATGTATAATGTACAGATACCGTTGCTATCAGTGCTCTTTCTGCAAGACCTCAACAGTGGCTTCGTGTATAAAAATGAAAAATGCACTATTATTGACCACCTTATCACGGCTAAACTGATTGTATTTTCAACTCGTGGATTCAAGGATTCAATGTGCAATCAGCTATAGCATGTTCCGTGCTTGTACATAATTTGAATGTGTTATAGTTAGATTTTGATCAGACCAGCTGAATTGTGAACATGACACCTGATGTTGCACACTTAACCCTAGTTGAATCCCAGGTAACTTTTTGTTTAAAAAGTGAGATTTATCGAGCTTCTCCATGGAGCCTGGTACAGCCTCGAAGCATAGCTGGGGTTACCTAAACTGAGGCAATTCCCTGGGATGACTTTTATTTTCTTCTCACCTTTTGTGAAAAATGAGAGA
Organism: Pristiophorus japonicus; assembly: GCF_044704955.1. Classification (NCBI taxonomy): domain Eukaryota; kingdom Metazoa; phylum Chordata; class Chondrichthyes; family Pristiophoridae; genus Pristiophorus; species Pristiophorus japonicus. Next base: position 215,955,670 of record NC_091984.1, on the reverse strand, counting down.
TACCTTGCAAAGCTGAAGAGGCCAATAGAGAGTAATTGGCATGTGATGTGGGACATGTAACATCACAATGGGTATTTGATGTTGGAGGTGCAAAATTACAGGAAATGATTTACATATTAACATTAAAACGCACAATAGGGAGATATATAAAACAGATTATAGGGATATATTTATACACTGGCTATGGAATTTCCTAGTAGGATGTAAGTTGTTAGTTCTCGAAACACATTTTTTGATGGCTCAATCCCATCTACTGATATTCCCATCACATCCCCCCAATCCTTTTCTCTCTCCAGTGAACATGTTGTATTTATGGCCATTCAATGTGTCGTGCATAAGCCACGTGTAGTTCTCTGCTTATCTGCACTAACGCAGTGCATCAAGTCCAGCCTAAACGCAAAGATACAAGTGAAGTTCATGTTTTAAAAAAGCGTCATTTAGTCTCTGGTTCAGAAAGTGTACAAACCATGTGAGGCGTAGTCTATAGGCCCCCTAACAGCAGCAACTCTGTTGGTCGGAGCATAAACCAGGAAATAGTGGGGGCTTGTAAAAAGGGAACAGCAATAATCATGGGTGATTTTAACCTCCAGATTGATTGGACAAATCAAATTGGGCAGGGTAGCCTTGAGGAGGAATTCATAGAGTGCGTAAGGGACAGGGTTCCTTGAACAGTACATAACGGAACCAACCAGGGGGCAGGCTATCTTAGATCTGGTCTTGTGTAATGAGACAGGATTAATAAACAATCTCCTAGTAAAGGATTCCCTCGGAATTAGTGATCATAGCATGATTGAATTTCAAATCCAGATGGAGGCTGAGAAAGTTAGACCTCTAACCAGCATACTAAGCTTAAATAAAGGAGACTATGAAGGTATGAGGGCAGAGTTGGGTAAGGTGGACTGTGGAAATAGATTAAAGTGTAGGACGGTTGATGAACAGTGGTGTACATTTAAGGAGATATTTTACAACTCTCCAGAAAAATATATTCCAGTGAGGAGGAAAGGGTGTAAGAGAAAAGATAGCCATCCGTGGCTAACTAAAGAAATAAAGGACGGTATCCAATTAAAAACAAGGGCATACAAAGTGGCCAAAACTAGTGGGAGGACAGAAGACTGGGTAGTTTTTAGAAGCCAGCAAAGAACAACTAAAAAAATGATTAAGAAAGGGAAGATAGACTATGAAAGTAAACTAGCAAAAATATTAAAACAGATAGCAAGAGTTTCTATAGGTATATAAAAAGGAAAAGGCTGGCTAAAGTAAATGTTGGTCCCTTAGAGGACGAGACCGGAGAATTAGTCATGGGGAACATGGAGATGGCAGAAACTCTGAACAAATATTTTGTATCAGTCTTTACGGTAGAGGGCACTAACAATAGTCCGACAGTGGATAGTCTAGGGCTATGGGGGGAGGAACTTAACATAATCACAATCACTAAGGAGGTGGTAAGATAATGGGACTAAAGGCAGATAAATCCCCTGGACCTGAGGCTTGCATCCTAGGGTCTTAAGACAAGTAGCGGCAGAGATTGTGGATGCATTGGTTGTAATTTACCAAAATTCCCTGGATTCTGGGGAGGTCCCAGCAGATTGGAAAACTGCAAATGTAACGCCACTATTTAAAAAAGGTGGCAGACAAAAAGTAGGAAACTATAGACCAGTTGGCCTAACATCTGTGGTTGGGAAAATGTTGGAGTCCATTATTAAAGAAGCAGTAGCAGGACATTTGTAAAAGCAAAATTCGGTCAGACAGAGTCCGCATGGATTTATGAAGGGGAAGTCATGTTTGACAAATTTGCTGGAGTTCTTTGAGGATGTAACGAACAGGGTGGATTTTGACATCCAGAAGGCATTTGGCAAGGTGCACAAGATAAAAGTTCACGGGGTTGGGGGTAATATATTAGCATGGATAGAGGATTGGCTAACTAACAGAGAACAGAGAGTTGGAATAAATAGTTCATTCTCTGGTTGGCAACCAGTAATTAGTGGGGTGCTGCAGGGATCAGTTCTGGGGCTCCAACTGTTTACAATCTATATAAACGACTTGGAAGAAGGGACTGAGTATAACATAGCCAAGTTTGCTGATGATACAAAGATGGGAGGAAAAGCAATGTGTGAGGAGGACACAAAAAATCTGCAAAAGGACATAAACAGGCTAAGTGAACGGGCAAAAATTTGGCAGATGGAGTATAATGTTGGAAAGTGTGAGGTCTTGCACTTTGGCAGAAAAAAAATCAAAGAGCAAGTTATTATTTAAATGGAGAATGATTGCAAAGTGCCGCAGTACAGCGGGACCTTGGGGTACTTGTACATGAAACACAAAAGGATAGTATGTAGGTACAGCAAGTGATCAGGAAGGCCAATGATATCTTGGCCTTTATTGCAAAGGGGATGGAGTATTATAGCAGGGAAGTCTTGCTACAGCTATTTAAGTTATTGGTGAGGCCACACCTGGAATACTGTGTGCAGTTTTGGTTTCTGTATTTACGAAAGGATATACTTGCTTTGGAGGCAGTTCAGAGAAGGTTCACTAGGTTGATTCCGGGGATGAGGAGGTTGACTTATGAGGAAAGGTTGAGTACGTTGGGCCTCTACTCATTGGAATTCAGAAAAATGAGAGGTGATCTTATCGAAACGCATACTATTATGAGGGGGCTTGACAAGGTGGATGCAGAGAGGATGTTTCCACTGATGGGGGAGACTAGAACTAGATGGCACGATCTTAGAATAAGGGGCCGTCCATTTAAAACAGAGATGAGGAGGAATTTCTTCTCTCAAAGGGTTGTGGATCTGTGGAATTCGCTGCCTCGGAGAGCTGTGGAAGCTGGGACATTGAATAAATTTAAGACCGATTTAAGACACAAATAGACAGTTTCTTAAATGATAAGGGGTTATGGGGAGCGGGTGGGGAAGTGGAGCTGAGCCCATGATCAGATCAGCCATGATATTAAATGATGGAGCAGGCTTGAGGGGCCGTATGGCCGACTCCCGCCCCTATTTCTTAGGTTCTTCTGAGATTCATTCTTCTTGTGTACAATGTCATTTGAACCCCTCCGTTAGATTAATGCTTTGCATCCAAACTCAATTTTAAAATAGAAAAAAGGGTTCTCCCTGGGTGGATGAAGGATTCATCACAGACAGCAATAAGATATATAATAAAGATTTTCATAAGCAGTGTGATCGTACAACTCGTTATATTGTCCTATGAGGAAAGATTATTGTTCTATAAGGAGAGATTGAGTAGACTTGGACTATATTCTCTTGAGTTTAGAAGAATGAGAGGTGATCTCATTCAAACATACACAATTCTTACAGGGCTTGACAGGGTAGACGCTGGAAGGATGCCCCTGGCTGGGGAGTCTAGAATCAGGGTCACAGTCTCAGAATAAGGGGTCGGCCATTTAGGACTAAGATGAGGAGAAATTTCTTCACCCAGAGGCTGGTAAAACTTTGGAATTCTCTATCCCAGAGGGCTGTGGAGGCACAGTTGTTGCGTATATTCAAGACAGAGACTGATAGATTTTTGGATATTAAGGGAAATGGGGATTGTGCAGGCAAGTCGAGTTGAGGTATAAGATCAGCTGTGATCTTATTGAATGGCAAAGCAGGCTCAAGGGGCCAAATGGCCAGCTCCTATTTCTTATGTTCTTATGCCAATGGAATATGCATGGACCTAATAGAAGTCTTTAAAATTATGAAAGGTTTTGATAGAGTGGATACAGAGAGAATGTTTCCACTTGTGGGGAGAGCATAACTAGAGGCCATCAATATAAGATAATCACCAAGAAATCCAATAGGGAAGTCAGAAGAAAATTCTTTACCCAGAGAGTGGTAAGAATGTGGAACTCGCTACCACAGGGAATAGTTGAAGCAAATAGTATAGAAGCATTTAATGGGAGGCTGGACAAGCATATGTGGGAGAAGGGAATAGAGGGTTATGCTGTGATAGATTTAGATGAGGAAAGACGGGAGGAGGCTCAAGTGGAGCATAAATGCCGGCATGGACTGGTTGGGCCGAATGACCTGTTTCTCTGTCGTATATCCTATGCAATCCTATCACATTACGGGACTGCCCAAAACATGTTCTGATTTTTTTTAAATTGGAAGAGTATAGCCCAATCATTGAATTAGTTGAGACTATCCGGTACTGTCTGTTGTTCTGATATCACTCCAGGTCATTTTTATTGCGTCTCTATTGGTAACTTCACAGAATTGTTAGAGATTCACAATCACCCAAAAACCACCCGTTTCATTCACATGGGATTTAGGAAGAGTGTGAAGATCTTCTGCTGGGGTCACGTAATGAAGAAACCATAACTGAAGTACTGGGGGGGAAGAAACAGGCTTGATGGGCTGAACTGTCTTTTCTTTCTGCGTTTTATGTATCCTTACCCATTTCAAGTGTATTATTCTTTGAAAATGCATGATATTATTGGAATTATGTGCCTATTCATTGCATTTTTGCAGTAAGCATATAAAGATTATTTTCTTTAAGAGCTTGATAATCATCGTTCTTGTTTTCATAAGCCACGAGGCATTGTAACAAATTTGTCAGATTCTTTGTATTGTTGGATTCTTCAAAGGGTAATCCCTGAGAATTTCATGCAGTGGCTTTAGCATATGAATATCCTCCATCACTGAACATCTGGAAAAAAGGATGATGTCTTTTGTTTTGCTTCAGATTGCTGAATATTGTACTACACTGTGCAGAACCACAAAGCACTTCTCATGCAAGCTGGTCTTGAAATAAATACCACATTTTTATTGTTTTCAGGTTGGTGTATTTTTTTAGCGTTTTGGGGAACATTAAAACATTTTTTTGTGGGGGTGGGGGGGGGGGTAAAGATCTTTGCAGTGCTGTCTTATTTAAAACTGTGTGTGTGTTGTGAATTTCTTATTTTGTTAATTGCTAAAACTTGCAGGATTTAATTTTCCCAGTTGTAACTTTCCGACACACTGAGAATTTGAAACGACCAAATCTAATTTCTTGGGGTTAAAACTATGATTAGAAAAGGCTAATTGAAGTAGATGAAAAACTAGAAAATATTGTGTAAGAATGGATTACAATATGACATTGTCTGGATTCATACAGGATATGTTAATGTGGCAATAGACCAGCAGAAAGCTGTGCAAACCATGCTGTATTGGAATGGACACATTATTATGCTGATATGTTAATACCAGCTCCTCTTATTCACTGCAGAGCAAGGATGTGCACAACTGTGGAACGTCCTTCATTTAAACTCAAGAGTAATCAGTGGAATAATCTAGAGATTCTGCACGCTTGAGTACTTGCCGTTTCAGATGGTCAATGAAAGAGATAATAGTATTAGCTGCCTGAGACTTTTTGCGAGCATGCATCCAGACTGTAGCTAATACACATGATTGCTGTTAAAGTGAAAAAACCACACTTCATTCAGTTGACATGAACTCATATTGAAATATCAATAACATGGGGACGATCCATTTGGTTTGGAGCTCAGCAGCTTATTTCCCCGCTCCCAATATCCTGTCGTGTGTTTTTATAAACAAAATTTGTAACTGATCTGGCAAGCTGTGATAACTGTCTGGTAAGCCCATGATATTTTAGCTGTACTTACCTAAGTGGATGTCGAAGCAAATCAGCACTGCCTTTCAACACGACCAGGCTCAGAGTGGTCACAAGAACGTGCCAGAGAATGAGAATGTTACGCTGGTGTAGTGGCAGCTTTTTGGGTTGAGCTTGCAGCGTTAGTAACGAATGTGCCAACATGCTTCTATGAAATTTCTCTGGCCACTATTTAAAAAAAGAAGGCATAAACCCATTAATTTGACATGGCACGAATATCTTTGTTATGAATATCGCACGGCGCAGTTTCGTCCCTTTTGTGAAAGAACATTTGACCAGGGTGGTCTTTGGGTTAAACATCTTTTGAGGCCCTCGCACTAGCACAGAGAAAAATGCAGTTCAGGGGTAATTTTCCAAGTAGGCATAGCAACGGGCAGCCTCCGCTGCCAGCACATATTCGAAAACTGTGGGCCCCTTGCCCATGACTCGGCAACGTTGCATGGTGCCAGGCAAATTTTCTAAATGCAAAATATTTAGGCTTTAAAATAACACCACCAATTTGCAAATAAAAACCTGTGGTGGGAGTGGTTCCACATTCCTGTCGAACTACATTACCCAGAGTGCTCCATGGCAAGACACAACACATGACAGCAGCTGGACAAGTACAGCAAGTTCTAGCTCTCCTGGAGAAGTTCTCTGTGTGATTCATCATGGAAGGTGTAGGTTTTACCCTCCTCTTAAGGAATGACAATACCAGAACATATTGTGACAACTAGGTAGAAAATGCATAAATAACGAGCATTTTAAGCCATGAAATAATATGTCTAAACATTTAATGTCTTTCGTATTTATGCTCTTCCTGAAACAGTGATGCTTCCAGTGAAACCTTTCTTGTCATGTTATTTCCCTCATGCTAATGTGGTCCTGACTTTATTTACCTCAACTAAGTCATCCATGCTTGGTCTCCAAGGTTGTGGCACTGTTGGCTACTTCCAAGGTCCATCTCTAACCTAGGTGGCGCTGTGGGCACCGACCTGAGGTGTTCATCATTTCAGGTCATTCTTTTATTTTAATTAAAAATTTCCAGTAGCTCAAAACTCATTTTAAATTTTTCAATGTGTCTCCTACCTAATGCCCATCCACTATTCTTGTTGCCACCACCACTATTATTTGACCCTTCCTCCATACATAAGAACATAAGAAATAGGAGCAGGAGTAGGCCATTTGACCCCTCGAGCCTGCTCCGCCATTTAATAAGATCATGGCTGATCTGATCATGGACTCAGCTCCACTTCCCTGCACGCTCCCCATAATCTTTACTCCCTTATCGCTCAAAAATTTGGCCATAGCTGCAGCTGCAGCCCACTTGGGGTTTTCTCCTCTTGGTCTGTTTCCCAGCACTGAGCTGAAAAACGAGACTTTTGTTTTTAAAGTGCTTCTTTAGCTCACAATTCTGCCAGACCCCAGGAGTGATCCTACTGCTGCCAATTCTAGGAGCCCACCCTCTAGTGCCGACAAAGACTAGGACTAATCCCCATTGCTGCCACAACCAAGGCACCCCACCCCACTACTGACATAGCCTGGGTCCCTCCACTCAGTGTTGCCAGATCCTCCCCAACCCATGCTGCACAGTGTCCCTTGTGCTGCAAAAACCACCGCACATCCACCAAAGTACCACAAACACCAGGACACCTACTCCAGTTCTGCCAAACCCCATGACTACCCCCCTCCACCCCCACTCATTGCTATTAAAGTTCAGGCTCCCCAGTCATACTAAACCCTATGAGCCCTTCAATGCTGCTAAGCACCAAGTAACAATCTTCAACATGGTAGCCTACCATGTTGTGTTAAAAAGAATGAGATACAAATTGAGCACATGGGTAAAGGAATAGCTTCCAACTCACCATAAACCATGTCACGGGAAAACTATTGGTGTGTTATACAGATATGTAATACGTGCTCATAGATCTCTGGTGGCACTAGCTAGGGTGAGTCAGAGCATTTGCTATTTATAGCAATAGGCTTGTTTATGCCATGTAGGGGATTACATTTGGGCCACTGATTTAGAAAAAGAGACTAACAGTTAGGCACAGCCAAGAGGTTTTGCTGATATTTTCTGATGCAGGGCCCAATGATCTATTTTTTAAGTTTACTTGCTCCAAAATTCCCTCCCTAAACCTCTCCGTCTCTCTAACTTCTCCCTCCTGCTTTAAGACGCTCCTTAAAATCTACCTCTTGGATCAAGCTGTCCACCCTGGCCCGGTATCAAATTGTGTTTGATAATGCTCCTGTCAAGCACCTGGGGATGTTTGGTCCTCTAATCTGAGGAAGGACGTTCTTGCTATTGAGGGAGTACAGTGAAGGTTCACCAGATTGATTTCTGGAATGGCAGGACTGACATATGACGAGAGACTGGATCGGGGCACTGGAGTTTAGAAGAATGAGAGGGGATCTCAAAGAAACATATAAAATTCTGACAGGATTGGACAGGTTAGAGGCAGGAAGAATTTTCCCATTGCTGGGGAGTTCCAGAACCAGGGGTCACAGTCCAAGAATAAGGGGTAAGCCATTTAGGACCGAGCTGAGGAGAAAGGTCTTCACTCAGAGTGGAATTCTCTACCGCAGAAAGTTGTTGAGGCCAGTTCGTTAAGATATATTCAAAAGGGAGTTAGATATGGCCCTTACGGCCAAAGAGATCAAGGGGTATGGAGAGAAAGCAGGAAAGGGGTACTGAGGTTGAATGATCAGCCATGATCATATTGAATGGTGGTGCAGGCTCGAAGGGCCGAATGGCCTGCTCCTGCACCTAATTTCTATGTTTCAATGTTTCCTATGTTAAAAGTATTATATAAATGCAAGTTGTTGTTGTTGATCGGAATGAAACTCTGAATCATACTTTGACATTATTGAAGCTTGAACATAGGTAGCATTAGCATTACAGCAATGCCTACACTTCAAAAGTACTTCATTGGCTGGAAAGTGCTTTGAGACATCCGGCGGTCATGAAAGGTGCGATATAAATGCAAGTCTTTCTTTCTTTTTAGTGTTCAGCTATGTTGCATATGGGAGAAAATATAAATGAGGGTTGGTTGGCAAAATTTTCAATAAATGCAAAATGCCTAGAAGTTAACATATTGATTCTTGCTGTGTTTGGAGAAACAGCAACAGGGAGGAGATGCTTCCCTCTAGGGAAGATAAATAATATCTGCACATCAGCAGCCAGCTTCAGCGAATATAACCTACCTCTCCAACAAAAGGAAGGGGAAGGCACCTTGGAGAAAAGGCAACGTCTTCAGCAAAGGAAATAAATGATCTTGACTTCAATACACTGGAGCATAGAGATGACACGTCCAGGGGAGAAAGAGGCAAAGAGACAGATGGAAACTCTGTCAGTGCAAGTTAGCCCTCACTGCAGCCTGGCTGTTGTCCAGATTGTAATCAATTAATGCCAATTGTGAAGGGAAAGTTTCTGCTGTGAACTTGCGCCTATTGGGAGCTGAATTAAGACTGTCCAAATTCATTTCACTTCGGAAAAATTACCATTCCGGTCATCAAAGAGAAAGGGTACTTTCAACTTATCTGCTAGATTTCAAGCTTGGGTCCCAGAGGTGAAAGGTCAGAGTTCTAACAGACTGTCACCTGGTCCCCACTGAATATTTTTAGTTAATTCTGAAGTCTATTCTGCAGCGAACTGAACATGGACCCTGATGGAGAGAGTAATATATATACAATTCAAGAATGTCAGTGTAGTAGGCTCAAAGTTTAGAAAAACATGACGCAAACAAATTTGAGATTGGCACCAGTCTTGTGTATATATAGGGAATGCAAAATAATATAAATTCATCTGACATACTCAATTTAAAAGAAAATGTAAATTTTGTTTGCAATTACCTCTGACCTTCCAAAAAAGTCTTTGTCTTTGAATAAAAGTATTGGTGACCCTCAAAGACGGGATTTGACCTATGACCTTTGTAGATGAGATCCAAAGTCGATGACAGAACAGACAATCCGTCAAATTAGAGAGAATAGTTAAATGGGAACATCATGCAGACACCTAAGATCGAAGGAGAGACACCGACCCTTTTGTTGCCCTAAGGTAGGTAAATCAAACAGATTACTAATTTCTTGACATTTCCCATTTAAGGATTTTTCTCCAAACTGAATCGGACTTAAAATGCTATCTACAGCCAGTCTCCTCCACAAATGTTTAACTTTTGGGATGATGGAGGAATTTTCATTTCATCACATACTGTGTTAGCAGATTCTCTCGTGCCAGAATGTTGAATTTTCTGACAGTAATAGCGATTGGAAATAGCCCTGGGACTGGAACTTAAACACATAGAGAATGTATGGTAATGTGTAATTTTGAAATATAGTGTTACAGGTATTATGCTCAGAGGCACATGTTGTGCTGGCCTGAGTTTACACTACCCAACAGATTTCAAATTCCTTTCTCTTCCATTCTTTGGATGAAATGAGTCGAGTCTGAGACCCATGAATATCACAATTTACACTTGTTTTCAAATCATAAATTCCTGATTGTACTGCCCATTTTATTTTCTAATGGATTGACAAGTTACAGCAATACAAATTCGATTTAAAAAAAAAGTGTGGCATAAGGAATGATGTGTAGCACATTGGAAGGGTCGAATTACGATACCTCTCCATTTTATCTGCAAAGAAAATATATATATTTTGCTTTTGTGTTTGTTGCGAACTTGGTTGTTGCTGAGCGGTCCATGTAAATTTGGGAAAGTACGGCTTAGAAAATGCTAGAAACAGCAGTCCCCTGTTGTACATCACGGTCTGCTAATATTCACACGTCAAGAGCTCAGGTTGCAGAGTGCTTCCAACCTGTACAGCAGCCCCACCTATAGGATCCTTCTGTAAGTTTGAGAAATTCTCCAGAACAACAAACCTTTTGAATATCTTGCTTAAAATACAACATTAAGTGGACTATCTGTTTTTGCAGTGTGAACCCTGCGAGTTGAGTGAAAAATCTGCAAATACAACATAAAAGTGAACAGAAATTCCACCTTTCTTGCATTCCAATATTGGCGAGGTCGTTCTTTAAATCCAGAGCTCAAAAATGCTTGTTGCCAACATTATATTGCATTGGTGATTTTTTTTCTCAATGACTGTAGTCAAGGATTGAACAGAACACCATGTTCACAATTCAACACATTCCATCCTTGCTACAATCTATTGAGAACAGAGAACACTGCAATTTTGATAATGAAACTGAGTGTAAACATTCTTGGTTTTAAATCCTTAGACATTAATAAGGGATGCGTTAAGCCTTGAATTTATAACATCTGCCAAGAGTAGTTTAAGTACTTGTGGTAAACTTCGAAGATATGAGCAATTTTTTTTGATAATATAGATTTCATCGGGTGTACTCGCTCTCTCCTTCCCCTGTCGTTTATCTCGCTTTGGACAGAAACCGGAACTAGATGAATTCAGGCAGTCAACGTGCTTTCAGCATGTAACATGGCGATTACTAAAGATGTTACACTCTCGGTCCTTCTGGTTAACCAGTCCAAGTCTTTGCTAACTCATAGTTGTAACTACCGAAAAAGCAGTGAGTAAGTCAAGCTTTCACACACTCGCCCGCTTAGTATGATTGATATGCAGTTGTGAATGTAAGTAATACACTAGACTTTAATAGTAGGTTGTTTCTTTGATTCATGCAACTTATCGAAGGTTTGTTCTATTAACAGCAACTACAGTTCGCCTCACTGTCCTGGATTTGGAGGCAAAAAATTGGGCAAGGGATCATGGTCCTGATTGCTATCCAGTGACAACATCAGTTGAGCGTTTATACCAAAATGCACTGCAAATTCTTATTTGGACATAACTATTTTCACTTTACTACCTTCAGAAAAAAACTACCATCCTTAGTGACTTGGGTTTTACAAGTTTTTATGCTAAGTTTTTTTCTCCTTCATTTTGTCACCTCTGGTGAAGGCATTGATTTTTCCTGGGATATGGTTCTTTGGGCCTTGGCAGCATTTGGTCCTTCAAGTGTGAGCATTGACGCGAGTGCCAGCAAGCATTTGTGCCCATGGAGCAATCACAACCAAGCTCAGTTCTGTCCTCAATGGACATCTGGTGAAAAAGACCAGATTGGACTTAATTATGGTGCTCCCAAAATCAAATATCAGAACTCGCTGGAGAGTGATCTGGAATAGGAACCGTGACTACATTTTCATCTCTTAGCTCAAATGTGTAGCCCCCAACACAAGCTCAGCTACCTTAGCACAGACACCCTCAGGACCTGACCGGTGCCGGAACAGAGAATCTTCCGAACCACGGGAGGTGACACCGAGCCTTGTCATACCATCCGGCTCAGGCTGCGAAACTCGGGCCTCGCTCTTTATCTCCACAGCAATGAACAATGAGAGCCAGTAAGCGCGGGAAACCGGGACGCCACCCACACAAAGCGGCAGTTGCACACTGATCACTGAGAGCCAGGCAGCGTGGGGAACCGACGCCGAAGCCGAACTACGGATGTTTCCAGCCCAGAGAGTCCCGGACCAGAGAGGTCCAACCTGTACACTACGATGTATATTTACTAACTAAGCCATTGTGGGAGCAGATTTTATAATTTCTACAATTGTATGAAACTGTCACATTTGTAGATGGAGCAGAATGATTCCTCTTTGGACTGTGAGTTTTACTACGGACTAAGTGTTAGCAAGCTATTTGAGTGTGGCATCATAGCCAACACATCACAACTGTACAATGAGTGTCATTGAGCTATTTTATCATAAGAACATCAGAAGCAAACCCAACCTTGTCTACAACTAGATGTCGGGTTAGGATTGAAATTGGCTTGGTTGCAATGCCTCCACATTCAAACAGCAAGATTGCCTGGATTTTTTTTTTAAAGAGTGGGAAGACTGGGTGTATTTTCATTTTTTCAAAATACTAGTATAACCAGAATTACTTATTTTCCAGTTCATCTCATATTTGAGCTCGCCATTAACAGTGTCTTTGCTTCTCGGTTACTGAACAAAATGTCATGTAATTAAAGATTGTAACTTGAAAATCTTAAACAGCGAAGACCGATGTATGAACTAAACAATTACTAACACACTGATCTTCCAATCTAGCCTGATATGTGCATCCCTATGGATGACTGACTCTCAGAAATTGCTAAAATCAATTGGAGATTGCTCCGTAGAATACTGCAGTCAAACCTGACGACTTGCAATTTTTCAAAGATGCACAAAGAAAATCACTAGCATTTATCTACTTGACTTCTGCTATGTTTGTACAACTTCATGATTTATTTACCTTTATTACTTTTACCAACAACACTCTCCCTTGGTTTCCTAATGTTGGGACGGAGCTGAGTATTTAATGAAACAATCTCCGTTGTAATAAATGGAGAATAAACCACATATTGCAATCTTTCGGTGCAAAGCTTTACCTTAAAAAAAAATTCAGGCTCTTGCATCATGTTTCCTACATTACAACAGTGACTGCACTCCAAAAGTACTTCATTGACTGTAAAGCGCTTTGAAACATCCAGTGGTCATGAAAGACGATGTATCAATCCAAGTATTTCCTTCTTTCCTTCTTTCTTAAGAATTTAAAGAAAACAGTTTACCCATTGAAATAACTGATTTAATTTTCAAGTGATTTTACTCCCCAATTGTTCTCATTGTTAACTTGAATGATGCTGGTTAGATCTGAAAACCAAAACTGTGAGGAAGTACAAATACAGAAAACTGAAAAACCATCTGATAACCAAAGCTTTATGCAAGTGAACGATTACTGCAAGTAAATGTCTTCAATTAAGTGTGTTATGTTTATAGAGGAAACGATGGGAATGATGAAGTGGGGGCTACAGTACTCTTAGTCACCATTTTGAAAGAGCAAGGTTCTCCCCCTAGTTTGGCGTTCCGTTCTTGCTTCATTCGGAAGCCTGTCTATGGTCCTCTTAATATTGGCTGATGGGAGGCCTACAAGAATGAGTAAAGGTGACTTTTCAGTAGCACCATACGAAGCATGTTGCTAAAGCTGGAGAAGTGGCTATATCTTCTCGGGGCATGTTTATGTAGTAGGATCTTGCTTTAACAGCACTGTGTCAAGTCTGAGTTGCTTTATGCCAGCATTCCACCCATTACTCTGCTTCCTTCAAATCACCGCAAGAGGAAATGGTGCTTTCTCCCAGTGTGTAATGCATTTAATAGTGGCCTGGGGTGTTTTGTACAAATATGCTAATGTTGCTCTGATTATTGTCTCAGTAAAAACTAGGGTAGATTATTGTTGTTTGGTGGCATACTTTAAAAAAAAATCTAAGCTAAGGACAGAGCATGTAATTGTGCAAGGCCCTCAGTTCTACGACAAAACCTTGAGTTCCTGTGCTTGCCAGAGTAGAATTTGTTTTTGTGAGGTATCACTCCCAATTAACAAAACAAGTTATTTCCCTCTATCCCTGGGTTTCAATGTGTCATTCATGATTGTGAAGGGTAGGTATTTCATTCCTAGGCCTTTGCCTTGTTCCCTAAGTCTTTGCCAATGCTGGGCTGAAGCTAGCTTCCAGAAGATGTATGTGAATGGTTGAAGGATAGTTCATTTTCTGATTTTCCCTCTCTTTGTGAGGAAGAAACTGGCATTTTCCCATTGCTTCCACATGGTGACGTTGCTGAGATTGGGAACTTAGCCTGTGAAGTATTGTGAGCACAAATCAACACTAGACTCCTTCATATAATTGCACGCGACTACACCAATATCCTCCACCAGCATCATTTTAAAATAAAGTTGCAATGTTCCTGTAATGGTCTCATAATTCATTGCAAATCAATATCAAAAAGTACACCAGTAGTTGGTATCCATAGTGACGACCACATAAAATGGGCATAAAAGATTATATATTGTCAAAACAAAATCCTTGGAGTGACTTCAAAGCAATTATCTAATCCCAGAGTTCAGATGACAGCTTTAAGTAACACAAGCTTAGTTTTTATGGTTGATGATGTCATCCAAACACCTTTATTAAATTATTGTATCGTAATCACTCCCAGGAATCTATTGTTCTATCAGGAAGCGATGTTGTATGTATATATTGTCCAGCAAAATCTATAAGTATCATTTCAATGTAGTTGAGATGTCTTCATTGTTTTATCTTGTTGTCTCAGTGTGTCCATTTGTTTCACAATGTCCTGTTGTCATGTATCTTGAAAGAAATGTTAGTATTCATTACTAGTGGCATCCACACAGCATGGCAAATCCTGAGTGGGGAAAACTGAGGGAAAAAGGGCTTTCCCCACGGTGTTCTGCAGTTGTGAATTTATTAAAAATGAATCTTGAAAGATATTTTATAAAGGAATAAGTATGCACCATTAATAATACGAACAACGTCAATAAAGTTCCACTTTAACTGGTCAGTGCAGAGGGATTTTGCCACGGGTAATTTTGGTATCTTTCCAAGAACTGAATTTACCGACAAAACTTGCCAAATTATTGAGACTGCTCTTTTAAAAGCATTTGGTCTTACTAATACTTTTTAAGATAATAATTGGCGTGATACTTTTTAACACAAAAGCAAAATACTGCGGATGCTGGAAATCTGAAATAAAAACAGAAAATGCTGTAAATACTCAGCGGGTCAGGCAACATCTGTGGAGAGAGAAAAACAGAGTTAACGTTTCAGGTCGATGACGGGTCATTACAGCCTTGGTCCAAACATGGACAAAAGAGCTAAATTCCAGAGATGAGGTGAGAGTGACTGCCCTTGACATCAAGGCAAATTTTGGCCGAACCCGAGTAAAATTGAAATCAATGGGAATCGGGGGGGAAACTTTCCACTGGCTGGAGTCATACCTAGCACAAAGGAAGATGGTTGTGGTTGTTGGAAGTCAATCATCACAGCCCCAGGAATCGCTGCAGGAGTTCCTCAGGGCAGTGTCCTAGGCCCAACCATCTTCAGCTGCTTCATCAATGACATTCCCTCCATCATAAGGTCAGAAGTGGGAATGTTCACTGATGATTGCACAGTGTTAAGTTCCATTCGTAACTCCTCAGATAATAGAGCAGTCCATACCCGCCTGCAGCAAGACCTGGACAACATTCAGGCTTGAGCTGATAGGTGGCGCAAATATTACTTGCCTCTTAAGTGCCAGGCAATGACTAACTCCAACAAGTAAGAGTCTAACCACCTCACCTTGATATTCAACGGCATTACCATTGCCGAATCCCCCACCATCAACATCTTGGGAGTCACCATTGACCAGAAACTTAACTGGACCAACCACATAAATACTATGGCAACAAGAGCGGGTCAGAGGCTGGGTATTCTGCAGTGAGTGTCTCACCTCTTGACTCCCCAAAGCCTTTCCACCATCTACAAGGCACAAGTTAGGAGTGTGATGGAATTCACTCCACTTGTTTGGATGAATGCAGCTCCAACAACACTCAGGAAGCTTGACACCATCCAGGACAAAGTAGCCCGCTTGATTGGCACTGCCTCAAACATTCACTCGCTCTACCACCGGCGCACTGTAGCTGTATTGTGTACTATCTATAAGATGCACTGCAGCAATTCGCCACGGCTTCTTCGGCAGCACTTCCCAAACCCGTGACCGCTACCACCTAGAAGGACAAGGGCAGCAGGCGCATGGGAACACCACCACCTGCAAGTTCCCCTCCAAGTTACACATCATCCTGACTTGGATATATATCGCCGTTCCTTCATCGTCGCTGGGTCAACATCCTGGAACTCCCTCTCTAACAGCACTGTGGGAGTACCTTCACCACAAATAATGCAGCAGTTCAAGAAGGTGGCTCATCACCACCTTCTCAAGGGCAGTTACGGATGGGTAATAAATGCTGGCCTTGCCAGCGACACTCACATCCCGGAAAGAATTTTAAAAAAATCCTTCATCAGAACTATAAAGCGTTAGAGATGTAAGCGGTATTTAAGCAAGTGTAGGGGCAGGGAATGGAGGAAAGAACAAAAGGGAAGTTCTGCGATAGGCTGGAAGGTAGAAGCGATTAAGAGACAAAAGGGATGATGGTGCAAGGCAAGAGTAGATGGTAATGGGGCAAGTTAAGAACCAAAAGATGAATCTAGATAGGGTGGAAATGGAAATGGCAGAATCATCAATAGCCATGGGAAAGAGAAACAAAAGGAAAAAAATAAATAAAATGGGGGCAAAGGTTATGGTCTGAAACTGTTGAATTCAGGTTGAGTCCAGAAGGCTGTAAAGTGCCTAAACAGAAGATGAGGTGCTGTTCCTCAAGTTTGCGTTGATCTTCATTGGAATAGTGTAGGAGGCCGAGGACAGAGAGATCAGAGTGGGAGTGGAGCGGGGAATTAAAGTGACAGGCGACCGGAAGCTCTGGGTCACACTAACAGACTGAATGGAGGTGTTCAGCAAAGTGGTCACCCAATCTGCATTTGGTCTCCACAGTGTAGAGGAGACTAAATTGTGAACAGAGAATACAGTGTACTAAATTGAAAGAAGTACAACTAAATTGATGTTTCACCTGGAAAGGCGTGTTTGGGGCCCTGGACAGTGGGAAGGAAGGAGATAAAAGGGCAGGTGTTGTATCGCCTGCTCTTGCACGGGAAGGTGCCATGGGAAGGGGAGGGGGCGCTGGGGGTAATTGAGGAGTGGACCAGGGTGTTGTGGAGAGAGCGGCCCCTTTGGAATGCTGGGAGAGGAGGGAAAATGTGATTGGTGGTGGGATCACGCTGGAGGTGGCGGAAATGGCGGTGGATGATCCATTGAACGTGGAGGCTGGTGGGGTGAAAGGTGAGGACAAGGGGAGCCCTATCGTGGTTCTGGGAAGGAGGGGAAGGGGTGAGAGCAGAAATGTGGGAAATAGAACGGACACGGTCGAGGGCCATGTCAACCACGGTAAAGGGGAATCCTCAGTTGAGGAAAAAGGAAGATATTTTGGAAGCACTATTATGGAAGGTGCCATCAGAACAAATGCGACGGAGACGGAGAAACTGGGAGAATGGAATGGAGTCGTTACAGGAAGCGTTTGGGAGGAAGTGTAGTCCAGGTAGCTGTGGGAGTCAGTGGGCTTATTGTGAATATTTGTCAATAGCATATCCCCAGAAATAGAGACAAAGAAGTCAAAGAATTTTGAAGCAAAGTTGATATTTTCTAGTTCACGGCGAGAGCAGAAAAAGGCACCGTTACAGTCATCAATGTACCGGAAAAAAAGGTGAGAGAGGGGACCCAAGTAGGAGTCAAACAAAGAATGCTCCACATATCCCACAAAAAGGCAGGCATAGCTAGGACCCATGCGGGTTCCCATAGCAACACCTTTAATTTGGAGGAAGTGAGTGGAGTCAAAGGAGAAGTTGTTCAATGTGAGAATAAGTTGAGATAGGCAGGGGAGGAGGAGGGTGGTGCTGGATGGGGACTGGTTGGGCCTTTGCTCGAGGAAGAAGCAGAGCATCCTCAGGCCGTCCTGATGGAGTTGTAAAGGGGTTGGCCATCCATAGTGAAAAGGAGACAGTCGGGGCCAGGAAACTGTTAAAGTAATGGAGGGCATCGGAAGAGTCACAGATGTAGGTGGGAAGAGACTGTCAAGGGGAGAAAAAATAGAGTCCAGATAGGAAGAAATCAGTTCCATGGGGCAAAAACAGGATGAAACGAGGTGTCTACCAGGGCAACCCTGTTTGTGGATCTGGGGAAGGAGATAGAAGCGGGCTGTGCGGGGTTGGGGAACTAAGAGATTGGCGGTCATGGAGGGAAGATCTCCAGAGGAAATGAGGTCAGTGACGGTCTGGGAAATGATGGCTTGATGTTCAGTAGTGGGGTCATGGTCCAGGGGAAGGTAGGAGGAGGTGGCAGAGAGTTGGCGTTCAGCCTGTGCAAGGCAGAGGTCGGTTCGCCAAACAACAGCAGAGAACGGAGTGGAGGGAGGTAGGTTAGAGTGAGTGAGGGGAGCAGAGAAAGTGAGACGGCTGATGTCACGCCGGCAGTTCGCAATGAAAAGATCTCGAGAGGGTAAGTGGCCAGAGTGAGGGGTCCAGGTAGAGCGAGAATTCTAAAAATGGGAGATAGGGTCAGCTGTGCAGAGGTGAAGACTCCGGGCCAAAGAAGTGGGCACGGAGATGAAGGTGATGGAAAAAGAGCTCGGCGCTGTGCTGAGCTCGACATTCATTGAGGTGGGGGTGTAAGGGGATGGAGCTCAGGCCTTTTTAATCCAGCTAACCATTGGATAGCAGATTTGTTTTTAAACAGGTTTTTGGAACCACAGAGATTACTTCATTATGTGAAAATCGATGAATGTATCAAGTATGTGATGCCAATAGCATGGGAAAACAGTGTTGGTTAGAAAAGGTATTTCATTTTTTTAACCAGCATTTATTTTTATGTAAAGTTTGGTAGCACTGTGAGATTGCATATCTTATTTTCATTGGAGCACTTGACGGACAACAGCTATCTCATTCATATTTTTTGTGATTAGTACCATAACTTATATTTACTATCGGCAATAAGTTTTTCTCCCCTTCTCTCCTCTCCTCTCCTGAAAGTATGGCTTTTTGGTAGAATACAGTTCCATAGGATCGTTACCCCTCCAGTACCCTAGCCATGTGCCTGTTATTCATGTGTGAGACTGGCAGGTTGTGCCCCCTGCAGCTGAATGTCTTACAACCAAGACGTTCAGCTGCAGGGAGCATCATAGCCAACCCAACCCAAAGCTCTCCTGCCTCGACGCCTTGGCTCGCTCCTCCCTCCCTCCCTCCGCGCCCACCCATCCGTCCAACAATTTTATCCCAGCTCAGAGTGAGGGTAGCTAACTCAGCACAAACTAGGAATGAAACCTGGGACTTTGTGTCGTGTGGCTCGGCTACAAACTCGCTGATCCATCTGGGAAGCCTACCAAGACAAGTCAATGCCACCACACACAATACTGGGTGCATCAAAATCTTGACTGCAAATCAGTTTTTTTTAACCTCAGTTAAACTTCATATGGAAAAGAATTCTGCCATATAATAGTTTTCAATTTTTACTTTGTGCCTTAGCAACAACAATATTTAGATTTTGATTGATTTAAAAACTTCAAAACAAAAGCTAATGTATTTATGAAGTTCTATGGTGGTGCAGGTGGTGGAGCATCTTCTTTCCAACTAAGCAGATGGTCTCGGGACTGAGTCCCAGGCCTATCTGTCACTCGGAGCCTTCCTGCGACTACTTGGAAGAGAGTGCCACTGTCAACAGTGATGCTGATAGATCAGACTGGTATATCTAACAGAAGCGCACCTATTTTGAAATGATCACAGAGTGGCATTGATGGTAGCTGTGGAGAGGACTGTGAGCCAGACTATCCCTCCTTCCCAGCTGAAGAAAGACTTGCATTTATATTGCACCTTTCACGACGTCTCAAAGCACAGCCAATGAAGTACTTTTGGAGTGTCGTCACTGTTGTAATGTAGGAAACACGGCAGCCAATTTACGCACCACAAACTCCCACAAACAGCACTGTGATAATGACCAGATAATCTGTTTCTTGTTAAGTTGATTGAGGGATAAATATTGGGAAGGACACCAGGGATAACTCCCCTGCTCTTATTCGAAATAATGCCATGGGGTCTTTTACGCCCACTTGAGAGAGCAGATGGTTTAACGTCTCATCTGAAAGACGGCACCTCCGACAATGCAGCACTCCCTCAGCACTGCACTGGAGTGTCAGCCTAGATTTATTTGCTCAAGTCCCTGGAGTGGGACTTGAACCCACAACCTTCTGACTCAGAGGCGAGAGTGCTACCCACTGAGTCACAGCTGACACTGAAGGAAGATGTGCAACAATATCCAACAGCATTAGTTAACTCCCCATCCCAAAAGAGTAGATTTAAAAAAAATACAGGCATAATAATCTTAGCAAGTGCATACCAGTCAGATAGTTGTTTTATATTATTTTAAAATGCCAGTCATGGAAGCAGTGAGTTTTTCCTATGGACAGTGTACAATTGCTCCAACCTAATAACGGGGGAGAAACCTTTCAGACCAAAATTCCTGTCTTCCAATTTTAGCGATATAGCTCTCGAGTAAAATTTTATGGACTACAGGTGGAAAGCACTCTGTGCTGGGCAATTTTGAGGCTTACCTTTTGTAATGTATTTGCTTCATGAGTTCTTTGCTTAAGAATTCATAGCAACACATTGCTATTAAGAACTAGTTGCTTTATTAACAAAAGTTTAACAATCACACGACACATCACCAGTTCATCCACAAGGCTCATAACCACCTGCTTCATCGTGGATCCCCCAGACTCAACTGACTGGAGTTTTATTGAGTCGTGTGAACATCACGTGACTGGCTAAGCCACTGCATACATTACAGTGCTCTTACACAGCAAGCGATCCCCAGGTGGGCAGAGGAAACATTACAAGAACACCCTTAAAGCCTCCTTGATAAAGTGCAATATCCCCACCGGCACCTGGGAATCCCTGGCCCAAGACCGCCCTAAGTGGAGGAAGAACATCCGGGAGGGCGCTGAGCACCTCGAGTCTCGTCGCCAAGCGCATGCAGAAAACAAGCGCAGGCACCGGAAGGATCGTGCGGCAAACCAGACTCCCCACCCACCCTTTCCTTCAACCACTGTCTGTCCCACCTGTGCCAGAGACTGTAATTCCTGTATTGGACTGTTCAGTCACCTGAGAACTCACTTTTAGAGTGGAAGCAAGTCTTCCTCGATTTCGAGGGACTGCCTGTGATGATGATGCATACATTACACATATAACAGAATTCCTTACTTTCAGCCAAACAGATAGCCTTAGGACAGAACCCCTGGATTGCCTGTCACTGGAGCCTCCCTGCAGCTACTTGGAAGTGGCGGTGTCTGATCTACCAAGCTATTTGTCTATGTTTAGTGGTGCTCTGACCATTTTGATCACACCAAAACATAAGATTAATGAACATCACTGAACGTTGCATCGGGCTTGTTGAGGGCATGAATGGATTGCATTACGTGGCTGCAAAATTGAAGTGAAAAGTGAGCATGTTACTTCAGACCATACCTCATGCTCGTGAGCTAAGGAACATTTCAAAGTATAATCACAGATCGAATCAGTCACCATTGCGAGTTTCCACTAATTGCACTTGTTTGCGGGCCTTCGAAGAGGCTCGAAAAACTAATCTGTTCTTTTAGCCGCAAGGACACTGATACTCACGTTTTTAAAGCTTTTGACTCATTTTTTAAAATTTACTAAGAAACTGACTACTGTACACCAATATAACTAGTAAATGGTTTGGTTTTTTAAACTCATTTTCAGTTATTTAAAATCTGGTTACTCACAGCTAGTGAGTTAGACACACTGACTAAACAGACTTATTTTTTGAGATAAACCCATTTTCAGCTGTATTAATGAAACTGCAACAGGTTCCAACTCTTAAATTTATCAAGGAATATTTTTAAAGCAACATTTTTAAGAAAATAATTCCATTCTAAAACGCAGCCCCAACTGCACTGGTTCATGGCAGATTTCATAAATAGAGGCTGTATGGAGTACAAAAGTGTGGAAATTATGATGAACCTGTATAAAGCACTGGTTCGGCCCCACCTGGAGTACTGTGTCCATGAACCTTAGAGAAGGCGCAGAAAAGATTTACGAGAACGTTTCCAGGAATGAGAGACTTCAGTTACATGGATAGACTGGCGAAGCTGGGGTTGTTCTTCTTGGAGCAGAGAAGATTGAGAGGAGATTTAATAGAGATGTTCAAAACATGAGGGGTCTGGACAGAGTGGTTAGAGAGAAACTGTTCCCATTGGCAGAAGGGTCAAGAACCAGAGGACACAAACTTAAGGTGATTGGCAAAAGAACCAAAGGCGATGTAAGAAAAAACTTTTTTACGCAGCAAGAGGTTGAGACCTAGAGCTGCCTGAAAGGGTGGTGGAGGCAGACTCGATTTTATCTTTCAAAAGGGAGTTGCATAAGTATCTGAAGAAAAAAAATTGCAGGGCTATTGGGAAAAGGCAGGAGTGGGTCGAGCTGAGAGTCGGCA
Organism: Pristiophorus japonicus; assembly: GCF_044704955.1. Lineage (NCBI taxonomy): Eukaryota > Metazoa > Chordata > Chondrichthyes > Pristiophoridae > Pristiophorus > Pristiophorus japonicus. The sequence goes on along the minus strand of NC_091984.1, from coordinate 215,933,144 downwards.
TGGGCCCGAATGGCCGCCTTCAGTGCTGTAACCATTCTATGATTCCAAGATTTTACATTTGGCAATATGCAAATAAGTTTGAGCGGAAACACGAGGAGAGAAAAAAACGTATTTCTCAAAATTATCACAATTTGGGATGCAATTTGCGGCTGGATTGCCGGTTGTGCCCAAAGCAGAAATTCTACCCCAAAAGTTAATTTGCAAATTGATCATTTTATTGTACTTAAAAAGAAAAACAGCCAGGGTTTTGAATTTTCTAAAGCAGGAATGTGAGCACCGACTATGTGAGATTTATTTTCTTGGGACACAAATAATTTTTTTGTGCATGCTTATCAAGGTGAAGGATGCTGGTTGTGGGGAATGGAATTCCTCCCATATCCGGTATCTCATGCTTTGATTGTGGGTGACCCAGACTGACCCCGAGTGTAAAGCTTCTTTTATGGGGGAGGGGGGGAGGGATCAGAATTTTGTTAGATTCCTGATGATGATCAGCTGGTTTGTCTTGGACACAGTTTAAATCACTTGAATGCCATTAACTAAGATGATTCAACCCAGTAAGTCTATTCCTGCAGGCGGGGGTAATCTTCATAGGACCGTACTGAAGCAACACTAATTTTACACTTTTTATCATTCTTGTTTGCGAAACACCTGTTAAATGGAAATTAGTTGAACAACACCCCATCTGACTGTCAAATGTCATTCTGTGCTGTTTTCTCCCATGCACATAGTGCCGTGACTGGAGCGAAGTAGGTGCCAGATTTAAACTATTCAACCAACAAGCAGCTTTGCAACCAGCCAGTAATACTGTTTGGCTCTATTTTCTTAAGGCTTACACAATCTTGCAAACCTAATGGTGTGTGACATCCTGTTCAGGAATATACAGATCTGGGAGTTAGTTGCAGCAATCCCTTTGCCATAATTATATTTTGCAGCCACAAGGAAACGACAATTAAAAGCACTTTGGACATTTGGGGATATGCTTAATAATATACATTTTGCATAAAGTTTTAGAAAGGGAGATTGTACCAACTGAATTCGCCAAGCATGTTGCAAGACTAGCTGAACTTTCTTAGCCTTTGTGAGTATTGGCCTGGATCAGTCCTGCTCCAGCCTCCTGAATTAGAAGTTTGTAAGTTAATCACAAATTCAGACTGGCACATCAGAGCAGCACTAATGGAGATTAAAACCAGTGTGCTTTAGAGTGTGAAATTGTATTTTTTTTTTGTTTACCGTCAAGTTTTTATGGTTTGCAAATGGAAACATTCAGAACAATATGCCTTTAAGGTTTCTGCAATCTATCTTTGTCTGGAAATTACCTTTAGTGATGTCGTCGTGTGAACACTTATGGCATTCACATCTAATTCCACTGTTCACTATTTTAAAGTTGAGATTTTGAGCTGTTTTTAAATGGGTAGAGTCTTTGTAAAAATAGCAACAAAAAAACAATTGCACATAAATGCATTAAACATTTGAATCTATTTCCAAGCTATTTGTTAGAGCTTGTAGAAAAGAATTTTACCCGGTAATTTACACGAGATCTGCTGTGAGCATAAGTTGTCACAATGAAGTAGCAACCAGGTGTAGACTCCTGTTCCTTCCACTGTAAGCTCAATAATGAGATTTAGGCACAGTAATACTCTCAAACCTTTGCCATAAAATCCTTTCTGTAATTCCTTGGTCTTTACACATTTGAGTTTTACATAAAAAAGGATTTTGTTTGAAATTCTAGCAGGCCAAAATGTACCTGGTGACATTCAAGTGGCAACAAATGAGTTGCACCAAACCACTTGATGATGCCAAAGGAATTGAACAACCTCCAGTGCACCATAGAATCATAGAATGGTTAGAGCACAGAATGAGGCCATTTGGCCTATTGAGCCCGAACCTGGGAAACTTGGAGCATGGTCTCTCCCCTGTTGCACCATTAGTTTACCGCCTTTCAGGTCAGACTCTCCACCCCAGCCACTTCCAGCACCTGTTCAAGCCAGACTACACCTCCCCTTTAAGAGGTGCAGGCTGGCTTTAAGTACTGCAGGTTAGCTTTAAGGGGTGCTAGAATCGCACAAACTTGGGCCCCCTGCGTGCTGCCTACATTGGAAGGAATGGGTGCAGGCTAATCGCGCATCACGATCCCCACGTCCGTTTTCGGGGGCTATTGATTTTGGCCCCTTTATGTCCAGATGACATTGAAGTATCTTACTGTTGTGCGCCTGCTCTATTAAGATTTGAGTGAACTCTTAATTTTGAAGGATTATGGGTGTCTAAAGCATGGCATGTAAGCTCCTATTTGACTGATCCTTGAAGCCCTGATATCTTTGTTTTCACTTTGTGTGCTTATGTACACAGGTTTCTTGTGCTGTTTACTTTGACTTTTTTCAGCTTCCTCGGCCTGAAGGAATTGAGAAGATTGCTCTTGCATTGGTGGATTTAGACCAATAAGGACAGAGTCTTTTCCCACCAACTAAGAGAAGCCTCCAGATCCATGAGGTTTAAAAAGCTTCTTCATCCCATAGAAACTTTGATGGGCAGATAGCAGTGTAGAGGAATGTGGAGGCAAACACAAATGTATTGCCAATCTCAATGTGTGGTGGGAGCGACCACAGAGGTCACAGTGGGTGTGTGGCAGTAAGTGGAGTGGACAGTGATAGAGCAGGCCAGACCAAGTGACGGAGGACAGCAGATGGTGGGTGTAATGTATTTGCTACATGGGTTCTTTGCTTAAGAATTCATAGCAACACATTGCTATTAAGACTAGTTAGTTTATTAGCAAAGGTTTAACAATCACGCTACACATTACCAGTTCATCCACCAGGCTCACAACCACCTGCTTCATCGTGGATCCCCCGAACCCAACTGGCTGGGGTTTTATTGAGTCTTGTGAACATCATGTGACTGGCTAAGCCACACCCAACTCAACAGATCGGCTAGCCTGTGAGCACACTCACAGGTGCACACATTACAATGGGGGAGCGGATCAGGCTGGATAACAGTGGTGGAAAAGACAAGACCCTGCTTGGAAGCGGAGAGCACCAGCTACAGTTGAGCTACAGAAAGTAGAGAACATCAAACAGCAAAAAGGTGAGAGAGAATTTGGTATCCAGCCTAATTTAGTATGGGATTTTCAATTTGTGTGTGTGGAGGGTTGAATTTCTAAGGATCATAAGAACATAAGAACATAAGAATTAGGAACAGGAGTAGGTGCAGAGGGACCTGGGGTCCTTGTGCATGAAACTCTTTTGGATCCTTGTGCATCAATCCCAAAAAAAAGTTAATTTGCAGGTGCAGCAGGTAATCAGGAAGGCCCTCGAGCCTGCTCCACCATTCAATAAGATCATGGCTGATCTGGCCGTGGACTCAGCTCCACTTACCCGCCCGCTCCCCGTAACCCTTAATTCCCTTATTGGTTAAAAATCTATCTATCTGACTTGAATACATTCAATGAGCTAGCCTCAACTGCTTCCTTGGGCAGAGAATTCCACAGATTCACAACCCTCTGGGAGAAGAAATTCCTTCTCAACTCGGTTTTAAATTGGCTCCCCCGTATTTTGAGGCTGTTCCCCCTAGTTCTAGTCTCCCCGACCAGTGGAAACAACCTCTCTGCCTCTATCTTGTCTATCCCTTTCATTATTTTAAATGTTTCTATAAGATCACCCCTCATCCTTCTGAACTCCAGCGAGTAAAGACCCAGTCTACTCAATCTATCATCATAAGGTAACCCCCTCATCTCCGGAATCAGCCTAGTGAATCGTCTCTGTATCCCCTCTAAAGCCAGTATATTCTTCCTTAAGTAAGGTGACCAAAACTGCACGCAGTACTCCAGGTGCGGCCTTACCAATACCCTGTACAGTTGCAGCAGGACCTCCCTGCTTTTGTACTCCATCCCTCTCGCAATGAAGGCCAACATTCCATTCGCCTTCCTGATTATCTGCTGCACCTGCAAACTAACTTTTTGGGATGCAGGGACTGGAGTGCATCATCACGCCCGGCAACCAAATTTTAATTTGATTTTACGTTTTAAAGTTTAATTTGTTTTAATTGCTGGTGCTTTTAGTGTCCCCCTCCCCTTTTGTAGGGGGCACTTGGAAAAATGTGATTTTAGCGCCCCCCAAAAAAAACAAAAAAAAACAAAAACAAAAACAAAAAAAAACACAAAAAAAGGAAAAGAAGGGGCCTTGAAAATGTCTGCTGTGTCACCCAGGTCGGGTGGCACGGTTTAATGTTTATGTTTTTCAGGTAAACTCAAAACAGTTTCATGCACAAGGACCCCAGGTCCCTCTGCACCTCAGCATGTTGTAATTTCTCCCCATTCAAATAATATTCCCTTTTACTGTTTTTTTTCCCCAAGGTGGATGACCTCACACTTTCCGACATTATATTCCATCTGCCAAACCTTAGCCCATTCGCTTAACCTATCCAAATCTCTTTGCAGCCTCTCTGTGTCCTCTACACAACCCGCTTTCCCTCTAATCTTTGTGTTATCTGCAAATTTTGTTACACTACACTCTGTCCCCTCTTCCAGGTCATCTATTGATCTATGTATATTGTAAACAGTTGTGGTCCCAGCACTGATCCCTGTGGCACACCAGTAACCACCGATTTCCACCCTGAAAAGGACCCATTTATCCCGACTCTGCTTTCTGTTCGCCAGCCAATTCTCTATCCATGCTAATACATTTCCTCTGACTCCGTGTACCTCTATCTTCTGCAGTAACCTTTTGTGTGGCACCTTATTGAATGCCTTTTGCAAATCTAAATACACCACATCCATCGGTACACCTCTATCCACCATGCTCGTTATATCCTCAAAGAATTCCAGTAAATTAGTTAAACATGATTTCCCCTTCATGAATCCATGCTGCGTCTGCTTGATTGCACTATTCCTATCTAGATGTCCCGCTATTTCTTCCTTAATGATAGTTTCAAGCATTTTCCCCACTACAGATGTTAAACTAACCAGCCTATAGTTACCTGCTTTTTGTCTGCCCCCTTTTTTAAACAGAGGTGTTACATTAGCTGCTTTCTAATCCGCTGGTACCTCCCCAGAGTCCAGAGAATTTTGGTAGATTATAACGAATGCATCTGCTATAACTTCCGCCATCTCTTTTAATACCCTGGGATGCATTTCATCAGGTCCAGGGGACTTGTCTACCTTGAGTCCCATTAGCCTGTCGAGCACTACCCCCCGAGTGATAGTGATTGTCTCAAGGTCCTCCCTTCCCACATTCCTGTGACCAGCAATTTTTGGCATGGTTTTTGTGTCTTCCACTGTGAAGACCGAAGCAAAATAATTGTTTAAGGTCTCAGCCATTTCCACATTTCCCATAATTAAATACCCCTTCTCATCTTCTAAGGGACCAACATTTACTTTAGTCACTCTTTTCCGTTTTATATATCTGTAAAAGCTTTTACTATCTGTTTTTATGTTTTGCGCAAGTTTACCTTCGTAATCTATCTTTCCTTTCTTTATTGCTTTTTTAGTCATTCTTTGGTGTCGTTTAAAATTTTCCCAATCTTCTAGTTTCCCACTAACCTTGGCCACCTTATACGCATTGGTTTTTAATTTGATACTCTCCTTTATTTCCTTGGTTATCCACGGCTGGTTATCCCTTCTCTTACCACCCTTCTTTTTCACTGGAATATATTTTTGTTGCGCACTATGAAAGAGCTCCTTAAAAATCCTCCACTGTTCCTCAATTGTGCCACCGTTTAGTCTGTGTTTCCAGTTTTCAGTCTACTTTAGCCAACTCTGCCCTCATCCCACTGTAGTCCCCTTTATTTAAGCATAGTACGCTCGTTTCTGACACAACTTCCTCACCCTCAATCTGTATTACAAATTCAACCATACTGTGATCACTCATTCCGAGAGGATCTTTTACGAGGAGATCGTTTATTTTTCCTGTCTCATTACACAGGACCAGATCTAAGATAGCTTGCTCCCTTGTAGGTTCTGTAACATACTGTTCTAAGAAACAATCCCGTATGCATTCTATGAATTCCTCCTCCAGGCTACCCCGTGCGATTTGAGTTGACCAATCGATATGTAGGTTAAAATCCCCCATGACTACTGCCGTTCCTTTTTCACATGCCTCCATTATTCCCTTGGTTATTGCCCGCCCCACCGTGAAGTTATTATTTGGGGGCCTATAAACTACGCCCACCAGTGACTTTTTCCCCTTACTATCTCTAATCTCCATCCACAATGATTCAACATTTTGTTCATTAGAGCCAATATCGTCTCTCACAACTGCCCTTATATCATCCTTTATTAACAGAACTACCCCACCTCCTTTCCCTTCTTGTCTATCTTTCCGAATCGTCAGATACCCCTGTATGTTTAATTCCCAGTCTTGGCCACCCTGCAACCATGTTTCTGTAATGGCCACCAAATCATACCCATTTGTAATGATTTGTGCCGTCAACTCATTTACTTTATTTCGAATGCTACGTGCGTTTAGGTAGTGTTTTAATCCTAGTTTTTAAACCATGATTTCTAGTTTTGACCCCTCCTGCAGCCCCTTTATATCCCGTGGCCCTTTTTGTTTTTTGCCTTGGGTTTCTCTGCCCTCCACTTTTACTCATCTCCTTTCTGTCTTTTGCTTTTGTCTCCTTTTTGTTTCCCTCTGTCTCCCTGCATTGGTTCCCATCCCCCTGCCATATTAGTTTAACTCCTCCCCAACAGCACTAGCAAACACTCCCCCGAGGACATTGGTTCCGGTCCTGCCCAGGTGCAGACCGTCCGGTTTGTACTGGTCCCACCTCCCCCAGAACCGGTTCCAAAGCCCCAGGAATTTGAATCCCTCCCTGCTGCACCACTGCTCAAGCCACGTATTCATCTGCGCTATCCTGTGATTCCTACTCTGACTAGCACATGGCACTGGTAGCAATCCCGAGATTACTACTTTTGAGGTCCTACTTTTTAATTTGGCTCCTCGCTCCTTAAATTCGTCTCATAGGACCTCATCCCTTTTTTTACCTATGTCGTTGGTACCAATGTGCACCACGACAACTGGCTGTTCTCCCTCCCTTTTTAGAATGTCCTGCACCCGCTCCGAGACATCCTGGACCCTTGCACCAGGGAGGCAACATACCATCCTGGAGTCTCGGTTGCGGCCGCAGAAACGCCTATCTATTCCCCTTTCAATTGAATCCCCTATCACTATCGCTCTCCCACTCTTTTTCCTGCCCTCCTGTGCAACAGAGCCAGCCACGGTGCCATGAACTTGGCTGCTGCTGCCCTCCCCTGATGAGTCATCTCCCTCAACAGTACTCAAAGCAGTGTATCTGTTTTGCAGGTGGATGACCGCAGGGGACCCCTGCACTACCTTCCTTGCACTGCTCTTCCTGCTGGTCTTCCATTCCCTAGCTGGCTGTGGACCCTTCACCTGCAGTAAGACCAACTCGTTACACGTGCTACTCACGTCATTCTCAGCATCGTGGATGCTCCAGAGTGAATCCACCCTCAGCTCCAAATCCGCAACGTGGTCCGTCAGGAGCTGGAGGCGGATGCGGATACACTTCCCGCAGATGTAGTCGTCAGGGACACCGGAAGTGTCCCTGAGTTCCCACATGGTACAGGAGGAGCATATCACGTGACCGAGCTCTCTTGCCATGACTTAACCCTTAGATTAACTTAAATTGGCAACAACGATGTTAACAGGTTACTTACTGATATAAAATAAAAAAGAAAAGCTACTCACCAATCACTTACCCCCTTGGCTGTGACGTCACCTTTTGATTTCTTTCTACTTCTTTTTTGCCTTCTCTCCCCGGCCTCTCCTCTGCCGCTGGGCCTTTATAGGCCGCTCTGACACCACGCACTCCCGCCCCTCGGACTGCCGCCGCCTCTCCACGTACCTGGGCCTTTATAGGCTGCTCCGACACCACGCACTCCCGCCTCTCGGACTGCCGCAGCCTCTCCACGTACCTGGGCCTTTATAGGCTGCTCTGACACCACGCACTCCCGCCTCTCGGACTGCCGCCGCCTCTCCACGCACCTGTTTGATTTTTGTAACATATGCCTGTTTGATTTTTGTAAATATATATATATATATACATCTGATTTGAATGTCAGTAGAAAGTGGTACTCATGGTATTGCCAAATCAAATCCTATATTCTATTTACATGTTTGAGTCACTGTTCAATAAATGTGGACCAGTTTTATTAAAAAAGCAAGTGACTGCATTGGAGATGATGTTTAATCCTGATTCTGCCTGACTCAGAAGCATGCATGGCTCACTCACTAGTTGTGGCACATAGATCTAGTCTCCAAAAGTTGTGATTTTCAAACTTGTCTGGGGATCCCATTGCCCAGAAAATAGTGGCACGTTCTCAGGAACTCCTTGTCGTAATTTCTGTCAACAGTACAAAAGAAGAGCATACTAAATTTGCAGCAACCATTTTTATTACTATTCATAAACACAAATAACTTGCCATCAAGTAAAGAAATAACAGAAATGCATAGAAATATAGATGACCTTGGGGACCTTCGATCCTGACTTCCAATATCCTAGCTTCCAGCAGAGTCAGCTCGCCAAGGGAAAATTCTGCCATCAACACAGAAAGCATTTTATTATTGTACAGCAACACTAATGCTGGGAAATGAAGAAATACAGAGAAAATAGTAGAATTGTGAACATGATACACATGTATTCAATCCAGAGGGACAGAAATCTGATAGCTTTCGGGAGCCCCGAGGATCATCTCCCCAGCCCTTGGGAGTCGTGGACACCAGTTTGAAAACTGCCCTGCAGCAGTTGCCTGGCAGCAAATGAGGAATGGCTTGCATAATGTGTCCTCATCTGTCCTCTTGGCAGAATACCTAGGTGTTTCAAAGCCTCCTAGTAATTAAAGTGCTGGCATGTTGGGAAGGTTTCAATTTTTTTTTTTAATTTCTCACTGTGGATGATGTGGCAAGGCCTCATTTGTTACCCATCCCTAGTTGTCCAGAGAAGGTGGTGGTGGGCCTTTTCATTTAACAGTATGGTCTTGGATATTAAGTCCAGTGGCAGGAGCCATTGCGCTGCTCTGTCTTGAATGCTGTTGGGTTCAAATCTACTTTAAGTGTTCAAATCTATCCAGGATCCAGCCAAATGAGTGGTGAATATTACTGTGTTGCGCCTTGTAGCTTATGGCAAAGCTTTGAAGGATCAAGAGTAATATTCCCTCTGATTTTCTTTTGGCTGCGTGGGCCCCTTTAACGGGCTGCTCGGCCTATTCAAAGTTCCGAGCATATGCGGTTTATCCATTGTGAAGCCGGCAAGTAGCCTGCGCGGGACTTCCAGACACCACGCAGCTTAACAGGAACAAGAGATGAGCCACTTGTCACAGAGTATCCAGCCACTGCCCTGCTCTTGTAGCCACATTGTTGATGTGGCTGGTCCAGCATAGCCAGTTGAGTGGTGATTCCTCCAAGATGTTTATGGTGAGGGGCTTGGCTATGGTGGTGCCATTGATGGTCAGAGGAAGATATGTTTCTTTTTGGAGATGGTCATTACCTGGTAATTTATGTGGCGTGAATGTTAGCCCAAACTTTGACATTGCCCAGTTCTTGCTGTGGGTTGGCATTGAAGGGCTCCATAATGCCTGCCACCCACTATTGGGCAGTACTGAAGGTATATTTTGAGTGCAAATCCCCAAACTTCCAGTTATTTTCTGTTTACTTTCTGAATTAAAAGATGGCAGTCATTATTTTGGGGAGCACATATCTATTGAGCCACTTGTCATTTTTGCCAGTGTACCATAATTTTGTGATATTACGAAAGTTTGTAAGGAAAGTGATATTCCAATCTCTGCTTATAATCAGAATGGAAAAGGGATAAAACTAGCCTTTTTTTTTTATCTTTGCATGCATACACACACACTAAAATTCAGCAATTAGTTGCTCACAAAGCCTTGAGTGTGCAATAAGTTCTTTTTAATCTCGATGGTCACCTGATAGGTCTAAAAGTGTCCATTGGGGAAATTAAATACTTTCTGTTGAACTCATCAGAATTATAGGATTAAGTGATGGTAGACCATTAGGTGAAAACCTCAGTGCTTGAAGAAGCAATATGCTCAAGGTGCCATTTCCTGATTCGCTTGTGATAGGAGTCTGACTTTCGTCATAAAACTCTAAAACACATGGATGATAAGAGGTGAACAAACCTTGTACGTGTGGCAGAAATCAAGAAAAAACTTTCATTTATTTTGTTAAAACAGCTGAACTCAACTTGTATTTGAAGTAGGATTTCAATTTTGGGTTTAAGTAATCCTATCAGTGCATCAGCTGCCACAGATCAAAATCATATCTGGTGAATGGATTATAATCAGGGATGCTGGGTCAAAATTATGGCATGGATTGGAATTGCAAATGTTAGAGATTTGCTATCACTGAGTCGGAGTTACTGCAGCTGATGCTGACATTGAATGAGATATACAACAAAAAAAGGTTTTGAATTGTTGATATAGCTACTCTTTGAGAATCATATCATAGGTGGTCCCTCGAGTCGACAATGACTTGCTTCCATACCAAAAAGTTCACAGGTGTTTCAATGAAGGACCTAATATTCCAGGTCCTGAACTAAATCTTGAAGGGTGCAAGATGCCTATGCGTGGATTTTTTTTAAGTGGGGTGGCCGTTGCACGCCAGCCACCAAACGGGCTTGACAGAGCTAGGTCTTGGTCCCGTGGCAAGGATTAACCAATACGACTGGAGACCAGCTCTGCTACATGGACCTAGTATGCACACATATTGCAGTGTGGGCTGGCCTGTGCTGCCCCTGGGCCCTCACCTCTCCTGGGCCCCGATCACATCCCTTTATAATCTCTCACCACTCCTTCGCCCCAACCTCGCCACTCCTGCTGTACCTGTCCATGCTCCAATCACTGACCTGGATCTTGATGATGTCCCCCTTCACTGCCGTTGCTCACCTGCTCCAGCACGTGCTGCTCCCTGGAGTGGTATGCCGCTCCTTCCCCTCCCCAGCCTGCTCCGATGGTGCTCGCAGGCCGGGGGCTGGGACCGCACAGACTGCTGGGCCGGACCGCACAGACTGCTGGGCCAGGCCGCCACGCTGCTCCTTCCGCTCCCTGGCCTGCTCCGATGGTGCTTTGAGAATAACCACTTATTGTACACCATGGAGTTTCTACAATTGATCAAGTCCCATAGCTATATAGGTTGTCTAAATTAAATGAGGCCCAAATTAAACTGGGTTAAAGGATTGATTTATCTTAACATTGCATTAAATTGGAGAATTCGCAAGTTTTCATCAGCCCAGTTCACAGAATTACATGGAATTTACAGCACAGAAAGTGGCCATTCGGCCCAACTAGTCTAGGCCGGTGTTTATGCTCCACACAAGCCTCCTCCCACTCTCTTTACTTAATCACACCCTATCTACATATCTTTCTATTCCTCCCATTCGTTCATCCAAATATTGACCATCAAACAATATTAAAATAGCTACTCCGACGATGAAGTGTTGTTTGTACCCTGGATAAAGGGACATGGAATGGCTTGCTGCAACTTATTTATGTTAAATATATTGCTTTACAAGCCTCTGAAGTGCATTTTTAATAATGTTAACGACAGCCAGTAATGTTCTGGACATTTTGCTTGTTCCATTGGATTCTCTTGAGTCTCGCAGACCTGCATCTCGTGCTCTGAGCGCCTAACAGTCATGTCCGTGACACAAGGGGCAATCTGAAATTCCAGGTGCCAAAAACCTTGCAGAATGTGCCCGATAGTATCCGCTTGTGCTAGGGGCTATAAATACAAGATCATTGGCAATAGATCCAATAGGGAATTCAGGAGAAACTTCTTTACCCAGAAAGTGGTAAGAATATGGAACTTGCTACCACAAGGAGTAGTTGAAGCAACTCGCATAGATGTATTTAAGGGGAAATTCGATAGCACATGAAGGGAGAAAGAAAGAGGAGATGCCGATAGGGTTAGATGATGAGGAGTGGGAGGAGGCTCAGGTGAAACATAAATGCTGGCACAGACCAATTGGGCTGAATGACCTATTTCTGCACCATAGATTCTATGTAAAAGTTTATAGTACAAAGGAGGTAATTCAGCCCATTTGCTAGTCGTGGGTCTTGGCAAGAACAACCCAGTCGATTTTACAAAATATATCTACCTTCCTTAACAGATCAACTTCTCTGCAAACTTATCCCAGACTACAGTTCCCCTTCACCACTGGATTTAAAATAAAGGTCCTGCCTCACGTGTCAGCTGTGGTTCAGTGGGTAGCACTCTTGCCTCGGAGTCGGAAGGTTGTGGGTTCTAGTCCCACCCCAGGGACTGGAGCACAAAAATCTTGCCTGACACTTCAGTGCGGTGCTGAGGGAGCACTGCACTTTAGGAGGTGCCGTCTTTCAGACAATACATTAAACTGAGGCCCTATCTGCCCTCGGGTGGATGTAAAAAATCCCATGGCATGATTTCGAAGAGGAGGGGAGGTATCCCTCGTGTCCTGGCCAATATTTATCCCTCAATCAACATCACTAAAACAGGTTAACTGATCATTATCACATTGCTGTTTGTGGGAGCTTGCTGTGCGCAAATTGACTGCCGCGTTTCCCACATGACAACAGTGACTACACTCCAAAAGTACTTCATTGACTGTTGGTATATCAATGTCAGTCTTTTTTCTTTCAAATATATGTAAAACTGGAGAGACACTTTTACATTCTGAAGTAAAATAGACATGTATTCTTTGTGTGTGGAGCAGGGGAAAGGGTGGTTTTGAATTCCACAGCTTCATGCAGACCCTTTACTTCTCTTCACACCCTAATCCTCCCTCCCTCGCTGGAAAAAGGAAGCTTGTGCCCTGTTACCCGCCCCCTCCCCCGGAATGTGAACGGGCTGCGAGAAGCGGCGGCGGCGCGCTGCGCGGGTCCGGGGAGAGGAGGCGGGAGCGCGCACGGGGGCGGGTGCGCGCTGCACGCTGCACGCCCTCCAGCTGCCAGAGGAGGAGGCTGCTGTTGCTGCTGCTCCACAAAATCTCTGCCTTTCAAGTACTTTAGCGCCAACAGTACGGAGCTGAGCTTCTGGAGCGGCAGGAAAGGAATACAGCCCCCGCTTCCTCACAGCTTGGTTTTTATTTTCTCCTTATTTTTTTCAAAAAAGAAAAGAGAGGGGAAAAAAAGAGAGAAACAGATTACATGTTGTGAGCTGCAGCCAGAATTATGTGTCACCCTTGGCTCTGCATTGGTTTGAGGACGAGGAACTGCTGAAGCACCTTTTTTTCCTTCTTTTCCCTGGGATATTACAGCTTTCGGGATCTTTTTTATTTCTTTGAAAGATGCTGCTGTTCTGAGAGAAGGCGAGAGGCAGCCTGTCAGTATGTGCAGCTCTAAGTCTACACCAGGTACCCAGCCAACCTCTTGATGCTCTCTACATTTCTGCTTTACAAATATGATGAAATGGCAGCCCCGGAAGAAGGTGAGAGAGACTTTGAGAGAGGGCGAGAAAAATCATATCAAATTCCAGCTTAACCAAGGCGTGTAACAGTGTCACTTTTCTCTCCCCTCAAAGCAAAGGATACCATTGGAATGTGTTTTCTTTTTTTCATGTCATCATTACATTGTCACTCTTAATGGTTTGCACGCCTGTGATCTGATGCTGCGGAAAACTTTACCTTTATTTTTTTGTTGTTGCCATTTCTGGTCAAAATACTCAGGTGTGCAGCAGTGACATGGCGTAAAGGCATTGCTGGGTTTAATTGTGTTCACTGCTGGCCTCTTAACACATTTTGTGTGTGCAAAATCAATATTTGCAAGTCTTCTATACACAAACTGTTGTTGGTACTGGGCTAATTAATTAATTGTGGTAGGATGTGATTTATGTATCTGATTTAATATATCGAGGTGTCATTTTGAGGCTGGAGAAATGTACATGCGAAAGTGACAGGGATCACATGTAGGTGTTGTGTGGGGGGGGGGGGGAAATGCCCAATTTGTACTGAATGTTGCCATTAGGGTTGTGTGGAAATGTCGTTTCCCAGTCTCCCTGAACTCCGAGTGGAATTGTCGTCTTCTATTTATGTTACAGTTTTTCAAAATGTTCAACATTCTTACACCGTGCCATTCTCGGGTTGTAGATGGGTGTGACATGCAGTCGCACAGGGCCCTGGAAAGGCATTCGTGTGACAGTTTCGTACGGATATTTTTTGTGTGTGTGAAAACGAATTAACATAAAATCGACATTTTATAGGACGCAGGAAAATCTTGCACATCAGGCTGTAGTGGCGCTTGCGTTTCCAAAGAGTTTGATGTATTGCTAGTTATGTGTGGGTCCCACTGGGGGGCGTAATGAAGTTTTTAAACCAGGGTCGGCAAAAGTACAATTTTTAACAAAACTACATTTTAAAGAGATGCAGTGTTACTTAAAAAGATTTAATTGCAGTCCATTGAAAGCCATTTAAAGTGTCAGAAGTCCCACATTACCTATTGTGTGATTACATTTTAGGAATAATCTACCCTGGATGTTGATGTTCTGGGATGGGAATCTCGCAAAATTTGGCAACCATTCTTAAAACAGATGTTAGATAATCCACGGTGTTTATTTGATTATGGGCACAGTTTGTGTTTGTACTGGATGTGGTAGTGGTGGGGGGTTAATTGTGCAAAAGACATTATGACTAATTCTATACATTAACAAAAGGAATAAATGGGACGAGAAAACAAAGTCATTTCCTTACCCAGTTGGAAAGTCTTGATTTTTTTTTTGTTTATTCAGTGAGCAGATTGCGCCTTCAACAAATGGCACAATAAGCACTGTGGGTTTCTCTGCATAATCATAGAGGATATGAGTAAAATTTGAACTTGCCAATTGAGGGGAAATGTGCATGAGTTATGGTGAGAAATGGACAGAGGGTGGAAATGTCCTTCACTCTGTATCCTAAGTATCCAGTAGATTACTAATGATTGGCTGGCCTCTCTTTTTTCCATTCCTCTTCTCCCAGCATTAAAATATCTTGGTAGGAAGGGTTTTCTGAATTCTTGGCATGATTTGCAACTTTCAAGCATCATAACTATGGCATATTGTCCACTGAATGCTCTCGATGCTATAGTATTGCTTTTTTTTAAAGGCAAGGTGTCCCAAAGGGTTAAGATCAGAAGGTTAAAGTGTGACGTATTTAATAGGGATCAGCTGTTCAGAAAGGTTTGGTATGTTTACTGTGGGGGGAATTGTTCAGCGGGAAATGGGCTGGATGCTCAAGTATTCAGGTTCAGACCATGTTATTGAAAAGTGGCTCCTGGGAGTGAGGAGGTGCCGAGCTGAAATTTATGATGCCACATTAAAAGCGAGGCAAGAATGGAGAGCTTTGAATGGACTTCACTGCTTTCAAAACAAAAGATTGATGATGCCCCCTCCTTCCCGCAGAAAAGGTGTTGTAATTTAAATTTTACAATGCACGCACAATCTTTGGTTAATTTCTCAATAAATTCAGTATCACAACACATGTTGTGCCAAAAAACATTGTGTTGATAAAGTGCCTGCAATGTAGAAAAATGTCCCAGGCACTTCACACAGATGCAGAACCAAGGAAGGAGAGAAGAAAACATTGGTTCGGAGATGGGTTTTCAGGAGGGAATGGAGCTAGAAAGACCAATCGTTCTTGGAAGGGAGCTGAATGCATGACTCCCAATGGTGGGATGAAAGGGGGTAATGGGCAACAGACCAGTGTCAGAGGAATGGAGAGCTTTGGGGGGAAAAATTGCTGCAGGTAATTCCGTAAACTAGAAGTGATCCAAAATTCCGTTGCCCATGTCCTAACTTGCACCAAGTCCCGCTCACCCATCACCCCTGTGCTTGCTGACCTACATTGGCTCCCGGTTAAGCAACGCCACAATTTCAAAATTCTCATCCTTGTTTTCAAATCCCTCCATGGCCTCGCCCCTCCCTATCTCTGTAAACTCCTTCAGCCTCACAACCGCCCCCCCCTCCCCCCTGCCGAGATATCTGTGCTCCTCTAATTCTGCCCTCTTGAGCCTCCTTGATTATAATTGCTCAACCATTGGTGGCCATGTGTTCTGTTGCCTAGGCCCTAAGTTCTGGAATTCCCTGCCGAAACCTCTCTGCCCCTTTTTCCTCCTTCAAGACGCTCCTTAAAACCTACCTCCTTGACCAACCTGCCCTAATTTCTCCTTGTGTAGCTCTGTGTCATATTATTTCTCAAAATACTCCTGTGAAGCGCCTTGGGATGTTTCATTATGTTAAAGGTGCTATATAAATACAAGTTGTTATTGTTACCGAGATGAGGAAGGGATGAGACCACGCAGTGATTGAAAGACAAAGATAAGATTTAAATTTACGACAGAGGTTGATCAGGAGCCAATGTAGGTCAGCAAGGATGTGGCTAATGGTAAATGGGATTGCGCGCAAGACTGGCAGCAAAGTTTTGGATGAGTTTTTTTTCCCACTTACCGAAAATTTAATTTAAACTGAAGCTTAAAGTCTTGCTTGCAATAAATGTCGTGGGGAGAAGATCATTCAGGGGTTTCTTTGTCACAATCCCTTCATCATGTTACCTTAACATTTATTTAAAATGAGCAAGGGGGTAGATTGTACAGTATTAGCTTGCTGCCACTAGATGTCTCTAATGCAGTTATGAGCTGTATGCCCCACATGGGATGCCTCAATAGCCATCTTGACATTTTATTTCAAATGTGTCTTATACATTTGACTACACTTTTTCAATGATTTTATTCCCTCGATTGTTATTGTCTTTCTTTTGCTCCCAGTCTCGTCTCTTATTGGGATTGCAGAAAAACAAAATTTGTATTGATATTTCTTCCTCAGGACATCTCTAATTGTTTTACAACTAATACATCACTTTTAAAGTGCAGTAACTGTTATGTAGGCTAATGCAACAGTCAATTTGCAGAAAAAGTAAATGAGATGAATAAAGTTGTGTTTATTGGCCAGGGCACCACAGAAACTGCTTTTCCTAGTGCAGTACCATGGGACCTCTTGTGTTCACCTGAATCACTAGAACAGGTAAATGGGGCTTCAATTTAAATCTTATCTGAAGGGCTACATTGAAATGTTAGCCTAGATTATGTGCTCAAGTGAACAACCATAGCTAACTCCATTGCTCCCAATGGCAGTGTTGTTTAGTGGATTAAAGGATGAAATGGCTGGATTTTCTCTTTTTCTTTTCTTCTCCTGTGAGCCTACGTTAGAAGCTTAGCTGAGATCCGACACTTCTCCATCCTTCATGCACACATTGAGTATAGAGTATTAGTTGTTACCACTTCATTACATCATGTCGGAGGTGTGGTGGGATGTGTATAAGTAATCCAGGCTCCTTATTACAGGCTGAATCTGTAAATTCTTTCTCCATTACAATACAGTTGTTCCTGTTTAATGTTAAATAATGGATGCCTGTGAATGAGTGACAGGCTAACTTAATCAGATGGTTTAAGCAGAGAATCATGGACACCTGGGAGTAATTATGAGAGCATTGTAATTGAGGAATTTGGATGACGACATAAATTGAGTGTAAAGCTGGGATGTTTATAATCAGCCGAACTTCCAAAATTATCTGCATTTTTTTAATAATCTATGCTTTTGATTGTGTGTGTGGGTGCGTTTCATTCGTTCAGTTATGGATTTGTTTGTGTCCACAGACAGTGCTGCTGTGGTGATTTTAATATTTTAATAGTTAAGATTTACCCAGCCCTCCATCTTCTCCTTAGATTGATTGCTTTGTGTCAAGTTAAGATGCATTTGATTTAATGATGAGGTACGGCAACAATGTGGCAGTTTCAAGTTCCACAGATCTTGTCTCTCTGGCATTAAGATTAGCTTTGTAAGACTTAATACAATTTAAACATTGACACGGGTTTATTTTTAACAAGAACAATTTAATATTATTGCATTACAGTATCATTGAACTAATCCATGCATGAAAAGAGCTTGGATATTGAGGAATCCTTGCAAGTAGAAGTGTCATGAATATACAATCCCAGTGACCTAATGGGAGCTCTGTAGTAAAGTGCTTTTGTAGTGGATGTGGATTGACAGTACAGGGATAGTGTTGAGCAACTGTATTTGGAAGTGTAAAATAGGGTTAAACTGCAGCCCCATCTCCCTTCTCGGGTCTGCATAAAAGATCCCCTGACCAACATTTCTCCCTCAACCAACAACATTACATTTATCTTGCTGTTATTGGGTCCTTGCTGTGTGCAAATTAGCTGCCATGTTTCCTACATTACAATAGTGACTACAATTAAAAAATAATTTATTTGAAGCCCGTGAAAGGAGCTCGATAAATGTAATGTTCTCGTCTATCTTTTTTCTCCCTCCTCTTAGTGTTTAATGTCATTCCATATTTCTTGGTTAAGAAGGGGAAAGGGTGTCTTGATCTCAAGCTTCCAACTGTGCTACGCTTGCGTCCGGCATAACAAGATGTGTGAAAGCATCATGAGTCACTGTTATGTGGCCCAATCTGTGGTGTAAATCTGGTGGCCAGACTCTACATCTGCCTGCCTGACTGAACCAAAGTTTTTGACTTTTGTGGGGGGGGTTTTCTCCACCTTTCGCCTCCCTTGGCAATGCTGGGCTCCTGTTAAATGCTGCTGCATGTAGCGCTCAGCATTGCCAAGTTGATATTGATGGATAGCGTGAAAAGGACATAATTTCATCATTGCTGCCTGATTTCAATAACTTCTGGCCTCCAACAGAAGTGACGGCAGAAGATCTGGTGGTACAAATGGGCGAGGATCCGGTGGAACAGGCCCCTATCCAATTCTCGGTGTGAAATAGGTGTAGCTCGGGATGAAAATTGTGCCTACACTCAAATTTCCTCCTCCCATCCCTTCTTATGGGGAAATGCTTCATTGCTGCTTGCCCTTCCCCGATGCCGAACTGGGATTGGAAATTAACTGTGGGGAGTTGCAGGCCATTAACCAATTCACATCAACAAGTTTTTTTAAATTTCAAAATATACTTCATTCATATAAAAATTTGCACAATACATTGGAAGACAGTTCAGTACATTTGGATGCGGTCAGCAATTCCATACAATACATTTGGATGCTAACGGCAGTTCCGTTCAATTCATTTACTTGCTTTACATTTCGAGGTATTTCAGTACAATCCAGGATACATTGTAATACACTCATCAAATTAATTTAATAGTGGCACTATACGGTACACGGAATGGGCGAGGTTACAGTTACATTACTTTGCAACATACATTACTAAACAGAACTTGCATTATACATGGCACTACATAGGTTTTTTCAGATCATGGTGCTCTATGTAAACAAAAAGTTTACAAGTACAGCCCGAGGGGAGTTTTATACTGATCCCAGCCCCTGGGTTTATCATGGCGGAAGGGCTTTAAACTGTGGCTCTTCCCCACCGTGCCTTTGCGGCGACTGCACCAATTTTCAGCATGTACTCCTGGATCTTGGATTGCGCCAGTCTGCCACATGCAGACGTGGACTTCTCCTTGCTCTGGAAGCCCAGCAAGTTTCGGCAAGACCAAAGTGTGTCTTTCACTGAGTTGATGGCCCTCCAGCAGCAGATGATGTCTGTCTCGGTGTGTGTCCCTGGGAACAGCCCGTAGGGCACAGAGTCCTGTGTTACGGAGCTGCTTGGGATGAACCTCGACAGCAACCACTGCATCTCCATCCAGACCTGCCTTGCAAAGGGGCAATCCCAAAGGAGATGGATGACTGTCTCGTCTGCACCACAGCCAGCTCAGGGGCAGAGTGCCGCGTCTCTGAAACCCCAGCTGTGCATGAAGGATCTGACGGGTAGGGCCCTCCTCACCGCCAACCAAGCTACGTCTTGGTGCTTGTGTGAAAGCTCTGGCGATGAGACGTTCTGCCAGACGAGTTTGACAGTCTGCTCGGGGAACCACTCGACAGGGTCCACCCTCTCCTTTTGTAGGGCGTCCAGGACCTTGCGTGCCGACCACTGCTCTATGGCCTTGTGGTCAAAGGGGTTTTTTCTGAAAAACTTTTCCACGAAGGACAGGTGGACAGGCATGGTGCAACTGGTAGGGGCGTTTCACGGCAGCGTGGCCGGACCCATCCTTCGCAACACCGGGGACAGGTAGAATCTCAGCACATAGTGACACTTAGTGTTTGCGTACCGGGCGTTGGTGCACAGCTTGATGCAGCTGCACACAAAGGTGGCCATCATGATGAGGGCCACGTTCGGAACATCCTTTCCTCCACTGTCCAGAGATTTGTACATTGTGTCTCTGCAGACACGGTCCATTTTGGACCTCCAGACAAAGTGGAAGACGGCCCGGCTGACTGCCGCAGCACAGGAGCGTGAGATGGGCCAGACCTGCACCTCACTCCTGATGACCAGGTTCTTTCCAGCGATGGAGTTGAGGTGTATTGTGGTAATGTGCATCAGAAGACTGCCTTTCAAAATGATTTATTTAAGCAGGAGTTATTTTTTGCTTCATATTGTCTTGTTAGGCTGGAAGTAAAGTTTGGAGGAATGGAGTGGGGCAAAGTCATTTCTGAGAAGAGAATAAACCATTTTCTTCAATACAATTTAAAATTATTAGGTTGGGGAAATATTTTATTATTATTTGTTAAGTATGAAAGAACTCCTCAAGACTGAGTACTGTGAGCTAAAACTGATGTGACCTTAGGCAATCTGGAGTTGTATTAAAGAGACTAAGCATGGCAGGCAACCTTTTGTACTCCCTTGCACGAGGTGTGCAGGTGACCCTTGGACCTCCAACAGTTGCGCCCTCTGGTGACAAGTCTTACACAGTTACAATGTTTACATACATAACATTATTCATTCTTGTTCTTTACTGTACAGTAAAAACCAGTAAAATGATCTGTTGGATATCAGCCAATTATTATGTTTTGAGCAAAGGGTAGCTCCACACATGGTCGGTAAGGTAGGACAGTGGTGAAGGAAGATTGAGAATGAAGTACAGTGTTCTTAACATACAACAACAACTTATTTTATTTATACAGCATCTTTAACAGGAGTGTTTTAAGACCAAACAAATACATTTGGTACCGAATCACATAAGAAGAAATTACAGCAGATGACCAAAAGCTTGGTCAAAGAGGTAGGTTTGAAGGAGCGTCTTAAAGGAGGATAGAGAGTCCACAGCTTGGGGCCTAGGCAGCTGAAGGCACGGCCACCGATATTTGAGCAGTTATAATCGGGGATGCTCAAAAGAGCAGAATTTGAAGAAGGCAGACACCTTGTGAGGTTGTGAGGCTGAAAGAGATTAGAGATAGGGAGGGGTGAGGCCCTGGAGGGATTTGTAAAGAATATACAAAAATAATCAAAGTCTCTCCCCTTCATCTCTTACCTTTTGTAGAAGCTAAATGGGATGTAAAGGAATCCTTATTTGGACATCAAAATAGGCATTCCCAGTCTATCACTATATCTGGATGTTTTGTACCTTAATTGCTTCTGGTATGAGTTGAAATTCTGCTGTATTTCTATTTCATCTTTGTATAACTATGATTATTTCTGTAATAAGTTACATATTTGCATGGAAAGAACATTTTAAAAAAAAAAGCAAAATGCTCAGTTGGAAGGTTCCAGTTTTGTTAGCTAGCATTGGCCAGATCCTGGTCCAGATTCCCAACCACAAAATATTTGGGTGGAAACCAATATTGAAGCAGATTTACTCGGTAGAATTTATGGCAACAAAACATTGAATTAACCCTCATGCCATTGATCAACTTGGAAATTAATAAATACAAGAGGTTTAGGTTTACGATATCTAGGTCTTGGTGAAAGCTCTCTTGAATTGCTGGCCACGAGGTGTTTGAGACTCTGAATTATTTATTCCCTTCACTGATGCACCTCTTATGTCACAGGAAAATCAAGAACTCATTGTGTGAAGGAATTGCAGGCAGAAAGCAAGACTTTATGCCACCCATTCTCTTAATTTATTTACTTTAAGTCTGCAATTATTACTACTACTGGTGAAGCAGAGCAGTTTTGGATTGGTATCAATATAACACTGACTGCGTAATGCTGGAGTCCGGAATCAATCTGACTCTGGAATGCAGTACAGCCAAGCAGCTGCTCACACTGCTGGAGAGTGACTGGAGTACAACTCCAGTCCAGCGTGAAGCAGAGGTTAAACTGTGCTCAGGTAGTTGGATCTCCTGAGCACTCTATAAATAATTATTTTTAATGTTGGGCGAATCCAGGGCACATCGGAACAGGAGTAGGCCATTGAGCCTCTCGAGTCTGTTCCACCATTCAATGAGATCATGGCTGATTTGCGACCTAACTCTCTATATACCCGTCTTTGGCCTACATCCCTTAATACCTTTGGATAACAAAAAGCTATTAATCTCAGATTTAAAATTAACAATTGATCTAGCATCAATTACCGTTTGCGGAAGAGAGTTCCAAACTTCTACCACCCTTTGTGTGTAGAAGTGTTTTCTAATTTCACTCCTGAAAGGTCTGCCTTTAATATTTAGACTATGCCCCCTAGTCCCAGACTCTCCAACCAGCGGAAATAGTTTCTCTCTATCTACCCTATCCGTTCCCCTTAATTTCCTGAAAACTTCGACCGGATCACCCCTTAACCTTTTAAATTCTAGGGAATACAACCCTAATTTGTGTAATTTTTCCTCATAAATTAACCCTTGAAGTCCAGGTATCATTCTGGTAAACCTACGCTGCACTCCCTCCAAGGCCAATATATCCTTCCTAAGGTGTGGTGCCCAGAACTGCTCACAGTGCTCCAGGTGTGGTCCAACCAGTGTTTGTATAGCTACAGCATAACTTCTACCCCCTTGTATTCTAGTCCTGTAGATATAAAAGCCAGCATCCCATGAGATTTTTGATTATTTTCTGTACCTGTTCATGGCATTTTAATGATCTATGTACCTGGACCCCCAAATCTCTTGGGACCTCCATTATGTTTAGCTTTTCACCATTTAGAAAGTACCCTGTTCTATCCTTTTTAGGTTCAAAGTGGATATCCTCACATTTGCCTACATTGAAACCATTTGCCATAGTTTTGCCCATTCACTTAATCTGTCAATATCCCTTTGTAATTTAATGCTGTCATCGACACGATCCACAATGCAGCAAATCTTTGTGTCATCATCAAATTTGGATATATGACTTGCTATGCCATCATCTAAGTCGTTAATAAATACTGTGAATAGTTGAGGCCCCAGCACAGATCCCTGCAGGACACCACTAGTCACATCTTGCCAATTTGATTGCCTACTGCCTGTCTCCTGCCGTTCAGCTAGTTTCCTAACCAGGTCAGTAATTTGCCCTCTATTTCATGGGTTTCTACCTTAGTTGACAAAGTCCCACATAAGAGACTATCAAATGCATTCTGGAAGTCCATATAAATAACATCCATAGCCAATCCCCTGTCTACTACTTTAGTCACCACTTCAAAAAATGTAATCAGGTTTGTCAGGCATGACCCACCTTTCACAAATCCATGCTGACTCTGATCAACTGAAAATTTTCATGGTGTTCAGTCACCCTATCGTTAATTATAGACTGGTAATTTCCCAATAACAGATGTTATGCTAACTGGTCTATAATTCCCTGGATTCCCTCTCTCACCATTCTTAAATAGCGGAGTGCACAATTTTCCAATCTAAAGGAACGGTTCCTGAGTCGAGAGAACTTTGGAAGATTATAGTTAAGGCATCTACAATGTGCTCAACTACTTCCTTTAAACCTTGGGATCAAAACCATCTGTCCCTGGGGATTTGTCACTCTTCAGTGCAGTGGTGGGCAAAATACAGCCCGCAGGCCATATCCGGCCCACCAAGTCATTCTATCCGGCCCGCTGGATGGGATAGAAATAGAACGCAAGCCAGAGCTCGAACTGAACATTCGTCTATCCACTTTCACTTCTCTTGGGTCAGAGAACCAAACTGCAGCCAAGGAAAAACCATAGTACAGGTTGAACCTCCCTTATCTGGAACCCTCGGGACCTGGCCTGTTCTGGATAAGGGATTTTTTCGGACGAGGGATGGTCACGTTAAATTGGATGGTACTGAGCAAGGGGAGATTGGGGCTGGGAATGCGGCAGAGAGATCATGGCTGGGGGTTTGGGGGTGGGGGGGGGGGGAAGATGGTGGTGGATCGCGGGGTCAGGCAGGCGATTGCAGGAGTCGGCAGCGAGGAAGGACTTCAATTTGTTCATGTTGGAGTTTTGCGCATGGCCAGGAATGGTTCTAGATGAGGGGTGGTTCTATAAAGGAGTTCTGGATAAGGGAGGTTCCACCTGTAATACTTATTTCAAATTAATAATTTGCAAAAGTGATTCTCCCAGGCCCGATCTTAAAGGATCCGTTCCGTAATTCTGGGGCCCAATGGCGGACATCTGTACCCAGAATGCACTGCGTACTCGAATATGCCCTATCCATTTTAGAGTGGAATCATGGCTGCTCAGCTCCACAACTCTCTTACCGAAGAAAGTGACCGGCGCTGCATCTTTTCTCTCCCGGTATCCAGAACACAATGGCAGGGGAGTTTTCATCTGGTACGGCTTTAGTAATCTTTGCAGAGGGACATAAGGATGACTGAGATGGGGAATTAATGCTGACACCGGCTCTAAAGTGGGGACAGTTCTATTTCACAGCATTGATTTACAGAGAACAGAAGATACCATAACATTTTTGTTCTTTTATCTTTGATTCATTTCTAAGCAGTATTGAATACATGTGTATGTAAGATAGCATCTGACTACTATCTAAATTTATGTTTATGCAATGCATATGTTTATGCAGTGTTCCCTACAATTTGTTTTTGCACGTGGTCCTTTTAATTTTGCTGCGCGGCAGGCCACTATGCAGCCGCGCATGCGCAGTATCTCTTCCAGCGGCAGGAACTGGGGAGCGGCTTCAGGGCAACATTGGTGGGTGGCCCTCAACAGCTGACCAAAACTTTTTAAGTGGCCCTCCAGCCCAAATAATTGCCCACCCTGCTTTAGTGCCATTATTTTCTTCATTACTGTCATGTATCTCACACTACTGTATATAACTGTATCTTACCATGCTATACATGACTGTAACTAGATATGACCTGTAACCACAAGCATACTTTACCACCAGGGGTGCACTTGCAGGAGACACTGCATACATGTTCCACACAGGTATATAAAAGCAGGTCTCGGGCAAGTGTGGCACTCGAGAGCTGTGAAATAAAGGTGCAGGTCCAGAGTGACCTTGAATTCAGCATGTGCCTCGTGTAAGTCTGTACTGCAGGGTCAGGACTTTACAATTACTGTTGTTTTACTTTCGTTAATTTTATTGAGTTCCCTGTCCCTGATTCAATGTTGGTTTCCTTGGGATATCCGGCATGCTGTCCACTTCCTCTGGTGTAAGTACTGACGCAAAGTAATTATTCAACGTGTCCACCATTTCCTTATTATCATTGACAATAATAACAATAAAACTGACCGCTTTCAGTTTTTTAAGGGGCCAACATTGCTCCTGACTACCCTCTTTTCCCTAATATAATTGTAAAATTCTTTGTTGTTTTTGAGATCCATTACAAGTTTCTTTTCATACTCCCTTTTTGTAGCTCTCACTGTCTGTTTTGTGACCCTTTGTTGTTCTTTGTATCCTTGCCAGTCGCCAGGATCTGTACTACTTTTTGAATTTTTGTATGCTTTATCTTTTAGTTTTATGCTGTCCCTTACCTTTTTAGTTGTTCATGGCTGTTTTTTTTGGCAAGTGGAGCTCTTGCCCCTCAGGGATATAAAAGAAATACACCTTAACTTCTTTTTTGAACATCTCCCACTGATCATCTGTCATTTTACCCATAAACAGATTTGCCCAGTTTACAGTGGACAGTCTCTGTCTCATCCTGTTCAAGGGTACTGCCATACGTCCCCCTCTAACATTTTTTGTAAAAAGCATGAACATAAACTATGACAAAATCCCCCTTGTCTGCACCTTCTACCTCATTCTCCACATTCGGCATCTGCTATTTCTGCCAGCTCCAACGCAATTCCAATATCAGATACATCCCCTCCCCTCTCTGCATTCTGAAGGGACAGATCTCCCCTCGACTCCCTAATTCACTCCTCCATCATCCACACCATCTGCTCTCTTTTCCCCTGGCACCTTCTCGTGCAAACGCAAGAAATGCAACACCTGCCCATTCATTACCTCCCCCACCACTGTTTGGGGTCCCAACCACTCCTTCCAAGTGAGATAGCAATTTACATCTTGTACATCTTCCAACCTCGTATAAAGTATTTGCTGCTCATGGTGCACCCTGAACCGACTGCCCTCCCTACCCCCTGCCCCCACAGGACTCTTGGGCCACTGGAGCTTGCTTCACTTTGCCAGTTTTTCATACTTCCCATTCTGCTCACTCTCCCTCTTTAGCTCTTCTCTCACTCTGAGTCTTTTACATCCCTTCGATTACTTCACTTTCTCTCATTCTGCCTCCTTTTGTCTCCAACGCATAGCATTTCTGCCCTTTGACCATTTTCTGATCCGCATTTTACAGGCCAGTCTTTATTTCTGTACATGTGGTCTTTGTGTGTGTGCGCGCGCGTGCGGATTTTCCCGCTTGCATCATTCCCTTCTGTTCCTTAAGTACTGTTCTTCTGTAATATTTTTCATTTTTGAGGAAATGTCAGTTTGTGTTGTGCTTTCTCGATGGATGCTGCTCGAACTGCTTAGTATCTTCAGCGGTTTTGGTTTTCATTTTGAAAATATTTTGGTAAGCAGGGCTCTGCATATGTATGTCAGCAACCATGACCAGAGCTCTCTTCCAGCCTGCTACAGAGCTTGAGTTTTGCTGTTGATGTGCAAGGAAGGGGCTTTCCATCACATTGATCCTTAGAATACAAACAATGCCTGCGGATTTTTGATTTGAATCCTGCTTAAATGGGCAGCAATTTACATTCGCTAGCTTGGTGTTGTCACTGTGGTTTCAGTAAAATATAATGTGAAATTTTTGCACTGTAGGTTTATCCCATTATGATTCCTGTAAAGTATA
Source organism: Pristiophorus japonicus (assembly GCF_044704955.1). Classification (NCBI taxonomy): domain Eukaryota; kingdom Metazoa; phylum Chordata; class Chondrichthyes; family Pristiophoridae; genus Pristiophorus; species Pristiophorus japonicus. The sequence goes on along the minus strand of NC_091984.1, from coordinate 215,906,196 downwards.
TTGCTGAGTGGCCTCCTGTAGAAGGTACATCACCACAGCAGGGGTGTCGCTGGGTAATATTCTATCATTTGAATTAAATGGGATCTTCAGTGTCAGCAGGTACACTTTTACAATAGAATTAGCATTCATCTATAAATTCACCCAGTAAATCTGCAATTGAATTAAATTTCCTTGCATTTATGATAATTCAGTTGCCGCTATCATTATAACGAATGCATATATATTGTTTGTAACAATAGAACTACAGTGATCCTCTCGATAGCTATAATTTAATATAACCCTATAATGGAAGTCATTTTGTAGATAGCTACTTCCTGAAAAGTGTGGAGTTAGTTTTGTTAGAACTGTAGGAAATGCCTCTAACAATTGTAGTGTTATTGAATAAACCATGCGTGGTCCACAGAAACAAGGCACCTATCTGTTAGCATGAGCCATTGTCACTTGGAAATAGCTTCTTAGCTGTAAATGCATGGATGGAAATGACCCCAAAATTTAATTATTAAAAAAACTGCTATACAATTCTGAACATGTCTGGCAGTTAAATGGCTTTGTGTAGTAATTTGTCACGTGCTGTTGAAGCTCTGAGACACGGAAATTAATTTGAATCACTTTTTTGCTACAGATGTTTAAAATTGTGTCACAGTAAGTGGATTCCTATTTTTGCATGGGAAATTGCTATGTGATACCAGTCCTTTCCAGTACTGAAACAAGCATGCAGCTCGATTTAAACCACCGCTCCTGGGCATTGTCAGACACAATGCTTTTGTTTTGTTTGGGATTTGCGTGTCCAATTTTCTTTTTCTACTTGCCTCGAGTGACGTTATCACGAGTAAAGGGTTAATGTACTGGTATCGAGGAGTATCATTAGAGTAATAGATTCCTAATTTACTATTGTACACAGGGCTGAATTAAAGGGGTAAATGCAACATCGCTCTTGTGACTTCAGCACCTGGATTTAAAAGCCCACAGAGACTCTGGTGCCATTTCAGCTCTGAAATATAAATGTAACATATGTATTAACCTTACAGGTTCTTGTGAACATTGAATTGGTTTCGGTTCCATATTTTCCCTGCATTCCAGTCTACCGTAGTCAGAGTTCAGTAAAGAGGAAGGTAACTGCAGCCAAGTATTACCATGAATTGTTTCTTAACCACAAGATTTCTCTCTGGCGCTAGATAATTTCAAACTTTTTCAAATAATTATCATTCCTTCTCCATGCCCATGGACATGCTTGAATCCTGCTGAGCATCCTGTGTGTTCATTTTACAGAAGTCTCATTAGAGACTGATCAGGGTGAGTTTTCTATTCTTCTCCCCCCCCCCCCCCCCCCCCCCCCAAAAAGAATCCATTGAGCATGAGCAAACTTGGTCTCAGAGGAAATGAGCAACTTACCTTTTATTTGCTGTTTCGCCATTATATACACTTTCAATTATTCACCCCCCCCCCCCTCCAATAATTGAATGTAATTTTTCAAATCCAGTACAGTGGATGCATTGTGAATTGCACTGAAAAACTAAACACAATCTGATTGGATCAGTTTAGATAACTAGCTGCTGAGTTACAGAAATATGGTGGCATAATGGGAAAGTACTGGTTGAATTAGGAGCTGGTGTATCGTTCACATACATTAACCTTGTGTCTGTCTGAAATGCAGATCTCTTCTCGCGCTTTGGTCAAAAATGGGTTTTGGAAATAAATGTTGGCTACTCCGCGAGTTACTTTCTGACTGCCATTTTTTTCCCCATCGTTAAAAACAAAGCAGCAATATTTAAAGCTGCACTTCCTGATTTGTTCACCCGGACTCGTAACCCAGGTGTGGTAATGTAATGGCTCATGGTCTACAGGGCTGTAGTAATACCTGCCCTCCTGTATGGCTCAGACACATGGACCATGTACAGCAGACACCTCAAGTTGCTGGAGAAATATCACCAACAATGTCTCTGCAAGATCCTACAAATCTCCTGGGAGGACAGGTGCATCAACATCAGTGTCCTCGTCCAGGCTAACATCCCCAGCATTGAAGCACTGACCACACTCGATCAGCTCCGCTGGGCAGGCCACATAGTTCGCATGCCAGATACAAGATTCCCAAAGCAAGTGCTCTACTCGGAGCTCCTTCACGGCAAACGAGCCAAAGGTGGGCAGCAGAACCGCTACAAGGACACCCTCAAAGCCTCCCTGATAAAGTGCGACATCCCCACTGACACTGGGAGTCCAGGCCCAAGATCGCCCGAAGTGGAGGAAGTGCATCTGAGAGGGCGCTGAGCACCTCAAGTCTCAATGCTGAGAGCATGCAGAAATCAAGCGCAGACAGCGGAAAGAGCGTGCAGCAAACCAGTCCCACCCACCCCTTCCCTCAACGACTATCTGTCCCACCTGTGACAGAGTCTGTGGCTCTCATATTGGACTGTTCAGCCACCAAAGAACTCACTTCAGGAGTGGAAGCAAGTCTTCCTCGATTCCGAGGGACTGCCTATGATGATGCACCAGGATCCCAGAGGTTGTGAGCTCAAATGACAAGTTGTGAAATGGAATTCAGTGAATCTGGTAAAGGAAAGAACTTGCATTTATATTGTGCCTTTCACAATCTCTGGGTGTTCCGAAGCATGTTACAGCCAATGAAGTGCAGCTACTGTTGTAATGTAGGAAACGCGGCAGCCAATTTATGCACAACAAGATCTCACAAACAGCAATGAGCGAATGACCAGATAATATGCTGTAGTGCTGCTCGTTGAGGTATACGTATTGACCAGGATGCCAGGTAAATTGTAGGCTAGCATCAGGAAAACAGATAGTCCCGATGATACCGAATTGTTGTAAACGTTCAATTGGCTCTCCAATGTGCTTCAAGGAAAGCAAACTGTGGGTGCAGTACTAAACTACCCTTTGAAGTAGCCTAGTAGTTGTAAAACAATTCCTAACTAGGGTTGGGGCAATAAGCATTGCCAGTAGTGCCTAGGTGGTGACAACACATGAACAATATGTAACATGCAGTGATAGTTTCAAGTTTGTACCTGCAGCTTAGCAATTTTGTTTAGACATTATATTGATTATTTCCATTCCAAACCTTGGCGGTATAGCATTATTAGTTTATTTCAGAGAATATTTTTCTTGTAAGGGTAGTTGTGGCACAATGTGTTTTCTGAGTTGTGCAAAACTCATTCAGTACTTAACAGATTATTATGCAAAAAGGACAGTTTGTATCCAGAGGAGCTGGAAGATAAATAAATAACTCTTGTGAATTGTGGTTATCATTGTATGGTACTGTGTGTCCTGAGGGAGGTTTCTGCCAGGTAGCTTGCTTACATCTGTCAGAGCTATCTAAATGTCATAGCTATCTTGTTCTCCGTGCTGCCCACATTTATTCCACAAACCGTAGTGTCATAGACAAGCACTTTTGGATTGGTGGTACTGCATCATATATTGCTCGAGTGATAGACATGTTCGAATTCTTTCCGAAGTGCGAGGAACTGCAAATTACTAGTCCAGCTGACTCATTACTGGACAGTAATGTAAAAACAAAGTACCTGTACCCAGAGTAATTCCTCAACCTGCTCTCTCTTTCCCACGGAGAACCCCTAATCTCCAATGAGTCACAGATCATTTGGAAGGTGGCACTATAAGGAGGAATATTTGCGATGTTCAGAATTTTATTGGAAATATTAGTTTTTGGGATTTCCTTTTGTTGGAGTGGAAAGATCTGTCGTAACTGCATTCTTCTCACCACACTCACCAATGAGATTTCTTGCACACTTTTCTATCTGTACATCAGAAAAGAATAGGAATATAAGAAATACGGTAAAGTGGTGAAAAAAGGATTGCAGTGGATCAGCACACTATCTTCAACTCTGGGAACCAAGGACTGATGGGATACTAATGTCTTTTAGGGAAGGAAATCTGGCGCCCTTACCCAGTCTGGCCTATATGTGACTCCGGACCCACAGCAATGTGGTTGACTCTTAACTGCCCTCTGAATTGGCCTAGCGAGCCACTCAGTTGTACCAAACTGCTTCACGGACTGCAGTGGTTCTGGAAGGTGGCTCACCACCAGTTTCCCAGGGGTGATTAGGGATGGGCAATAAATGCTGGCCTTGACAGAGATGCCCAGATCCCATGAACGAATAAAAAAATATACGTCGTCTCAGCAAGCTGGTCGAGAGGATCTTGTGTGAAATTTGTTGGGCAGGAGTCCACAGAAAAAAGCTGCTTGTACTTCAACATAAATTAGCAGTAATAGAGGATGTATGGATGGCTGGTGTGGAAAGGCACCCCTGGCATAGTAATGGGAATGTTATTTTGAAATCAGTTTAATAAGGGAGTCTATTTCAAACCTTTTATTGTTGGCAACTGCCATGAAGTGTCAGTAATTATATCCTCAGTAATAGGAACGTTAGTTCTTTAAACAGTGACACAAACTTTACCCAATCTCTGCAAATCAGTTAGGAAGAATTAGAATTTACACATTTGGATATTTTTGAATGTACGTGTTTGTGTACATCTATATAAAATGTCTAGTGTGTATTGATAATGGGGAAAATGAATCTGCTGGACTTAATCTCCAGTGGTGCAAGAGAATGTTGTCCAAACAATTTGAAATTAGGTGGCCACTGAATTGCCCTCCGATTAATAATTAGGTTTCCACTGATGTCAGCTTCAGTGAACTTTTGTTTCAAGAAAAATATATTTTTCAAAGAACCGATAGGGGTGGTAGGTTGCAGTTGATTATTTGTAAATGTGATTTTCTTTTTAAAAAGAAGGGCATTAACGGGATGAGTGAGCGACTACTTTTAAGTGGCCTAATTATTCGGAGTCATGCCAGAGGTACATTGTCCACTGCCAACATGTATTGGAAGATTGTGGGTGCGATTTGCACCACTGGGCACAGTAACTCCTGCCACCCCCTTTGTACTCTACAGAATCCTTGTGAGCCTGATCCCGACATTGCAGCTGTTGTTGTCAAGCAAAACACAATTTTTGGTGTCTTTTTAAACTTAAAGATGAAATAAATGCAGATGTCCTACTTCCTTTTGTGTGTTACTGTCCATCTATCTCCTGAAGTAATCAAATTGTTATCTTGTAAAGTCAAGCAGTGTGCATTACTGATGTGCAGGATGTTGCACTGAAATTTTGCCTTTTATCTTTACCACCATCTGCAACTAAATGCTAGCATTTAATTTACTTCACTTGTATACAGGCAGAAAAATGAAAGTTACTATTGATTGGTCTCCCCCCCCCCCCCCCCCCCCCACAAAGCTGCTTATAAAGATCGAAAGAACTGACATGTAGAATATATTGCTCCTCATCACATTTGTCAGTGCTTCACAAATAATAAATTACTTTTAAAGTAATCTAGGTAAACATAGCAACCATTTTGGTCAATGTAAGGACCCACAAACATCAATTTGGGATGTCCAGAGGGCATCAAGCTGCTGTGTAAAAACAAGTAAGTTTGTTCTTTGCTTGGGATTACAAACGTACTCCCAGTCGATGGAAAATGGATTGAACAGTGTGAATGCTGGAGGCCAGTTCATAGATGCTGGGCTTCTGGTATCTGAATTAAAGGAACAATATAAAAGGCACTTCTGGCTATCTGTCTTGGTATGAGGAACAATCCCTGTACGAGCAAGGAATTCTGCAGTACTCCAGATTTCTGCTGGAGCCAGAGTGTTGCAGTAAGCGTCAAATTACCGGACAAATTCTTCCTCACTGCCTTTTGTCCCTGGTTTTAAACTTCCCAATAGTTCCATTTATGTTGAATTTCGTCGTCTTGAAAGTCCTGGGAACCATTTCAATAACTGCCTTGCAATAAAATGGAACGAATTTCATCCCCTGTGCTGAATTGAATGTACCGGCACTGAAGTATTTATTATTGGAAGCCATGCTACAGTTCTGCCATCCACGTGTTTGCGCAGTAATGTAGCTGAATCAAATAAGTTACTTTTTATTTTATTTTCTCTCTTTCCAATTCTGTGGTTTGCTCGGACCACCCCAGCATTCTTCTCCACAATGTGAACTGCTAAAAAATTTGGCCGAAATAAGCTCCATCTAATAAACTGTGGAAAGAAAGACTTGCATTTATATAGCGCCTTTCATGACCACCGGATGTCCCAAAGCGCTTTAGAGCCAATGAAGTACTTTTTTGGCGTGTAGTCATTGTTGGAATGTAGAAAACGCAGCAACCAATTTGTGCACAGCAAGCTCCCACAAATAGCAATGAGATGATGACCAGATAATCTGTTTTAGTGATGGTAATCCACTAACAAAGCAAGATTTGCAGTAAGACCTCAGGAAAACATATACAATTTGTCAGGTAGAACAATACAGAATGTTTAAAAAAAATGAAGTTATAGCATCCAGTACCAACTTAAATACGACACTTTGAGGCATTTCAGAAAGGCTAATATTGTCTGGGTCAAATTAAAACTAGATTCAGTGAGCCTATGCTACTGATTAACCTTCTAGGATCATGAACTATTAACCCCAAACAAATTCATTAGCTACAGATCAGATGAGTCCTCCATGTTGGAAAACAGATTACTGTCAAATGATAAATTTATTTTCCATATTCATCATATGAAGAAAGATAATGATAACCACCAGTCTATTTTTATACTGCCGTGAAAGACACAGAATTTTTTTGGTCTGTCTTGAAGCTTATGAAACATTCCACCATATTTCCACACGGCAGGCACTGGACCTCTCGGGGACCGCCAAGATCAAGAGCTGTGTTCTAGGCATCTCTGTGCAAATTGAACTACTTGATCAAATTTGGAATACCGCATAGCTGAAACAATAAGAAAAATGGTACTGGAACTGTAGATTGCCGTACAGTTCAAGGGAAAGAAATGTGGGGAATGATCGTGAAAGAATGTTTTTTTTTGATTAATAGCATTTCTGTCAGGAGACCAGTAGAAAAATGCATGACCGAGTTAGCTACATGACCACAGTAATATTGTTCATCCTGGTTTACACTCAAGTATTCATTTTAACTTCTTGTTGTGGAGGGGCTGCAGAAGATAGTGAAGCTTCATTTTATAGCAGGAGGGCGAGTTTCTGACTTTACCGCAAAAAGAAGGAATCGGTTTTCCACAACCTTATTTTCTAAATTGATATTAAACAAATACTGAATATTATCTAGTGCAGGGCAAGCTTGTGCAGGGTAGCTACACTGCAGAGTAACATTTTACAGCCAAATGTTAACTCCAGATAAATGTATATCTGAACTATATATTCAGTCCAGTGTGCTCAAACCCTTCCAACTCTAGAATTCCTAATCCAAAAAAATCACCTGCACCAATTAATATATTTGTACAAGGCATTGGTTGGACCAGAGTTGGAAGACTGCGTGTAGTTTAGGCGTCCCATTTTAGAAAGTATATTAAAGCCATAGGGAACATGCAGTTTGGATTAACTAGGATGACGCCAGGGATAGGAAGCTGCTATTAATAAATGACTACGGTAATGGGACTATTTCCACTGGAGCAGAGAAGGCAAAAAGGAGATTTAATAGATGTTTTAAAAAAATTATATAGGGTTTTGATAGGTGATTGGGATACAATTTCCTCTAGTTGTGGAGTCAGTGATAAAGGGCCATCAATTTTAAATTGTTACCAAGAGATTGAGGAGAGATGTTCGAAGAAATGTTGAAATCCATAAATCTGTTCAGTTTAACAGTCAGAAAAATTGGAGAGAGGAAAAAGAAGAGCATTTTGGTGGTGGTGATCATAATTCAGTTAGATTTAGGGTAGTTATGGAAAAAGAACAAAGATAAACCAGGAATAAATGTTGTCAATTGGGGAAAAGCCAATTTTGCTAAGCTGAGATGTGATTAAGCGAAAGTGGACTGGACACAGCTACTTGAGGTAAATCAATATCCGAGCAGTGGGAGACATTTGGGGCCCAAATTTGGCCTCCGTTTTTTTCGGCGCACTCATGTGAGGTGCGCCGACTTCCTACGTTCAAAACGGCGTTGAAAAAATATCCCCGTATTCTCCCCCGCTCTGTCGACTGTCCTTATGCTTGGCACAGCGTGGCAATTCCATTGCGGGGGGGGGGGGGGCGGAGCGAAAGCCGTGCAGCTGAAAGAGTACCGGCGGGGGTGGGGCTAGGGCCCAGCGAGTGTAACAGTGCCGGCGGTGTTGTGCATTGGAGCGTTTGCGCATGCGCAGTAGGCAATAACATCGGCAATCGGCCATTTTTAAAGGGAAAGCCTTCTGATTGATTTTTGGTGCCTGAAGGAGTGCTGTGGAAGAAATCAGCTGCTGGAATCAGTGAGTGCTGTGTGTTGCTGCTAAAGTTCCAGAAGGAGTGCTGCATAGGTGAAAATCATTGCTGCATGCAAAATAAGGACTGTATGTTTTGAAAAATCACCTGAATGTCAATTCAGTAAAGCAATGCAACACGAACGAATAATTTCTTGCATGACGAAGTGGAGATATTAGTTAATGTCATTGAGAACAGATGGCAGGAGCTGGATACCAGCAACAGAGGTCGCACAAAAGTGCCACCCAAAGAAATGAAGAAATGCTGGAACCAAGTTGCAGAAGATTCCTGCACCGTGGTGAATACCACGAGATCTGGAAGCCAGTGTAAAAAGAAATGGCAGGACCTTGGTCAAGTAGTTAGTGTAAGTAATATTTTCATTTATTCAACGCAATTGCAATTGTAAATGTGATCATCTGTATGTGTCCCACCCAGCAGAAAGACACCCTCTCTTTAAAAAGTTGCATTTTCATCCTTGCAGAAGAAATTGTCCCACAAGAAAAGGGAAAGAACTCGAACTGGAGGAGGCCTGCCAAATCTGCACCAACTGACACCCTTGGAAGAGAGGGTCGCTGCTTTGATGGGTCCTGCCTGGAGAAAAACAATCAGTACTACACAAGTTGGGCCCACAGGCGAGGGAGAGATTAAGTCCTGAAATCAACCTGCTGCCTGGCCTGCTATGTGTGAACCTACTCATGCCACCCATCCTGCCCCTTCCTGTGCTGCTAACCATTTAACTGTTCTGTTCTATTTTGCAGAACCTGATGCCAATTCTGAAGATTCAGAAGAAGATTCAGACACGTACGAGCCAGAGCAACTTGGGGCGGGGGCATGGAGATGTATGAAGGGGACAATGTTGAAATGAATATGGTTGAGGCCACGGTACAGGACTTCGCATTGCCAAACACTTCCATGAGTTCTGGTGCGATATTCTTTGGTTTCAGCGCGTCCTCGTCCATGTATAGTGCTTTAAGTTCTGATGTGACATTCCATGGTTTCCCAAGTTCCAAGGTTGTGCCTCCCAGTGCTGGTGGAATGCAGCATGGAACACCCAGTGCCCCACCATCACAGCCTGCGCCTCCCAATGCTGGTGGGATGCAGCATGAAACACCCAGTGCCCCACCGCCCCAGCCTGTGCCTCCCACTGGGGGTGGGGGGTGCCACAAGGCAGACCCAGGGTGAGGGGGAAGGAGAAATCTACCACGCTCTCCTGAGATGCAGGATGCAACAGATGTGGTTCAGATCATGGCATTGGGTGTGGAGAGCAATGACCTTACCCGATCACTCGTGCACACCATCAGTGGGATGGGACTGTCGGGAGAAATAGCAGTAATGGCACGGGAAATGAAGGAGGTAATTTCAGAGGCAGTGGGAACGACGGCACAGGCCATCAGGGAGGGCATGTGTGAGGCAGCTGCTGCAACAAGGGAACACAGCCAGGCCAATCAACTGCCACTCCCACTGCAATCCCCGCACCAGCCTCTGTAGAGACCCAAGTCGGGCCCTCTACATTAACACCAGCCCCTCCCTCCCCCACCATGAAGAAATGCACATTTACCAAGATGTGGATGAGATGGGCGCAGCCTTTCTTTGCTGCTGTTGTTGTTGATACTATTGTAACTGTTTTCAAATTGAAAGTTTTTTGTAAGTTATGTAAATTTACAAGTTTACAACTGATCTTAAAGTTTTTGTGATCTTAGAGAGTCATATTAAAGTAACATTTGAGACTAGAATTATTTTATTGCACGAAAGTGAAGTACATTATAAACTTTTCAAAAAAATATATTTTACATGAAAACTGAATCATGATCCATTAATACAACACAACATTTAGGAACAACTGCAAAAAATAAACATGTCCATGCGGAACAGTTGTCGCTGAGCCCTCAGGCATCAGTAAAGCGTTCACGGATGAGCTGCTGGCGCAAGGCTTGAGCAATCGTTAAAGGAGCACGATGGCCCGCCCTCCTCCGACGTCGTGCTCCGGCCTCAGGCACTTGCATGGTCTCCTCATCATCGTCATCTTCCTCCTCCAGCTCCTCCTCCTCCTGCTCGTCACCTGCATCTTCCACATTGTTATCATCAGCCACTCTCACTGTAGGTGCGTCTTCTTCCACTATCAGCTGTTGCTGCCTCATGATGGCTAAGTTATGCAGCATGCAGCACACAACAGTGAAGTGACCGACCATCTCCGGGGAATATTGCAAGTAGCCTCCGGAATGGTCCAGGCATCGGAAACGCTGTTTCAAGATGCCAATGGTCCTCTCGATGATGCTGCGTGTCGTAATGTGCGACATGTTATATTGGCGGTCAGCTTCCATCTGGGTTACGCATCGGGGCGTCATGAGCGAGGTGGCAAGGCCGTACCCTTTGTCTCCCAGTAGCCAGCTCTGCCCTTCTGGCCGCTGCTCAAACATGTCAGATATAATGCTGTCGCATAGAATGAACGCATCATGGGTGCTGCCAGGGTATATTGCATTGACTGACATGATGCGATGCATGTCGTCACACACGAGCTGCACATTAATGGAGTGGAAGCCTTTTCTATTCCTGAACTGCTCGGCATCCTCCACAGGTGCTCGCAAGGCAATCAATACAGCCCTGTACCTTTGGGAAGCCAGCAATCCTTGAGAACCCCACAGCCCTATCATGGATTGCTTGGCTGGTCATTGGGAACTTGATGAAGTAATTCTTCTGCACATCCAGTGCAGCCGTAACCTGGTGAATGGAGACATATATTCCATGTTGAGAGATGGCGCACACATCTCCAGTTGTAGCTTGAAATGATCCCGAGGCATAGAAGGAAAGTGCAGCTGTGACCTTCACTTCAACAGACAATGCAGTCCACCTGCCGCTTCTCGGCTGTAAATCTGGTCTCAGCAACTCCCAGATCTCACGGACAACTTCTCTGCGGAAACGCAGCCTTCTGACACAATCTGCCTCACTCGGGTCCAGGTACGAACACCTGAATCGAAATTGCCAAGGTGGGTAAGGCCTCCTGCCCAGCAGGCTACAGGCTCTGATGTTCCTGATGTGATGAGCTCTAATCAGTTCTCTCCGACGTAGCACAATGATGCTGAACCATTGCATAATCCGTGGCGTTGATATTGCTCCACCCATACTTAAAGTAAAAGTTAGACTTTCAAAGGTCAAAGGAGGTGAAAAATGGCAGCACAGCAGTGTTTTGCACTTCTCCCTTTCCCCAAGGTCTTTTGTGTTCTCCCCCTCCCCCCTTCAGTCATGTGACTTCTCTCCCTCCCCTTCCCCCCCCGCCACCCCCAGCCAGTTGCAGCCTGGTTCATTCTTGCAGCCTCCGTGTTCTGTGTGCCCAGCCTGCTGTGTATTGTGTGTGGCCAGTTCCTTGCGCTCGCTCTCCTGCCCGGCCGTCCTTTCCACCCGCACTTATCCCCGGCCGAGTGGCTTCTCGCTGACTTCCCGGGTCGAGTTATGAAGTTAGGATTTAAGTTTTATTTTTTTAATTTATTATTGATGGTTTTTAAGCTGCTCGAATGTTGTTGTGAAGGTGTTTAGTGCTTTGCAAGGTCCCCTCTGCTTAACTTCCCCCACCCGCCCCCACCAATCTCTGGCTACCTGATTTCTTAACTCTCCGCAAGGGTTTTCTGTGCGGCCACAAGTGGCCACATAGGCTGGCCTGAGTTAGTTTGGAGCAACTATTTGCTGTCCAAACTGACTTACACAACCAAAACAGGCGTAGGTGGCTGGTAACCACCCCCCCGCCCCCCCTTTGGGAAAAAAAAAAATGAAACTAAAAAAAATCCTAACTAACTCACTTACACTGGCGCAAATTAAATGTGCAGAATGGGGAATTTTAAGATATTCCAGAAAAATCAAGTTGTTCCAAAAAAAACGGAGCAACTCCTGGGCAAATTTGGGCCTTAAGGAGGAGATAGAAACATAGAAAATAGGTGCAGGTGAAGGCCATTCGGCCCTTCGAGCCTGCACCACCATTCAATAAGATCAAGCCTGATCATTCACCTCAGTACCCCTTTCCTGCTTTCTCTCCATACCCCTTGATCCCTTTAGACATAAGGGCCATATCTAACTCCCTCTTGAATATATCCAATGAACTGGCATCTACAACTCTCTTCGGCAGGGAATTCCACAGGTTAACAACTCTGAGTGAAGAAGTTTCTCCTCATCTCAGTCCTAAATGGCCTGCCCCTTATCCTAAGATTGTGTCCCCTGGTTCTGGACTTCCCCAACATCGGGAACATTCTTCCCGCATCTAACCTGTCCTGTCCCGTCAGAATCTTATACATTTCTATTAGATCCCCTCTCATCCTTCTAAACTCCAGTGTATAAAGGCCCAGTTGATCCAGTCTCTTCTCATATGTCAGTTCTGCCATCTCGGAAATCAGTCTGGTGAACCTTTGCTGCACTCCCTCAATAGCAAGAACATCCTTCCTCAGATTAGGAGACCAAAACTGAACACACTATTCCAGGTGAGGCCTCACCAAGGCCCTGTACAACTGTAGTATGAACTTCCTGCTCCTATACTCAAAACCCCATCCTATGAAGGCCAACATATCATTTGCCGCCTTCACCACCTGCTGTACCTGTATGCCAACTTTCAATGACTAATCAACAATGACACCCAGGTCTCGTTGTACCTCCCCTTTTCCTAATCTGCCGCCATTCAGATAATATTCTGTCTTCGCGTTTTTGCCCCCAAAGTGGATAACTTCATATTTATCCACATTATACTGCATCTGCCATGCATTTGCCCACTCACCTAACCTGTCCAAGTCACCCTGCAGCCTCCCAGCATCCCCCTAACAGCTCACACTGCCACTCAGTTTAGTGTCATCTGCAAACTTGGAGATATTACACTAAATTCCTTCATCCAAATCATTGATGTATATTGTAAAGAGCTGGGGTCCCAGCACTGAGCCCTGCGGCACTCCACGAGTCACTGCCTGCCATTCTGAAAAGGACCCGTTTATCCTGACTCTCTGCTTCCTGTCTGCCAACCAGTTCCCTATCCACGTCAGTATATTACCCCCAGTACCATGTGCTTTGATTTTGCACACCGATCTCTTGTGTGGGACCTTGTCAAAAGCCTTTTGAAAGTCCAAATACACCACATCCACTGGTTCTCCCTTGTCCACTCTACTAGTTACATCCTCAAAAAATTCCAGAAGATTTGTCAAGCATGATTTCCCCTTCATAAATCTATGCTGACTTGGACCGATCCTGTCACTGCTTTCCAAATGCGCTGCTATTTCATCATTAATAATTGATTCCAACATTTTCCCCACGACTGATGTCAGGCTAACCTGTCTATAATTACCAGCTTTCTCTCTCCCTCCCTTTTTAAAAAGTGGAGTTACATTAGCTCCCCTCCAGTCCATAGGAACTGATCCAGAGTCGATAGTGTTGGAAAATGATCACCAATGCATCCACTATTTCCTTAAGTACTCTGGGATGCAAACTATTAGGCCCCGGGGATTTATCGGCCTTCAATCCCATCAATTTCCCGAACACAATTTCCCGCCTAATAAGGATATCCTTCAGTTCCTCCTCCTCACTCGACCCTCGGCCCCCTAAGACTTCCGGAAGGTTATTTGTGTCTTCCTTCGTGAAGACAGAACCAAAGTATTTGTTCAATTGGTCTGCCATTTCTTTGTTCCCCATTATAATTTCACCTGAATCAGACTGCAAGGGACCTACATTTGTCTTCACTAATCTTTTTCTCTCACATACCTATAGAAGCTTTTGCAGTCAGTTTTTATGTTCCCGGCAAGCTTCTTCTCGTACTCCCTTTTCCCCTTCTTAATTAAACCCTTTGTCCTTCTCTGCTGAATTCTAAATTTCTAAGTCCTCCGGTTTGTTGCTTTTTCTGGCTAATTTATATGCCTCTTCATTTTAACACGATCCTTAATTTCCCTTGTTAGCCACGGTTGAGCCACCTTCCCCGTTTTATTTTCACTCCAGACAGGGATGACAGCTGAAGTTCATCCATGTAATCTTTAAATGTTTGCCATTGCCTATCCACTGGCAACCCTTTAAGTATCCTTTGCCAGTCTATTCTAGCCAATTCACGCCTCAAACCATTGAAGTTACCTTTCCTTAAGTTCAGGACTCTAGTTTCTGAATTAACTGTGTCACTCTCCATGTTAATAAAAAATTCTACCATGTTATGGTCACTCTTCCCCAAGGGGCCTCGCACAACAAGATTGCTAATTAATCCTTTCTCATTACACATCACCCAGTCTAGGATGGCCAGCTCCCTGGTTGGTTCCTCTAGACATATTAGTCGAGAAAACCATCCCTAATACACTCCAAGAAATCCTCCTCCACCGCATTGCTACCAGTTTGGTGAGCCCAATCAATATGTAAATTAAAGTCACCCATGATAACTGCTGTACCTTTATTGCTTGCATCCCTAATTTCTTGTTTGATGCTGTCCCCAACCTTACTACTACTGTTTGGTGGTCTGTACACAACTCCCATGAGCGTTTTCTGCCCCTTGGTATTCCATAGCTCCACCCATACCAATTCCACATCATCCAAGCTAATGTCCTTTCTTACAATTGCATTGATTTCCTCTTCCACTCTGCCTCCTTTTCCTTTCTGTCTATCCTTCCTAAATGTTGAATACCCCTGGATGTTGAATTCCCAGCCTTGGTCACCCTGGAGCCATGTCTCCTTGTTGCCAATTACATCGTATCTGTGAACTGCTATCTGCGCAGTTAATTCATCCACCTTATTCCGAATATTCCTCGCATTGAGGCACAGAGCCTTCAGGCTTGTCTTTCTAACACACTTTGCCCCTTTAGAATTTTGGTGTAATATGGCCCTTTTTGCCTTAGGTTTCTCTGCCCTCCACTTCTACTTTTCTTCTTTCTATCTTTTGCTTCTGCCCCCATTCTACTTCCCTCTATCTGCCTGCATAGGTTACCATCCCTCTGCCATATTAATTTAACTCCTCCCCAACAGCACTAGCAAACACTTCCCCCGAGGACATTGGTTCCGGTCCTGCCCAGGTGCACACTGTCCGGTTTGTACTGGTCCCACCTCCCCCAAAACCAGTTCCAATGTCCCAGGAATTTGAATCCCTCCCTTCTGCACCACTTCTCAAGCTCCGTATTCATCTGAGCTATCCTGCGATTCCTACTCTGACTAGCACGTGGCACTGGTAGCAATCCTGAGATTACTACTTTTGAGGTCCTACTTTTTAATTTAGCTCCTAGCTCCTTAAATTCATCTCGTAGGACCTCATCCCGTTTTTTACCGAAATGCACCACGACAACTGGCTGTTCACCCTCCCTTTTCAGAATGCCCTGCACCCGCTCCGAGACATCCTTGACCCTTGCACCAGGGAGGCAACATACCATCCTGGAGTCTCAGTTGCGGCCGCAGAAAAGTCTTATCTATTCCCCTTACAATTGAATCACCTATCACTATAACTCTCCCACTCTTTTTCCTGCCCTCCTGTGCAGCAGAGCCACCCACGGTGCCATGAACTTGGCTGCTGCTGCCCTCCCCCGATGAGTCATCCCCCTCAACAGTACCCAAAGTGGTGTATCTGTTTTGCAGTGGGACGACCGCAGTGGACCCCTGCACTACCTTCCTTGCACTGCTCTTCCTGTTGGTCATCCATTCCCTATCTGGCTGTGTACCCTTTTCCTGCGATAAGACCAACTCACCTTACATGCTATTCATGTCATTCTCAGCATCGTGGATGCTCCAGAGTGAATCCACCCGCAGCTCCAGTGCTGCAATGCGTTTCGTCCTGGAAGCGTCCCTGACTTCCCACATCGTACAGGAGGAGCATAACACGTGTCCGAGCTGTCCTGCCATGACTTAACCCTTAAATTGGTAACAACAATGCTAAAGGTTACTTACTGATCTAGAAAGGAAAAGAAAAATCACTTGCCCCCTTGGCTGTGACGTCATCTTTCGATTTCTTTCTACTTTTTTGCCTTCTCCCTGCTACAGCTGCACCAGCTGGCCTCCTCGATTCACGAACTCCCCGACCTGCTGGGCCTTTATAGGCCTCTCCTCCGACCTCCCAAGCCTCCTCCTCGATGCACCTTGCTCCCCGACTGACTGCTGGACCTTTTATTGGCCTCTCCTCCGACCTCCCGAGCCTCCTTCTCGACGCACCTTGCTCCCCGACTGACTGCTGGACCTTTATAGGCCCCTCCTCCGACCTCCCGAGCCGCCTCCTCGACGCATACCATTTGCCGCCTTCACCACCTGCTGAACCTGCATGCCAACTTTCAATAACTGATGTACCATGACACCCAGGTCTCGCTGCACCTCCCCTTTTCTTAATCTGCCGCCATTCAGATAAGTCTGTTCCCTTAACGAAAAAGGGTGGGACGAAAACATCGAGAGCTCCCTGGATGTCAAGGGGCATACAGGATATAAAAAAAGGAAACTTATGACAGATACTGAGAGCTCAATACAGCAGAAACCTGAGAGGAGTACAGAAAGTGCAGGGGTGAAATTAAAAAGGAAATTTGGAAAGCAAAGAGAGGACATGAAAAAATATTGGCAAGTAAAATCAAGGAAAACTCAGATGTTTTCTAAACACATTCAGAGCAAAAGGATAACTAAAGAAAGAGTAGAGCCGATTAGAGACCAGAAAGGTAATCTGTGTGTGGAGGTGGAAGACATGGGTATAGTTCTTCAATAATACTTGCCGTCTGTTTTCACAAAAGAGAGGGGCAATGCAGACATTGTAATCAGGGAGGAGCAGTATGAAATATTAGATGAGATAAACAGTGAGAGAGGAAGTATTAAGGGATTTAACTTTTTTGAAAGTGGATAAATCCCCAGGCCTGGATGAAATGAATCCCAGACTGTTCAGAGAAGCAAGAGAGGAAATAGAAGAGGGTCTGACCATCAATTTCCAATCACCTCTGGCTAAAAGGTGTGGTGCCAGAGGACTGCTAATGTTGTACTGTTGTTTAAAAAAAGGAGAAGGGGATAGACTAAGTAATTACAGGCCAGTTAGCCTAACCTCGATGGTGGGAAAATTATTGAAAAAAATTCTGAGGATAGATAAATCTTCATTTAGAAAGACATGGATTAATCAAGGACAGTCAGCACGGATTTTTTAAGGGAAGGTCGTGCCTGACGAACTTGATTGAAATTTTTGAGGAGGTAACAAAGAGGGTCGGGTCTGTCATGTATTCAACTATCATTGTAACCCATGTATAAGCTGACCTAAATTGTACACCTTGAGAACATTGACCACAAGGGGTGAACTTGTGGGAGACACTCCTAACCTGGACTTTCATGTATAAAAGGGGAAGCTCCACCCACCTTCAACACTTGAGGTCTTGGTAATAAAGGTAACTGGTCACAGAGTGACCTTCTCTCAAGTGTGGGCCTCGTGTGCATTTATACTGTATAGTAAGGACATATTATTGGCGAGAAACTGGAATTTAAACCACGCGAGCATGGCCACGAGCAGCACAGAAGAGAGGTACTGTGTTAGTGATGATTGGGACGACTTTATTGAGAGACTACAGCAAAGTTTTGTCACTAAGGAATGGTTGGGACAGGATTCGGCCGACAAACGCAGGGCTCATCTCCTGACGGTTTGTGGATCCAGGACGTACTCCCTGATGAAGGACCTTCTAGCGCCAGAGAAACCGGCGGACAAGACGTTCGATGAGCTCAGTAAGTTGATCGGGGAACACCTTAAACCGGCGAGCAGCATGCACATGGCGAGACACTGGTTTTACACGTACCGGTGGCGAGAAGGGCAAAGCGTTCCTGACTTCGTGGCAGATCTCCGGCGACTGGCGAGCCTATGTAAGTTCCCAGATGCATACAGAGCGGAGATGCTGCAAGACTTTTTTTATTGAGGGCATCGGGCATGCTGGGGTTTTCAGGAAACTGAGACCAAAGACTTGACCTTGGAAGCGGCGGCTCTGATAGCCCAGACATTTATCTCCGGGGAGGAAGAGACCAGAATGATGTATGACAAAAATCTTGGCTCAAATGTGGCAAACGACCAGGGAGTCAACATTGTTAACGCGGCATACAGTTCTCTAGGCAGGCAAGGGCAATCGGACATGCCCCAGCATGTAGTCGAACCCAAAAGGGGAATTCAACAGAGACAATGGCTAGCTGAACAGCGATTCATGCCATCGCAATGGACAATGCGGCCAGTAATGGGGCCATCAGCACCTGTTAATGGTGTGCTTAAGGACAGTTACAGAGACAGTCAGAGACGATCGACTGGTAATGGATCTTTTGTTTCCAACAACGGGGCCTCCAGCTCATGCTGGAGGTGTGGAGGCAAACACCCAGCCAGAGCTTGCAGGTATCAGCAAAATACCTGCAGAAACTGCAACGTCAGCGGTCACTTGGCGTGTATGTGCAGGAAGCCTGCAGCCAGGTTGATGTACGAGGACGACGGGCCCGATGTAAGCCCTATGAGGCCAAATGAGTACTGGGGGAAATCGCTGGAAGCTGAAGTTCAGCAAGTCCATGTGGAGCACATATACAGTTCATCTACCAGGACGCCACCGATAATGATGCGTGCTTCTCAATGGCATCCCAGTATTAATGGATCTAGACACGGGGGCCAGCCAGTCCCTCATGAGCATCAAACAGTTCGAAAGGTTGTGGGTGTCCAAGGCCAGGAGGCCAAAATTATTGCCGATTGACGCACAGCTACGGACATCTACGAAGGAAATTATTCCAGTGCTAGGCAGCGCCACGGTAGTCGTGATCCACAAAGATTCGGAGAACAGGTTGCCACTCTGGATTGTCCTGCGGGGCGGCCCCGCACTATTGGGGAGGAGTTGGCTTGCTGTCATGAACTGGAAATGGGGCGATGGCAATGCAATTTCTTTTGTGGAGCGAGTATCATGCTCACAGGTCCTGGACAAATTTGACATTATTTCAACCCGGCATCGGTCAGGATATTATCAGGGGATTACAAGGCCACCATCAATCGGGTGTCACTCCAAGACCAGTACCCGCTACCGAGAGCAGAGGACCTCTTCTCGATGCTGTCCGGTGGCAGACTTTTTTCAAAATTGGACCTGACCTCAGCTTGCATGACCCAGGAGCTGGCGAGTGAGTCGAAGAAGCTGACCACCATCACGGCACACAAGGGATTGTTTGAGTATAACAGATGTCCGTTCGGGATTCGTTCGGCCGGTGCGATCTTTCAGCGAAATATGGAAAGACTCCAAGTCGATTCCAAGGATGGTGGTTTTTCAAGACGACATCCTCATCACTGGTTGCGATACTGAAGAACACCTCCACAACCTGGAGGAGGTGCTACACAGACTGGACCGGGTAGGGCTGCGACTGAAAAAGGCGAATTGCGTTTTCTTCGCTCCAGAGGTAGAATTCCTGGGGAGGAGGGTAGCAGCAGACTGGATCCAAAACTGAAGCGATCCAGAGAGCACCCAGACCCCGTAACACGACGGACCTGCATTCGTTCCTCGGGCTCCTGAACTATTTTGGTAACTTTCTTCCCAAATTGAGCACGCTGTTAGAGCCGCTACACGTGCTCCTACAAAAAGGTCATGATTGGGTCTGGGGGGACAGCTAGGAAAGGGCTTTTGATAGAGCACGTAATTTGTTATGCTCCAACAAACTGTTAACGTTATATGACCCGTGTAAGAAACTTGTTTTAACGTGCGATGCGTCGTCCTGTGGGGTCGGGTGTGTGTTGCAGCATATGAATGCCAATGGTCAGTTACAGCCGGTAGCTTATGCCTCCAGAAGTCTGTCCCAAGCAGAAAGGGGCTACGGGATGGTAGAAAAGGAAGCGCTCGCATGTGTATATGTAGTAAAAAAAAATGCACCGATACCTGTTTGGCAGGAAATTTGAGCTGGAGACAGATCACAACCTCCTAACATCCCTTTTGGCCGACAACAAGGCCATAAATGTGAATGCATCGGCCCGCATACAGAGGTGGGCACTCACATTAGCCGCGTATGACTACACAATTCGGCACAGACCGGGCACTGAAAACTGCGCTGATGCACTCAGCAGGCTCCCACGAGCCACCACTGAGAGGACAACTGAGCATGATGCTGAGATGGTCATGGCTGTTGAAGCTTTCGAAAGCGAAGGCTCACCTCTGACAGCCCGTCAGATTAAAGTCTGGACAAATAAAGACCCGCTACTGTCTTTAGTTAAGAAATGTGTCCTGAATGGGGACTGGGCAGCCACGTACGGGGCATGCCCTGAGGAATTTAAACCGTTTCATAGGCGCAAGGATGAACTCTCGATTCAGGCCAATTGCCTACTGTGGGGAAACCAAGTAGTCATGCCCCAGATGGGCAGAGAGGTGTTTATCAGAGAACTTCACGATGAGCACCTGGGCATAGTCACGATGAAGGCAATTGCCAGGTCATAAGTTTGGTGACCAGGGATAGATACAGACCTGGAACTTTGTGTTCACTGGTGCAACACGTGTGCTCAGCTGGAAGCCCCCCTTAGCCCCGGTCCTGGCCCACCAAGCCATGGTCACGCATCCATGTGGACTAAGCAGGTCCTTTCATGGGAAAAATGTTTTTGGTTGTAGTAGACACCTACTCCAAATGGATTGAGTGTGCCATTTTAAAATCAAACACATCCTCTGTCACTGTAGAAAGTCTATGGGCAATGTTCGCCGCCCACGGTCTACCAGATGTCTTGGTCAGTGACAATGGCCCGTGCTTCACAAGCATTGAATTCCAGGACTTCATGGCAGGCAATGGAATCAACCATGTCAGAACGGCACCGTTCAAGCCGGCCTCAAATGGCCAGGCGGATAATCAAACAGGGGCTGCTCAGAATCCACGGGGGTTCCCTACAAAGCCGCTTATCACGCCTCCTGTTGGCCAATAGATCTCGCTCACAGGGGTTCCACCTGCAGAGCTGCTAATGAAAAGGATGCTCAAAACCAGGTTCTCCCTTATACAGCCTACTATGAAAGAAATTGTTGAGAGCAGGCGTCAGTCACAATGTGACTACCATGACAGGAATGCGAGGGCGCGATGTATTGATGTCAATTATCCTGTTTTTGTCCTTAATTATGCTGCAGGGCCCAAATGGCTTGCAGGCACTGTGATTGCCCAAGAGGGAATAGGATTTTGGTAGTTAAATTTACCAATGGACAAATCTGCCGCAAACACGTGGATCAAACTAAAAGGAGATTCAACAACTCCATAAAAGAAACCGAGGAAGAACACGACGTAGAGTTTACTCCACCACAGGTGACCGAACACCGGAACCAAGTGGAGGCGAGCCCAGTCACTGTGGGCAGTCCGGACAAGCCTGAGGCACCGCAAACAGCAGACACTCAGGCCAGCGCCCAACAACCGGAGCCCCAACTCAGGCGCTCTACAAAGGAGCGTAAACCACCAGAGAGACTTAACCTGTGATCCCAATAAGACTTGGGCGGGGAGGTGATGTCATGTATTCAACTATCATTGTAACCCATGTATAAGCTGACCTAAGTTGTACACCTTGAGAACATTGATCAGAAGGGAGACTCACCTAACCTGGACTTTCTGGTATAAAAGGGGAAGCTCCACCCACCTTCATCACTTGAGGTCTTGGTAATAAAGGTAACTGGTCACAGAGTGACCTTCTCTCAAGGATGGGCATCGTGTACATTTATACTGTATAGTAAGGACATATTAGGGTCGATGAGGATAGTGCATTTGATGTAGTCTATATGGATTTTTAGCTATATGGCTTTTGATAAGGTCCCACATGGCAGACTGGTCACGAAAGTAAAAGCCCATCGGTTCCAGGGCAAAGTGGCAAGTTGGATCCAAAATTGGCTCAGAGGCAAGAAGCAAGGGGTAATGGTTGATGGGTGTTTTTGTGACTCGAAGATTATTTCCAGTGGGGCTCTGCAGGGCTCAGTACTAGCTCCCTTGCTTTTTGTGGTATATATCAATGATTTGGACTTGAATGTAGGAGGTATGATTAAGAAGTTTGCAGATGATACATAAATTGGCCATGTGGTTGATAATGAAGAAATCTGTAAACTGCAAGAAGATATCAATGGACTGGTCAGGTGGGCAGAATAGTGGCAAATGTAATTCAATCCGGAGAAGTGTGAGGTAATGCATTTGAGGAGGGCTAAAAAGGCAAGGGAATACACAATAAATGGTAGGACACTGAGAAGTGTAGAGGAACGTAGGGATCTTGGAGTGCATGGTAGATAATATGGTTAAGAAGGCATACGGGATACTTGTCTTTATTAGCCAATGCATAGAATACAAGAGCAGGGAGGTTATGCTTGAACTGTATAAAACACTAGCTCGGCTACAGCTTAGAATACTGCGTGCAGCTCTGGTCACCTATTTACAGGAAAGATGAGATTGCACTGGAAAGGGTACAGAGGAGATTTACAATGATGTTGCCTGGACTGGAGAATTTTAACCATGAGAAAAGATTGGATAGGCTGGGGTTGTTTTCTTTGGAACAGAGAAGGCTAAAGTGAGACCTAATTGAGGTGTATAAAATTATGAGGGGCCTAGATCGAGTGGATAGGAAGGATCTATTTCCCCTTATTAACGGGGTCAACAACCAGGGGGCATAGATTTAAAGTAATTGGTAGGAGGTTTAAAGGCGATTTGAGGAGAAATGTTTTCACAGAGGGTTGTGGAGTCTGGAACTCACTGCCTGAAAGGGTGGTCGAGGCAGAAACCCTCATAGCATTTAAAAAGTACTTGGATATGCACTTGAAGTGACTTAACCTACAGGAGTATGGACCAAGAGCTGGAAAGTGGTATTAGGCTGGATAGTTCTTGGTCGGCCGACACAAACACAAATAGGCTCCTTGTGTGCTGTAAATTTCTATGATTCTAAGAGAGCCTCTTTGTCATGTATCTCACATTACTGTATACAACTGTATCTTACCATGCTATACATGACTGTAACTGGATATGACCTGTAACAATAAGCATACCTTACCACCAGGGGTGCACTTGCGGGAGACACTCCATACCTGCCCCACTGAGGTATATAAAGGGAGGTCTCAGGCAAGTGCAGCACTGGGAGAGCTGGAATTAAAGGTGCAGGTCCTGAGTGACTTTGACTTCAACATGTGCCTCGTGTAAGTCGGTACATTAGAGTCAGGACTTAACACTCTTGATATGTCTACTTTTCGTATGAATAGTATTGGGTTCCAATAGTCTTCATTCTTGGTGCAGTTTTAGATTTTTTACCTCTGGTCGAAACGTTGTTTCATCATCATTAAGTACAGGTGCAGCGTCGAG
Source organism: Pristiophorus japonicus (assembly GCF_044704955.1). Lineage (NCBI taxonomy): Eukaryota > Metazoa > Chordata > Chondrichthyes > Pristiophoridae > Pristiophorus > Pristiophorus japonicus. The sequence goes on along the minus strand of NC_091984.1, from coordinate 215,882,709 downwards.
AATCCGGAACCCTCGGGACCGAGGCTGTTCCGGATTCCGGGCTGTTCCGGACTTTCGATTGTCTTTCTGACGTCACGAATCCGGAAACACCCGAGCCCAGGTTCAGATATTTCCAGATTTTGGAACGTCAGAAAGGGCGGGTCTCCGCCGGCCCAATCGATGGGGTCGTCAGGCGTGGCACCGCCGCCATGGAGGTATTTGGGCAGGCCCCGTCACGGAGGAGCTGCTCGGGTGGGCACTTCTGCCGAGGAGCTGTTTGGGTGGGCACCTCCGCTGAGGAGCTGTTCAGGCAGCGAAGAGGCCCCGAGGTAAGGGCGATGGGCAGTGAGGCCCGAGGTAGGCGGGTCTGGATTCCGGAACATTTTATGGATTCTGGACGACCCTGCCACTGACCGGTCCGGATTCCGAAACTCCAGATTTTCGACGCTTTACCTGTAATACAAAAGATTGCACTACTCCTCAAATAGTAACAAATTCATATAACAGTGTACCTCCTGTTACATATTTTGAGGGTCATTTTGAGTTATGCATCTCTTAATTCTTGAGCAGAATACTATTTGGCAGGGTCAGAGGGCCAAATCCAACACTACCTCCCCAATGTAGCCATGCTTCCCAAAGTCCAACTCAACATGGCCCTCTGGAAGATATGCCTCTCACTTCAACTCCATGTAGTCCTCCAGATCGTCAGAGGATGTAAGTCTATGTTACTCCTGGGAACATGACTGACCACCCACTCTCAGGAAGCAATGGAGAGAGGCATTAAGCTTACTTTAATTCTCCACTGCCCACATACATCTCGTCTCACAAAGGGCACACTTCATTACATGCTCTGATCCTGGCCCCACCTTGTATCCTTTTTGGAGGAGACCCCACGCCTTACTTGGTTTACTACCAGTGAAGCAGGGAACTTGTGTTGTTCACGTGTTTGACCAGCTTAAACTAAATAGCAAGCGGTTGCATCCCTCAGCTCTGGCACAACCTGATGCTGTGTCCCCAAAATCTGGTTGGAAAAAAAATTCAAGAACATCTGTCAAGCTGAGCAAGTAATGCACAAACTGCCTGGAGCCAGGAAACTGCAAGGAGGCATTGGTGCCCTTCCTCCAAGTGCACCTCTAAGCTACACTAAGTCCCGACTCCTTGTCCGAGCCCCTGGCTTGCCCCTGAACTAATCAAATCATTCATCTGCCTAAGGTGCCAAGCACTGCATTCATCCAGTATGCAGTGAAACCCCTTGCCTGCGTCTGATCATCGAGCGTTTGATGAGGAATGATTGATGTTTGCAAACTATGTTTATTTTTGAGGTGTGGAATCACTTTTCCCCCCTCTAAAGCTGAGGGGGAAGTCGGGTATCCTTCTCCTGAAAGTCTGCAAATACTGCCTTACAGTAACCTTCAGGTCATGCATGAGAATGGCTGTCTCCTCAGCTTCCCCTTTCCCATGTGATTGTGGTGAGAAGCATAGCTAACAATGGAAACTCAATGGAATGGGAAAATTGAATCTGTGTTCCTGTATTGCTATTGCACAGTATGTTAGTAATCTGATCTGTTCTTGTGGCTTTCTGAAAAATGTAATGTCCAAATTTAGGCCCTTAGAATCCTGCATCACCTGAAGACAATTACTGTGGCACATGGATAAAGATTCTGTAGTACGTCTGCCTAGGGTTGGGAAACACCTCGATTTCAATGCGATATTTTTAAATTGGCCAGTTAATACAACATAATTTAAAATGTTGCACTAAAAGTGTTAAATTGACTACCTTTTTGATTATAAAAATCAAGCATTCTAAAGTGTTCAAAAATAGTTGACTGTTCTTACCCTGAGTTCCAATGTACTGTTCAGCAGCTTACAGTAATATTTGGCACTCAACATCTACCTGGCTCAGCTGAATTTTCACCTAGCCAGGTGGGACAGTTAGATGTTAAGTGCAGCAAGGGGTTAATTGACAGTTGGCTAAACTAGCATTTTTAAGTGTCCGTATTTGAAGCAATGTATCTCCTAATGTGGTGAGCAGAGCCTAAGCATTAAGAACACAATTCAGACTAGGTTTTTCCTGTTTCAAATTCGAGTAAAATTGCAGTATTGTATGTTTAAACTGGTGGTCAGCCCAGCAGCTCTTACTGACAACCACAGTAATCAGTGGGCTTTGCATTCCATAATGTCTGCTTGACTCTCAAATATATTAAGCAAACTAGAAGACACAGTACATTATTATAACTTTAAATGAGAAAACCTAATGCTAGAAAATATAACTTTCTCGGATGACACGTTAAACCAAGGCCCCATCTACCCCCTCAGGTGGATGTAAAAGATCCCATGGCACTGTTTCAAAGAAAACCAGTGGATTTATCCCTGGTGTCCTGGCCAGTATTAATCCCTCAATCGACATAACATAAAAACAGTTTATCTGGTCATTATCACATTGTTGTTTGTGGGAGCTTGCTGTGTGCAAATTGGCTGTCATGTTTCCCACGTTACAGATTTTTGAGCGATAAGGGAGTCGAGGGTTATGGGGAGCGGGCAGGGAGGTGGAGTTGAGGCCAAGATCAGATCAGCCATGATCATATTAATGGCGGAGCAGATTCAAGGGGCCAAATGGTCTACTCCTGCTCCTATTGCTTATGTTCTTATGTACTACAACAGTGACTACACTTCAAAAGTACTTCATTGGTTGTAAAGCTCTTTGAGGTGTCCAGTGGTCGTGAAAAGGGCTATATAAATCCAAGTCTTTCTTTAAAAATACATCATACATCTGAAAAGCTTCTGCTCTGCCACCTTGTTGGCACTTTGAGCCAGTTTCATTCATTAAGGATATTGTGTCCCATGTGCTATATAGTGTGTTCCATGTCCCAGACATAAAGCAGTTGACTGACATGGTGTAAAAGATGCGTTAAAGGTTGTTGGCTATTGTTATGTATTTAAACCTTTGTAACCTGCATGACACCTGACCACCAGAGGGCCCACCTGTTGGAGTGCAAGGGATCCCAGCATCCCTTGGGAGCACAGTATATAAGCAGGCCATCCACGAGGTACCTGCACTCTGGAATCTAATTAAAGGAGCTAAGGTCACACTTGCTCATTGCACACAGTACTCGGTCTCACCCTTTATTATGAGTGTAATAGCTATGTCCAACTTTCCTCTCCAAATATTGTGTGACCTTTTCCTGGCAGCTGAAGCTGCTTTAAAGGAAGTAGCTTGCGATAATAGTTAAGGAATAAATTAATACATTTATTCAACACCCTCAAATTATCCAGCTGAAAAGAATTAGTGGTAGTTTTGAATACTTATATATTTGGGAAAAGCAATGCTGACTTTGTCATTTCTAAGTGCTGTAACTCCCAGTTTCATATTCCTTTATGCTGCCGCCCTCATTTGGGAGGGTGGGACAGTTCAAGCTGCTGTCACCCGGACACACATCATTAATACTGTTCCTTTCTGCACCCACCAGGAGATGCACATGAGTACTATGGGAAAGAGCCTTCCCCCGCCAAAGTTTTCCCCCCCTCCCCCGCCTTTTGCATGATGCTCTTTCCTCCCATCCTGTACTTTGAAAGAACAAGAATGAAAATCTGTCTGCACTTGGAAGTGAAACTCAAATGGTTTAGGTGGGAGTCCCAACACCTCCAGTATTGTAGCAGCCGGAAGGTTGGAAACTAGTTTCACCTTATTACTGTTGCCACTTGTGCATTAAGATAAAGATTTTTGCCAAGGCCAGAGCTTTTAAATGGCAGTTCTAAGTATTTGATTCATATTGATTTGGTGTAGGCTGCAAAGAAGCTGTTTGTTAATGGAGTGTAGCGGTGGACATTACTTTCTCCCTGTTCCAAAAGAGCAGTCCCTAGAGGCACATCCTTCCTCCCAAACAACGGGCATGTCAGGATGATGTAATGAAAAATATTTTGTTGGCTTCTTGTGACTGATTGGAATGAAGTTTGAAAGCTTGATTAGCTGGGGTGATGTCTACTGAGCCTTTTGCTTTCCTTGCTTGCCTTCCCAAGAATGAAGAATTTATCGCAACCCCCTTTCATGTTCTTTCAAAATGTATCGCGTCTTCCATCTGTAGCAGCCACAAGGGCTGCTGTAATTAGGAATTATTAGTTTGTCAATCTGGTTTCAATAATATTTGGCAGAATTATGTACAGAACAAGGTATTGGTCAGTTTTGCTTGAATTACACATGCCATTGAGGTAGAATGAGTTTATACAGCCGTTCTGCCCATCTGTGATTTGCTTTCAACCATTTTCAGTAACTTTTGACAATGTTTTGACAGTTTTAGCTGAATAAAACTCAGCAGGCCCGTTTGAAGTATGTTACATGCCAGGAAGTAATACATGGCCTCCATGCTAGTCAGGACTGCATGATGGGAGGTTCGGTACCTGTCAACACTGTATGTGGGCGGCCTATGCTGAAAGAACAACTTTCTGAAAAAAATAAATGACTTCAGTCTGTCCTGTCCATCATTATGATGGGATGTATAGTGCTAACAATCTCTTTCAGTAAATGAACTACAGCCAACTCATCCAATGTTTCAGTTTTTTTTTAAAACAGTCGGTCAGGGCAGTCATTGCGTTTTGATCGGGAAGACTGAGTGGTCGAATTTCCTGTGACATTCACCTTCTGAGCTCATATGAAGAACGGCAACTTGGGGCGAGATACTGGAGAGCTGATGGCACCAATGCCTCAGCAGACCAGTATGGGTCGTCATGACCTACAGGAAGAAGGGGATAAAGTCAGATGTAAAGCTGGTCTGCTGCTGCAGGTTGTTGCGTAAAACAATTATTGCTGCAGACTCCAATATGGCGCAACAAAAGGGGTTCTCTTTTATTGAAAATCCAAAGTGAAGGTCCCCAAGGCCTATAATGCAGGACACAGCCAAGATGGAAAGGAATAAAGATGATGACAAACTAAATCAGGAAGTTGTTGTTAAGTGATGCCGAGCCATGGTTTTAAAAGTTTTGAGACGGAAGGGAAGATTGAAATAGGTAAGGCCTTGAACCTGGAGACTATTAATTGAATCTTGATTTTAACACAGTGAGCCTGTAAGAAGGCGGAAGTGTTTGCAAAATGGCATATTTACAGCTTGGCAGGACTAAGAGAGCAAACCTTGGAGGAGCACTGAAGCCAGTCGCCCTGATTAAATAGATCCTGCAGTTTGGCGTGCGGACTATGTCACCAAGAGTAAACCACTCTTCTGATGTTGGCTGGATTTGGAAAAGCCAAATAAGATTACACTGTAGGCAGTCCGGTAGCCAATGTCGTGATGTCTTGAACTTGTTACACAGAACAACGCTGTAATGATTGAAAGTGTTACATGTGGGAGCTGTGCTAGCTGGCATCTGAGTTCTGCGTTACGAATTTACACAAGAACAACAAATTCCCTGCCATTTTTATGCAGTCTAATTTTGGTGAGCTAGTTATAAAGACAGCTGGGTTGGTGGGCTGATGGAACCTTGGAACCAGTTACCGTATAATTAGGAACATTAACTTGGAACTTATTTTGTTGTTAATGGTGCTGAAGAATGAAATATTATTCGATTTCTGTGGCACCTGCTGAGAGCGCACTGCAATCAACAACACTAATACAGGGTACATGTTCTTTTTGGGTCACTTTCATGTTAAAGGTGCAAGTTGTTCTTGTCGTGTTGTGTGTCTGATGAAAGAAAACGCATTAAATAAAGCTACATTAACATAGATACTCATGAACTAATTTTTCTACCCAAGCCTCTGTCCTAGACTACTTGTGAAAATCGTCTGGGGATTTACTGGTATACTTTAGTAGCACACCTTTTGCTACTGGGTATAACATTCATATATATTGAGGTCATTTCAGCAATCCAGGCTAAAATGCCACCAAGAGGCATGAGGCCTTAATCACATTCTGGCAGAACAACGAGCTCGTACATATCCTGTGCTTGAGCTTGCATAGGGAGCAAGATAAATGGAGCCTCATAGCTCAAAATTTAAAGGATAAAAAGTGTTGATCCATTATAAAAGGCTCAAATACATTTTGTAAAAATGTCAGCTTTTGCAACAGCTGTGTGGGGGCAAGAGGTGATGGCTTGGAATGAAGGTACACGAAGCCCCTCGTGAAGGCATGAAACAAGTCTGTGGGCAAATGCTTTGTTGGATACCATTTGAGGCTGGAAAAGCAGATCTGCTGAATGGGTGTGGGGAGGGTACATCTTTTTAAAATTCCAGGGCACCCTCCCAGGGGCCCACAGTACATCATGCCTGGTAGGTGATGGCAACAAGGCTCAATGCTGTCTGTAGTACCTTCAGGACGTGGGAGCAGATGGGAGAGAAGAACATAAGAAATAGGTGCAGGAATAGGCCGTTTGGCCCCTCGAACCTGCTCTGCCATTCAATAAGATCATGGCTGATCTGATCATGGACTCGGCTCCACTTCCCTGCCTGCTCTCCATAACCCTTTACTCCCTTATCGCTCAAAAATCTGTCTATCTCCGCCTTAAATATATTCAATGACTCGACCTCCACAGCTCTCTGGGGCAGAGAATTCCATAGATTTACAACCCTCTGAGAGAAGAAATTCTTCTTCATCTCAGTTTTAAATGGGCAGCCCCTTATTCTAAGACCATGTTCCCTCATTTTAGCTTCCCCTATGAGTGGAAATAGCCTCTCTGCGTCCACCTTGTCGAGTCCCCTCATTATCTTATGTTCCGATAAGATCACTTCTCATTCTTCTGAACTCCAATGTGTATAGGCCCAACCTACTCAACCTATCTTCGTAAGTCAACCCCCTCATCTCCGGAAGATGGAACACTACCTGGTAAATAGCCTGTCAATCTGTTAAACAGTTCCTGTTTGTACGCCCTCCCAAAGCCCCTCCCAATGGGACTCAAAATTGGCCCACCCCTTTTTTCTGTGCACTCACCGGAGATGCGGCGCTTTTCTGCGATGGAAAGTGCTCCGAAAAAATCGCTCCCCACTTTGGCAGCTGTCCAGCCTCTCCCGGGTCTTCGCGCAGCGTGGCCAGTCGAGTCGAGGGCGGAGCCAGCGTCTCTCGTCCCGCGCTGAAAACAGTGCCGGGACGTCTGCACATGCGCAGTGGAGTGTGCGTGCATGCGCAGTAGCTCCTCGCCCCCAGCCTCACAGTGTGTTGCTGCAGCGTGGGACCTGATACCGGCAAATGTTGCTGTGAGTAGGGGTATTTGATTTGCAGCTTTAGTCATCTGGAAATCGAGTCGATTGGCCACTCGGCCAGGGCTGGGGCAGGCAGGCAGGGCTATTGTGACAGAAGAACATAAGTGACGGAGGAACACTGAGAGAATGTCTTATTTATTGAAGTCGACTTTATTTAGATAATATGGGCTCAATTTTGCCCCAGTATAATCATTGCAAACAAATAGTTGTTTAAATTAGTTGTGAGATTAGGGCAATTTAATTCAACTATCTTTTACTTTTATTTTTGTAGTTTAAGCTTCCATGAATGCTTCTGTTGTATAGTAAATTAACTTTGTGAAGTTTATCATATGATGTCCTGTATAGCTGTTTGATCCTATTCACAGTCTTTAGTCAAATCATTAAGTTCTGCTGGTGTACCTCCCTGCGCTAATTTCTTAACTCTCCGCAAGGGTTTTCTGAAGTGGCCACATACGCTGGCCTAAGTAGCTTTGGAGTAACTACTAGCTGGCCTAAATGGCCAAAACTGGCGTAGATGGCTGGTAACACCCCCTTTTGAGAAAAACTAAAGTAAACTTAAAAAAATGTGTAACCAACTCACTTACACTGGCGCAAATTGAATGTGCAAAATGGGGATTTTTAAGATACTCCAGAAAAATCAAGTTGCTCCAAAAAGAAATGGAGCAGCTCCTGGCCAATTTTGAGACCATGGTTACAATTCCATCACTGTAACATATGAACACCCTTACCTAAGCAAGACACACAATCAAAATGAAAATTTCTGTTGAAATCTTGCATTGTGCAAAGGACTGAAACACAAAGTTGGTCCCTTAGTGTCACTGGGATGAACTTTAAATTGTGAACATGGAGATCAGTGATCCCTATACTTTGGGAATAGCTTTATCATGTTATTCAGTGGGAAAGTAGATGAAAGTGCTTGATCCCTGTGCAGGGAGCACACAAACTCAGATTGCAGCGTTGGGCAGGAATAGGCCAGAGGCCTAACAATTGAAGGCAGTGGCATTATTACTAATGGCAATAAAAGTCGTGTAAATATTTCTGCATTACACTTGGGGCATTAACGAGGCTAAGTTAAAGGCCTGAAATGGGTTCAAGCGATTTAGCTCACTAAATGCAGAGACTTCCGAATTGCAACTCCGTAGGAAATTGGTGCAGGGCCTGCTTTCCCGATTCGGTGTCCCCATTGGCTGCACACCTCTCTTCTGGCTATCCCGGTGTACAAAACAGCCGAATTTACCCCATTATACCCAGCGACTCTGAGTGCAATATATAAAGGAGGGTCATGCTCCGCAACACCGAGCGTAACACCACTCCAAATGCCTTGTTGTGCCTGTTGTTTTAATACTGTCTGATCTCTTGTGACACTGCTCACGGTCCTGAGAACAGTTACGGTGCCAGATGCAGAGATGAAGCAGTGCTTTAACGTGGCCTGTCACGTTAGAAGCTAATTGCTGTTGCTGAAGGAAATGTCTCCCAGATTGGCAGCTGCTTGTACAATCCTGGCTCTGCCTTGACGGGCGGCCAGGTTATGAAGCTCGGAAGAAACCAACTGGAATCATTGGCTGTTTAATATAATTTTTTTTTAAAACATTGTTCGGGTCTGAATTATTTCATGGATATTGAGTTTTGCAACAGTTCATTGCTTCTTCCTCATTATGTGGCCCCAACACTTCACTAGTCTCTATTCCTGTGCACTGTGATGTGTAAAATCATTCAGCAGCTGCTGCTGTGGGTCATTTTCTGGACACTTTGTATTTAATTTGCTATGGTTTTGTGATTTAAACCTTTCAGGATTTTTCTCTGCAGCTAATTACATGGTGGTTTAGGGACTGAATTCGTGATGGATGGAGAGGGGGGGGGCTTCAGGCAGGCAGGCAGAACTGTGACACAGTATGACCATCAGCCATCTGGACAGCTGTAATATGTTGTACAGGAATCTTAAAAAGGGATGCCTGCTGGGTCACTGCAGTCACGCTTGACAAAATAGCACATTGGTTCTGTTCTACAGTGAATTCAGGGTGCATATTATAGTTTTTGTGCAAGTTAGATATTTTTGAGCTGTTTTTTCTTATGCAGATACACGTCTTTTTACTATACAATCCTACATTCAAAAATAGCATTAATAGGAGCAAAACATCAATTGTTATTTTGTACAGGTACACAACAGCACTAGAGCAATATAGTCTTTATCTGCATTCCAACTATTCCAACGCACCCCTGGCTGGCCTCCCACGTTCTACCCTCCGTAAACTTGAGGTCATCCAAAATTCGACTGCCCGTGTTCTAACTCACACCAAGTCCTGCTCACCCACCACTCCTTTCCTCGCTGACCTGCATTGGCTCCCGGTTAAGCAACAGCTCGATTTTCAAAATTCACATCCTTGTTTTCAAACCCCTCCATGGCCTCTTCGCTCCCTGTCTCTGGAATCTCCTCCAGCCCCACAACCCCTCAAGATATCTGTGCTCTAATTGTGTCCTCTTGAGCATCCCTGATTATAATCGTTCATCCATTGGTGGCTGTGCCTTCTGTTGCCTAGGCCTCAAGCTCTGGAATTCCCTCCCTAAACCTCTCTAGCTCTTTCCTCCTTTAAGACGCTCTTTAAAACCTACCTCTTTGACCAAGCTTTTGGTCACCTGCCCTAATTTCTTTTTGTGTGGCTCGGTGTTGAATTATTTGTCTTATAATACTCCTGTGATGCGCCTTGGGACATTTTACTATGTTAATGGTGCTATATAAATACAAGCTGTTGTTGTACATTGGTAAACTGGTGCAGTTTATAAGCAATTGATAATGTACTCATTCATTGGGACAAGTGGAGTAGCATTGTAAGGCGTAAAGCCTAGTAACTTATTCTGTGCTGTACGTGAGGCAGTACTGGTGGGAGTGAAGTACTAACATACTTATTCTGTACTTTGCACAAGAAAGTAATTGGGAGAAGCAGGTAATATGCTCATTCTGTAATGTACATAGTAGCAGTGTTACTAAGAGTAAAGACATGGTATGCTCCACACTTGTATATTCGAGCAGTCAAGAGCTTTTGAGCAACGGGCCGAGGTAGAATTCTTATTTTAAACTGTATTGTTATCTTGTTAAATCTCAATTAATAAGGGCAATTAATAACCTGACTGTTTCCAAATCCTTTATCACTTGTAAATTGTACATATGTTTCCAGTTAGAGTGGTCTCGGGAAATGATCTGCCTGTGTTTGCAGTGCTGATCTTTGCGAGCTTGAATTAGAGGAATTTTTACAGAATTGAAGAAGAGTTCCTAATTTCCAGACTGAGTAAATTTGAGAGTTGTACTTTTTTTGTGCAGAAATGCTGATGTAGCACCAAAAGATTGAAGACTTTGTTCACAAGAATAGAAAGTGCTGGTTCCACAAGATGTTTACTGACGACATTGGTTATAGAATTCAGATGCTTGCTTTGGAAGTAACATCTGCTTTTCAATGAATCGCTTGTCACTTTCAGATCTAGTTTATCCATGGATATTTAGCCACTTGATCTCTTCCCCCACCTTCCTCCCCACTCTCAGTATGCCTTTTGGAAAATAAACAATAAGATGAAAGCTAAACAAGTTTCTGACACACATTTTTCAATCCCTCCTCGCTGCTTCGCTTGCAGCAGCCTCGGAAAGAAATACAGTCCGACACTACATGAATCGATTGCACTCGTGCATTGCCTGTTTACTTGGTCTGTATTGTGGAAATTGATAGATAGGGGTTGGCCATTTCTATTCTTGGGATGCAAAGCAATCTGTGTTTATTAGTGGATTTTTGATTGTTGAGATACGAGAAATGTCGCCCCAGGGTAATAGAACACTTTACAATGTTTGTTTCCAGTGTCACTACCCAGTACTCCCAGGTCAGCCACAGTATGGATTAAAGCTCCTTCTACACTGTTCAGTGAAGCACTCAGACAGATCAGATACTGTTTCAGGACGTACGAAGGAAAACTCTTCTATAACAACCCCATCAAGAGCTTTAGATGGAGAGTATAACTGCATCTATTTCTGCCCCATCAGATACTCCTTGGAAGGTGCAGCATGGGTTAGTTACAGAATAAAGCCCCTTTTACACTGGTCTGTAGAGCACTCCAGAGTCAAGTATTGCGTAGGTTAGGTGCAGGATAAAGGTCTCTCTACAATGTTCAAATAAGTATCGAGGATGATTTTTTAGCCTACAACTCAATTTTAAAGATGCACTAATATCTTCCATTACCAATCGATCTGTAAATGATAACTGTCTTTTAAATTACTTGCAACATGGAATTTGAACTCCAATTTCAAAAGCTATTTTTTCCATTTCTCTTCCCTCCATACTGAACTGTGGAGTTAAAATCTTGGTAAGCTGTGGGAAATTGTGAGTGGAAGAGTATACAACTATTTGAGCATTGGTACACTACTGGGGCTGTCTGATTTTTACAATATCTATTCACTTTTGTCCTCTTCACTTTTTCTGCCTGTCACCTTTCCTCTTCTTCACCTTGAAGCCATTCGCATTTTGCCAGACTCCAGTTCTGCGATTGTTGACTGCCCTCCAAAACCTCCACCAAGTGACAATTATTTATGTGTGAGCCTAGACAGTGAGGGTTGGCATACAATTTCACTGGAGGGGTAATCACGGCTGACCTTTAGTGTCCTTTCATGTCACACACTCTCTCTCTCTCTCTCTCTCTCTCTCTCACTCACCTCACTCACTCACTCACTCACTCTCTCACTTACCGTAGCAAATGCATTGTTCACAATGTAGAGTTGTCAATAAAATGGATGTTGCATTCAGACAGTTTAAACAAAGCGTGTCAGCTTGTTGTTATTCATTAAGTGATGAACAGCTTCCGATCTGTTACAAGCATTTGGAACAAATGAAATGAGTCAGACTCTGCAAAAGAATCCAGTCCCGCCACAATAAGAAATGATTACATTACAGGATAAATCAGCAGGGGGAAAAAAAAGCAGAAAAATAAAAAATGAATTGGAGATGGATGGAGAAGCACACCAAAGAGACTGTCGTATTAAGAATTCAATAAAATGTGATGGTAGATGTACAATGAAAAACACTCATGCGTACTATGATGTAGTATGTCTTCTCAAACTTGATTATTTTGAGAATGGTCACTGACTAATGGGATCAATTTAATGTGAAGAATGAAGACTATCTCAAAATTAAAGCGCACTGGCTCAAGTGTAATTTATTGAATTTGCATATTAGTATCAATAAATGCTAAGTGTGCCTTGTGACAAACTGAGGCATATGAGCTGGCACGGTAGTTTGTCTTCCAGCTTTTTCTCAGCTGGAATTTACCAGTAACTTCTTGGTTAACCAACAAATGGAATTTCCATCCTTGTACAGGAACTTATTCCATCTCCGCTGCAGGCAATCAACTGTCAGACTGCTTGTAATCTTGAAGCCTGTGCACGGTGTGTGAGCTGTTATATCTGATATTGGGAGTGCAGGACGACGTTTGCATTCTCTATCCTTTTAACCCAGGTGTTTTATAAATAAAACTGCTTAATTGGAGCAGCATTGTACTGTGGACATGTCTACTCCAGGGATTGGCCTGAGGCTGTCAGAACTCATCAAAGACGTGACCCTTAACCAACTGATAGAACTGATCTTTTGAGCCATTATCCCTGAGGATGTGCAAACCCAGTCCCTCTAGAGATAAATGGTAGTGATTGAACCCGCTGACTTGTCTCCATTGAGGCATCTAACGTCAAGTAAATGCCTATTAAGGATGATATTGATTTCTTCCCCACACCACCCCCAGACATAGTTATCAGCAGTCTGGAATTGTACCTATATTTTCAGACATTTTCAGGATCTGCCTTCTAAAAATATTGGTATTCGAAACACCAATATCTAAGTGCATACATACATCCGAGAGCATTTAACAGGAAGGTGAGTGGCAAGGTATGTGCTGACTTGATCCACTGTCCCTAATAACCAAAGTCTATTAAAATCAGTGAACCTGATTGTGAGCGACTTAGTGTATAATTTTACACGGTGACAAATTTGAATGAAAAAATCAAAAGACCTCCAACATTGGTTGTGACTGACTGCAGAGGAATTTGAATAGGTGCTCGACTACTTTCTATTTTATGGTTAGATTGAGATTTTATAAACGGCAGGTTTGTGGACCTTTATACCACAGCGTAGTTAATTCATTCTCTATTGCAATCAAAAGTTGAAATAGCAGGGACTCTTCAGACTGTGGCATCATTACACATGGAGTCGTTTCTCACAATTCTGTGCTTGTGTGAGTTTTCCAAATTTGGTCATGCTGCGAAGCGAAGGCGTTGAGTGGAAGCCCACTGCCATCTCTTTAGGGAGGGAGCCAAAATTGACAAGTCAGTCAACCCAGTCCACTCGCAGCTGTCCTAACTTGGCACACTGAGAGTCCCAGGAGTGGATTGCCTGTACCTTTGGCAGTTGTTCACGGGAAGGAGCGGGTGGGTGCAAAAAGGGGGGCAAAAGTACATGAAAATAAAATTACCAAAGTAATCCTGGTGTTGTCCACCCTGATTTAAAAAAAATATATATATCTCTACCCACATTATTTATGTTTTCACTGCATGTTGTTGTTCTAGCCTCATGTCATCTTTCATATACTATCAAACCTTTATTATTGTTTGACATTAGATTCAGTTGAGAAATTAAATGGACTGAGGCAATTTCTTTTTTCAAAAATTATTTTTGAGCGGATACAAGCAGAACATTTCTTGGCAAACTGCAGTTGTATGTTCAGGATTCAGCTGTGGGCACTGTTGTCTCTGAGTAACAGTAGGAGCATTTCTCTTCACAACTAGCTGATCGCCAGCAGCAAAGCTCAAGCTTTGTCTTCCCTCCCAAATCCCAAGTAAGGTTAATAATTTTCTTGAATCTGTTGCATTTTTAATATCCTTATTGTGTTATAGATCTTATTTCTAGAACTATATCCTTACCTTGGGGGAGAGTCCAAGATTGTGAGTGAATGTTTTCAAAAATTATTTTGAGCAATTTCATTGGTTTGTCCTCACCTTTTTTGATTAGTGAATTTTGAGAACTGCCTATTCTTAATTGCCTGTTTTTGTATCGCCTTATTAGTTTCTCCCATGCTTGATCTGTTGCCTACTTCTTCAGTGACTTAAGTATGGCTACATAGAAACATAGAAAATAGGTGCAGGAGTAGGCCATTTGGCCCTTCGAGCCTACACCACCATTCAATATGATCATGGCTGATCATGCAACTTCAGTACCCCATTCCTGCTTTCTCTCCATATCCCTTGATCCCTTTAGCCATAAGGGTCACATCTAACTCCTTTTTGAATATATCTAACGAACTGGCCTCAACAACTTTCTGTGGTAGAGAATTCCACATGCTCACAACTCTGAGTGAAGAAGTTTCTCCTCATCTCAGTCCTCAATGGCTTACCCTTTATCCTTAGACTGTGACCCCTGGTTCTGGACTTCCCCAACATCGGGAACATTCTTCCTGCATCTAACCTGTCCAATCCCGTCAGAATTTTATATGTTTCTATGAGATCCCTTCTCATTCTTCTAAATTCCATTGAATATAAGCCTAGTCGATCCGTCTTTCTTCATATGTCAGTCCTGCCATCCTGGGAATCAGCCTGGTGAACCTTCGCTGCACTCCCTCAATAACAAGAATGTCCTTCCTCAGATTAGGAGACCAAAACTGTACACAATATTCAAGATGTGGCCTCACCAAGGCCCCTGTACAACTGTAGTAAGGCCTCCCTGCTCCTATACTCAAATCCTCTCGCTATGAAGGCCAACATGCCATTTGCCTTCTTCACTGCCTGCTGTACCTGCATGCCAACTTTCAGTGACTGATGTACCATGACACCTAGGTCTCGTTGCACCTCCCCTTTTACAAATCTGTCACCATTCAGATAATAATCAGCCTTCCTGTTTTTGCCACCAAGGTGGATAACCTCACATTTATCCTCATTATACCACATATGCCATGTATTTGCCCACTCACCTCACCCTGCAGCCTTAGCATCCTCCTCACAGCTCACACTGCCACCCAGCTTAGTGTCATCTGCAAACTTGGAGATATTGCACTCAATTCCTTCATCCAAATCATTAATGTATATTGTAAATAGCTGGGGTCCCAGCACTGAACCTTGCAGTACCCCATGAGTCACTATCTGCCATTCTGAAAAGGACCAGTTTATCCCGACTCTCTGCTTCCTGTCTGCCAACCAGTTCTCTATCCACGTCAGTACATTACCACCAATACCATGTGCTTTAATTTTGCACACTAATCTCTTGTGTGGGACTTTGTCAAAAGCCTTTTGAAAGTCTAAATACACCACATCCACTGGCTCCCCCTTGTCCACTCGACTAGTTACATCCTCAAAAAATTGTAGAAGATTTGTCAAGCATGATTTCCCCTTCATAAATCCATGCTGACTTGGACTGATCCTATCACTGCTTTCCAAATGCGCTGCTATTACATCTTTAATAATTTATTCCAACATTTTCCCCACCACCGATGTCAGGCTAACCGGTCTAGAATTCCCTGTTTTCTCTCTTCCTTCCTTTTTTAAAAAGTGAGGTTACATTAGCTATCTTCCAATCCATAGGAACTGATCCAGAATCTATAGAATGTTGGAAAATGACCACCAATGCATCCACTATTTCTAGGGCCACTTCCTTAAGTACTCTGGGATGCAGACTATCAGACCCTGGGGATTTATCGGCCTTCAATCCCATCAATTTTCCTGACACAATTTGCTGACTAATATGGATTTCCTTCAGTCCCTCCTTCTCGCTAGACCCTCGGTCCCCTAATATTTCCGGAAGGTTATTTGTGTCTTCCTCAGTGAAGACAGAACCAAAATGAATAAAATGACTTTTCTCTTGACTGTTAAATTTCATTTTAAAGGAAGACCGTAGTGTTGCCAGGAATTTCAAAAACATTATTATGGAGGTGGGACTTATGGGTTGGTGACAGCCTAGTCTTGTTTCGAAATTGTCTGGAGAAGTCAGGGTATTGAAGGACAAAAATAATTTAGATGAGTGCAACTACGGAAAATAATGGACTTGATGTGAAAGTTTGTCAATTAGTCTCTTGGGAGATACAGTTGCCCTCATTTCAAACCCGAACGTAAATTCAAAAACAATGAAATTGTTTCATACACCAAACTAAAAGGGTTAAAAGGCGAATTTTATTTCTGTAGGCATTTGAGTTGCTTTCTAAGTTAATCTGGTTCTGAGTTATAACTGTGTTTGGGGCCAGGTTGGAAGCATTCCCACTGCCTTTGAGGTCAGTTCAGCTGTACAGTACCTCCATTAAGTTCATTTGATGTTCTGTAACCTGACCTGTTTTCCCTCAGAAAGTATGCCTGAGAGAAGGAGAGAGAGGAAATGACATAGCTTGGTAACAGATCCCAGACCTGTTACGGAATCAGAAAGTGAACTGGAGTACTTTGTAACAGAGTCCAGTGGGAATGTAGAGTTGGCTATTTACAAGTGAGTCCATTCCAATCGAGACCACGTCTGAGGAGTCTGCGTGCACAAATGAGTAAAATATGTACATTGCAAAATAGTTAAATAAGCAAGCATGCTAGTAAAGCAAAACATAATTAAAACCAAATTGTTACCTCAAAATTAAGTTTGGAAGCCTGCAGTATAATTCTGTTCAACAGTTTCTTTGACTGAATGTCCCAAACAAATACTTAATTGAAAGGGGCAGGAATGCCATTTTGGAGACTTTCACCGGAAGGTTCAATTCTGGAACAGCTTGCGCCATGAAGCAGCTCTGATTGCTTCTGGGGAGCTGGGAAATATTACTACTTTAATCTTTAAACTAGACACAACATGTGCAGTTGGTGAAAATGTTTTATTGTGGGCTTGATATGGGAGATGTCCGCAAGGCTGCACCATTGCCCATCCCCAGTTGTCCTGAATAAGTGGTGGTGAATCTTCTCCTTAAACTGCTGTTGTCCTTGTGATGGTGGTATTGAGTAGTGTACTGTATGCGCCTGTGAGTATGCTCACGGGTTTGTTTACAAAAATAGTTGTAAGCTGTTGAATTCTAAGTGGCTTAGCCAATCACGTGATGTCACAAGACTCAATAAAACCCCAGCCACTTGGTTTAGGGGATCCACGATGAGGCATGTGGTTGTGAGCCGATTGGATGAACTGGTAATGTGTAGTGTGAACCTTTGCTCATAAACCAACTAGTTCTTAATAGCAATGTGTTGCTATGAATTCTTAAGCAAAAACCCTTGAAGCAAATACATCACAAGTAGGAAATGCAGGATTTTTCACCCAGTGACGATGAAACAACAGTGGTATATGTTCAAGTCAGGATATTGTGTAACTTTAAGGGAAATTTGCAGGTGATGGTCTTCCCATAAAATTGCAATCCGCTCAGTGGTTGAGGTCACGTGGCCAGGAGATGCTTCTGAAGAAAGCTTGGCAAGTTGTGCCGTGTATCCTATAGATCATACGTACTACAGCAACATTGCACCGGTAGAGAAGATGAATATTGATACTGAATTCAGTGGCAGAGGCACACTCTCCTTCCCTCATGTTCAGTTCTGGATGGTGTCAAGCTTCTTCACCCATCGAGGCAAGGTAGAGTATTCCATCATACTCCTGATTTGAGCCTTGTAGCTGGTGGAGAAACATTGAGGGGTCAGCAGGTATGACTCATGTTGCAGCGGACCCAGCCTCTGCTCTGCACTTGCAGTCATGGTGTTGATATGGCTGGTCTAGTTGAGCTTTGATGCAGAATGTACAGCGTTCAGCCATTCCTTAAAGGAATTACTTTTTGTATAAGATACTCTCCCATTTTGTAGACTTAAATAATTGTTCGAGCAGATTGTTTGGCGGGGAGGTGGTGGGCGGGGGAGGCTTTTTAGTTCTCCAACCCCTTTTAACTTGCCCTCGACACCTGAGCGCCCCCCCCCCCACCACCACCAACTATGAGGGGAAAAGTCAGAGCTAGTCACATCTCACTTACTCTCCTCCCATCAGTTCACAAACAGAGTAATCTGAAACCAGGAACTAAATAACCTGCTTGACCTCCGGGACAAGAAACTGGTACGTGACACAGAGAATAAAAATGTGTTGAGTTTTTAAAAAAAATTAAAAACCTTCTATTCATCTAGTTATGGATTGCTTACAAAATGGGCATTCTAGCATTGTCCAAATGTCCTATCTTCATATCTATAAGAAATTATGGATAGTTTGCCACATTTTTCCTAAACTTTGTAGGTGCCTTGATCAAACACTAGATTCCTTTACAAAGTTGGTGTTTTGGGGCTTATTTGTATATCCAGGAATAAAGATGTCTTTTCAAAAAATTTACTTTCCCGCTATGTTTTAGTAGAAAGCTAAACTGCTAGAAATGGAGGATAAGCACTCAGATTTTTGAAAGCTCATGAGTTGCTTTGTTTTCCATCTTTTCCCCTGTCCCCCGTCCCCCCGTCCCCCCTTCCTTTGCTTCCATATGGTAGCGAGCCCCTGGTTAGTTGGCAGGTTTTCCTCAAATTGTCTGATCCACTGCCAAGGGTTTGGATTCATCCATTGTCCCCTCTGGGTGACATCTTTTTTCCAACCACATAAAATGCGGCAGCATTTCCGGCAACATAATTTGGTAGTCAACTGAGCAATCTTCATAGCAGTTGTTAACATCCCCATGTTTGAAGTGTGGCAGCCTTGCATGCGCCATGACTCTTGACCCTGTGAGTACTTGGCCTTTATTGTTGGTCATTTATTCCAACCACTGCTCCTGTAGAGTTCATCTCCGGCAATCAAATGTCAAATATTCAGAGTCGCGATGAATATTTTGTCTTTTCAGATGTCATCGAGATACACCCCATTGCAAAAATGGGGCAGTAGCCAGACTACCTTTTTTTTAAAGCACTTGCTGCTAACTTTCTGCTCAAAAGCAACATTCTGCAGTTGTTGAGTGGGCTTCGATTTTGACAGCCAGCGCTCCTGTCGGCCTCGCACTGGAGCCTCATTAATCTATGCTAAGCGGGGTCCCATGATGCAGTGAGGACTCTGGTGCTGTTTCAGTCGTCACCAGTGTCATGTATGTAACCACAATGTAACACCACTGTTACTGTATACACTCAACCTAGATGCACACCTTGACCACAAGGGGTGAACTTGTGGGAGACACTCCTTACCTGATCTCACAGATATAAAAAGGGAGGTCCCACGCAGGGTCATCGTTTTTGGAGTCCTGTAAATAAAGAGTTAAGGTCACATATCCCCAGAACGTGCCTCGTGTGGTTTTATATTTTAGAGTAAGGACTTTACATTGGCGATGAGAAACGGGAATTCACGACCCACGAGAATGGCCATCGGTAACACAGAGGAACGGTACCGTGTTGGGGAAGACTGGGACGATTTTGTCGAGAGGCTTCAGCAAAGCTTCGTTACAAAAGAATGGCTGGGGGATGCAGCGGCCGACAAGCGAAGGGCTCATCTTTTGACCAGCTGCAGACCAAAGACATACGCGCTCATGAAGGACTTACTAGCACCCGAAAAGCCGGCGGACAAAACCTTTGAAGAACTTAGCAGATTGATCGGGGAGCACCTGAAATTGGCGAGTAGCATACATATGGCCCGACACAGATTCTACACCCACCGATGTCATGAAGGACAGAGCATACCGGACCTCTGGCATTTGGCCAGACTCTAAGTTCACAGACGCCTGCAGGGGGGAGATGCTAAGGGACTTGTTTATCGAGGGCATCGGTCATGCGGGAATTTTCTGCAAATTAATTGAGAACAAGGATTTGACCTTGGAAGCGGCGGCGTTGATCGCTCAAACTTTCATGGCGGGGGAGGAAGAGACGAAAATAATATACGCGCGCAATTCTGCCTCTAACGCGGTGATGGATCAGGGAGTCAACTTCATCAATGCGACTCAGAGCCCCACAGGCAGGCAGGGGCAGTCTGACACTCCCCAGGCAGCAATAGACCCCAGAGTAGGACTTCAACAGAGACAATGGCAGGCTGAACGGACATTCATGCCATCACAGTGGACAATGCGGCCCGGGATGGGAGAATTGACACCCACTAATAGGGTACTTAAGAGCAGTCAAAGGGACAGTCAGCGTGGAATGCCTGGCCATAGTCCCTTTGTTCCCAAAAATGGAAACTTTAACTCATGCTGGAGATGTAGGGGAAAACACTCAGCTAGATCTTGCATATTTCAACAGTTTGTCTGCAGGAACTGCAATCTCAGTGGCCACTTAGCTCAAATGTGCAGGAAGCCTGCAACCAGACTAATATATGAGGCAGATGGACTAGAAGAGGGTTCTTTGAGGCAGTATGACTTTTGGGGCAAATCGATGGACGCCGAGGTTCAGTGGGTCCATGTGGCGAATATTCACAGTTCATACACCAAAACGCCACCAATGATGATGAGGGTTTTATTAAACGGTATCCCAGTACGCATAGAGCTGGACACTGGGGCCAGTCAGTCACTCATGGGCGTTCATCAATTTGAGAAGCTATGGCCACTTAAAACCAGTAGACCCAAATTAGCATGTATTGAGACACAATTACGGACTTACACTAAAGAAATCATTCCGGTGCTAGGCAGTGCAATGTTGGTTGTCACACTCAATGGGTTAGTGAATCGTCTGCCGCTCTGGATTGTCCTGGGAAATGGTCCCGCACTGTTGGGGAGGAGCTGGTTAGCCGAGATGAACTGGCAATGGGGGGATGTTCACGCAATGTCATCTGTAGAGCGAAGTTCCTGCTCACAACAATTTGATTCACTATTCCAACCTGACATCGGGACTTTCAAAGGCACTAAAGTAGTGAATACACATCACCCCGGACGCCAGGCCAGTGCACCACAAAGCCAGAGCGGTGCCGTATGTGATGTGGGAAAAGATCGAGAGCGAATTGGACCGGCTGTTGAGAGAGGGCATCATTTCGCCTGTTGAATTCAGCGACTGGGCGAGCCCCATCGTTCCAGTCCTAAAAGCTGATGGCTCTGTCAGGCAACTACAAGACCACCATCAATCGGGTGTCGCTACAAGACACTCCCGAGAGCAGAGGACCTCTTCGCCACACTGGCAGGCGGCAAGCTATTCACCAAGTTGGACCTCACTTCAGCCTATATGACCCAGGAACTGGCCGACAAATCTAAACTACTGACCACCATCACCACGCACAAGGGACTGTTCGTTTATAACAGGTGCCCATTTGGCATTCGATCAGCGGCCGCGATTTTTCAAAGAAACATGGAAAGCCTGCTTAAATCCATTCCTGGAACGATACTATTAGAGGATGACATCCTCATCATGGGTCGAGACACCGAGGAACACCTCCACAACCTGGAGGAGGTGCTACGCCGACTGGACGAGGTAGGCCTGCGACTCAAGAAGTCTAAATTTGTGTTCTTAGCTCCTGAGGTTAAGTTTCTGGGCAGGAGGGTTGCTGCAGATGGGATTCGGCCCACCGAATCCAAAACAGAGGCGATTCGGCGAGCACCCAGGCCCTGCAACACATCGGAGTTGCGTTCATTCTTGGGACTGTTGAACTATTTCACTATTTCGGGAACTTTCTGCCGAACTTGGGCATGTTGTTGGAGCCACTACACGTGCTCCTGCGTAAGGGTTGCGATTGGTTTTGGGGGGACTGTCAGGAACGGGCGTTTGATCGGGTGTGAAACCTATTTTGTTCAAACAGGTTGTTGACCCTGTACGACCCCTGTTTTAAAAAAAAAAAAAAAAATTGGTTCTGACATGTGATGCATTGTCCTATGGGGTTGGGTGCGTGTTGCAGCAGGGCAGTGCTGAGGGTCAACTACAAACTGGCTTATGCCTCCAGGTCGCGCGCTCAAGGTCGAGAAGGAAGCGCTTGCATGTGTCTATGGTGTAAAAAAAATGCATCGGTACCTCTTTGGTAGGAAGCCATTAACATCCATCCCTGTTGTCAGACAGCAAGGCTATCAATGCCAACGCATCAGCTCGCATACAGCGATGGGCTCTCACGTTGGCTGCTTCTGACTACTCCATCCGGCATCGGCCCAGCACTGAAAATTGCGCTGACGCGCTCAGCAGGTTTCCACTGGCCACCACTGAGGGGGCAGCGGAGCAAAGCACTGAGATGGTCATGGCTGTCGATGCCTTTGACAGCGCAGGCTCCCCCATCACAGCCCGCCAGATCAAAATCGGGACAAACAGAGATCCCCTCCTATCCTTGATTAAGAAATGTGTCCTGACTGGGGATTGGGCGCCCGCACACTGAGCATGCCCTGAGGAGGTCAGACCATTCCACAGACGGATGGATGAGCTCTCCATCCAAGCCGACTGCCTGCTATGGGGCAGCCGGATAGTTATGCCCCAGAAGGGCAGGGAGGCATTCATCAGGGAACTCCACAGTGAGCATCCAGGCATTGTGATGATGAAGGCCATTACCCGGTCATATGTTTGGTGGCCTGGAATTGATTCAGACCTGGAACACTGTGTTCGCAGGTGCACGATGTGTGTCCAGCTGGGTAATGCCCCTAGGGAGGCCCCGCTCAGCTCGTGGTCCTGGCCCACCAGGGCATGGTCACGCATTTATGTTGACTACGTGGGCCTGTTCATGGGAAAGATGTTTTCCTTATTGTGGTAGATGCGTACTCGAAATGGATCGAGTGCATCATTCTGAATTTATGCGCGTCATCCATCACCATGGAAAGCCTACGTGTGATCTTTGCAACCCACGGCTTGCCGAACATCCTGGTTAGTGATAATGGCTCATGTTTCACAAGCTACAAATTCCGAGAGTTTATGTCGGGCAATGGCATCAACCACGTCAGGACTTCGCCGCTCAAGCCAGCCTCCAATGGCCACGTGGAACGTGTGGTCCAAATCATTAAGCAAGGTATGCGCAGGATTCAAGGACCCTCCCTACAATGCCGCCTATCGCATCTCCTGCTGACCTATAGATCCCGACCGCACTCGCTCATGGGGGTCCCGCCCGCAGAGCTACTAATGAAACTGACACTCAAAACTAGGTTGTCCCTCATTCACCCAGTCCTGACCGACATAGTTGAGGGCAAGCGCAAGTCACAAATTGAGTACCATGACCATAATTCGAGGGGGAGATGTAGTATAGAAATAAATGATCCTGTATTCATCCTCAATCATGCCATGGGGCCCAAATGGCTTGAAGGCATTGTAATTGACAAAGAGGGGAATAGGGTCATTGTTGTAAAACTCAACAATGGTCAGCTATGCCGTAAGCATCTGGACCAAGTAAAAAAAAAAGGTTCAGCATCGACACGGAGGAACCTGAAGAAGACCATGAGATGGAGCTTACAACACCGCCAGTGAACGAGCAACAAGAGCAATCAGAAGAATGCACAGTCCCTGCGGTCAGCCCGGACAGGCCGGAATCACCACAGGTGACAGACACTCACGTCAGTGTCCAACAACCAGAGCCCCAACTGCGGCGCTCCACGAGGGAGTGTAGACCACCTGAAAGACTAAACCTATGATCCCAATAAGACTTTGGGGGGGGAAGGGTCATGTCATGTATGTAACCACAATGTAACACTACTGTATACACTCAACCTAGATGCACACCTTGACCACAAGGGGTGAACTTGTAGGAGACACTCCTTACCTGATCTCACAGGTATAAAAAGGGAGGTCCCACGCAGGGTCATCGTTTTTGTCGTCCTGTAAATAAAGTTTTACAGTCACAGAGTGACCTTGTCCCCAGAATGTGCCTCGTGTGCCTAGAGTAAGGACTTTACAACCAGCATGGTGCCTGCTTGGGGCAACTTGCCCACTATACATGGGTGGTGGCATAGAGTGGAAAACGGTCCAGACCAGCGTCACTTGCAGCGATTGCTTGAAGCAGGCTTGGCGATATAGAAAATGCATGCATGGCCAAATGGTTTAATCTCTTAAGGATGAGCTTGATTGCTCTCCCTTCTCCCTCTTCAAAGTCCTCAGCCTCTTTATTAATGCTCTCTATCACCACAATCTGCACAGCCCACCCCTTCAAGGTGCTACTACAAACCCATGCTCTGTGGGTGTCCTGACATTTTTCCCCACTCTCCCAAAACGGGGAGTTGCCTATCGGCACTGGAAACGTGCAAGCGACTCACCTATAGAATGCAAATGAGGCCTGACCATCAAAATGGTTCAAGCCTCACTGGCGACATCAAGCACTTGCCTGTTGTGTGCTGCAGATGGAAATCAACTCCAATATGTCCAAACCTCTTGCGTGGTGTGGCTGAAGTGTGGCTGAGTTGTTTCACATATACTGATCTAGAAATCATTTCAATTGGAGGTTTATGATCCAGCTAAGCTTTGCTTCCCCAAGTTAATACTGAATCTACCATCAGATTGATTTATAGATGATGCATGACTTTCATTCAGATGGTAAAATTAGTTATGGTGACAGCAGGATTTTCAAACACTGTAAACGTTACAAATCACTCCCGGGATTTGTGTTGCAGTTTATATCATCATTACAGTTTTAGCTACTTTAATGTTCCTTGTTCAACTACTTGACCTTGATTCCTGTGAGTGGACTTTTATTTCTCCATGATCGAGAAGCGATGGGTTTTCACTTTCTGCCCTTGCAGATTTGCATAGATCCGGTGACCAACAACGATGACATTTAAGTCATCTTCAAATGGATTAAAAGTAACTTTCACACTCACTTTGGATTGGCAGAAAATTAGGTACAAACTGGGGGCTTTACAATCCAAAACTAATAAAAGTTTATTCAGAAAATGTTTTGATAGTGTAATAAAACATAGGAAATTAGGCTAACTGCAGAGCACAAGGCAACTATATTTACCAACACAGTATGAGCAAATTGTTTCATTTTTTTTCATGCAAACAATAGCCCAATCCATTCAAACTATATTTACAGCAAACATAATTGAAGGATATGCAGTTTGTTCAGGAAAACCAATTACTACATGCAGCACAAAGGAGTCCCTTTGAAGTGAGTCAATCACAATGTTATGTGTGGTTGGCTGGGAGATGTATGAAACCCTGCAACAATGTTGTATCTGTTTCATGTTATAATGGGGCTGAATTTGCGGTCAGAGGCTGCGGGCGGATGCCTCCAACCTACAAAAAATCGACCAACTTCGCTGGTAGTTTGGGAGGTTCGGCCACTTGCGCTCCTGGGCCTGTACGCGTAGGCCTGCGTAGAAGCACGTGCATCCCAAGGGTGCATGCAGTTCGCAAGCGCCCCTGGGATTATGTGGGCTTGCCCAACCAATCAAAGTAGGGAATCCCCATTCATACTTGTGGGGATTCCGTATGTACAGAGTTCTCATAAGTATGAATGGGGCTCACATTAAAAAAAAACCTCGACACATCAAAAAAAATTATTTACGTATTTAAAATTATTAAAACTGGTATTTAATTAAATATTTAAAACAAAATGTTTAATTTTTTAACGGGGCTAAAAATAAATTTACCTTATTGCACAGGATGTTTAATGCATAAAAGAACAAAAAATTTGTTTTTTAAAACTCTTACGCTGATAAAAGCAGGCCAGGAGTAAGAATATCATGGGCATTCGTTGGGCAAAAGTTGGGCAATCCTTTCAGAGCTTTGACTACTGTCCTAATCTGCCCCAAATGCCTTTTGTTTAACATTTTTTTCTCCAAGAAATTGAATCTTATGTCAAAAATAAGGATTTAAGGAAAGCAAAAAGACTAAAGGATTGCATATGTTACATTAACAAATTAAATTTACTGTGTCTTGCACAAATTTGGGATTGAAATGGATGATTTAGCACGGTGCGAGTTTGAGGGAGATCCTGCAGTCTGCACATGTGCAGGGTAGATAATTTCCCACCCTGCAATCGGTCAGATTTTCTCAGCACTGTCCTGTCACAGTCTGTCTGTCTTCCTTCCGATTCCAAAACACAATGTCCCAAGAGACATAGAGGAACAGCAGCTGTCCTTTCTCTTATTTATACTTAAAGGCAAACAATGAATTAATTTATTTTTGTGGCTGGGAAGTCCCGCCCCTCTTCATTTTGTCTTCAATGAACAGTTAACAATGATTTCATGTTTTGAACATTCAGTGAGGAAAAATAACCTGCATGATTGTGCAATAATTGAACTTTCAGGATATAAACCTGACAAGACTGTGATCCATCAAGTGTTATCTGAGGGTTCTGAGGCAAATGTTTCTCTCCCATCTAAAGGAGTGTGATCTGTTGGGAGCTGTTTCTGGACCTCAGGCCACAGCCTCCCAGCACCTCCCACCCTAACAGATTCTGGCTTCTATTTATTTGTCATGCAGTCTGA
Source organism: Pristiophorus japonicus (assembly GCF_044704955.1). Taxonomy (NCBI): domain Eukaryota; kingdom Metazoa; phylum Chordata; class Chondrichthyes; family Pristiophoridae; genus Pristiophorus; species Pristiophorus japonicus. The sequence continues at coordinate 215,856,281 of NC_091984.1, read as the reverse complement.
CCAGTTGTTGGTTGCCACTAGTGACAGAAAGATTGAGAGAAAGACAGACAGCAACAACTTGCACTTATAAGCCGCCTTTAATGCAGATAAATGTCCCAAGGTGCTTCACGGAGGCATGAGGGAAAAATGGATACCAAATCAAAGTAAGATTAAGGGCAATAGCTAAAAGTTTGGTCAAAGTGGGTCTTAACGAGGTCGAAGATGGCGGAGAGGCAAAAGGATTTTGGGAGGCTTAGGGCCGAGGCATCTGATGGCATGGTCACCAATGGTAGGGCGAAGGGAGAGGGTATGCACAAGAGGTTGGAATCCAGAACAGAGCATTTTGGTGGTTGAAGGGCTGGATGAGGGTAGAGATAGGGAAGAGTGAGGCCATGGTTGGATTAAACACAAGGATAATAATTTTAAATTTGAGATGTTGGAGGGTGAGCCAATGTCAGTCAGCAAGGGACAGGAGTAATGGAAAATATAGAAATTTTCTGATGACTCCAAATTAGAGGTTTTAAGATTGTGACAGACTGTAAGAGGACATGTGTAGTCTCGAAGGCCGGGAAGATAGATGGCAGATGCAGTTCAATGTAAAGAACTATGAAGAAATGCGTATTGAAAGCAAAAGTATTGGATGGAAATATGCCTTAAATGGTACGATTTTAAATGAAGCAGCGCAGAGGTACTTTGGTGTGAAGACACACTGGTCATTAAAGGTGGCAGTACAAGTAGACCAGACCATAAAAAGTGAAATGAAATCCTTTTTTTTTAATCTACAGGCATAGATTACAAATGCAAGGATGTAATGTTGAACTTGTACAAGACCGTAATTAGTCCACAGTTGGAATACCATGCACCTTTATGCACACTCCATAATAGGAAAGATTTTGAAAAAATGGAGACACTGCAGTATATCAGTAGGGTTATGATGTAACTATTAACTTGTACCCATTAGTTGATGAGGCAGTAAAAAGCGTACACATTTAAAGTAATCGAACAACTTGAAGGGGAAATTTGAAAAATTCCTTTAAATAGAGGCTGGTTAGAATGGTGTAAATGTCTGCTCTGAACCATTGATGATGCAGAGTGCATACATAAATACTTGTCAAAGGAAACCAGAAAGTTGCTGAACAGTTGAAGGAAATGGGCAGAGAGCAACCGTGTGGATTAGTCTTGGTGGCTTCTGGAGGGAAAACATTGGCCATACTGAATGGCCTGTCCTGTGCTGTAAAGTTTTATGACTCTTGGGTTTGATTGCTTGACAGGCTTATAACATGCTCTATAAAAACACCGATTCTTCTTAGTTTTCCAATGGTAACAGTTCCTCTGTTGTGTACCTGATGTGCAATTTGTGCTTTGACTGTTGTACAGTTTAACACAAATGGCCCATTGAATAAAGTTATTTTACCAGACTTGCACATATTTCACAATAATATGGCAATTGTAATCTCAATGTTCAATCACTAACTTGACTTATCATGCATTTGTATCTTGGGTCCATCTCTTGTAACTATAGAATTTAACAGTTTACATGAACAGGTGAGGTGAGAGTGACTGCCCTTGACATCAAGGCAGCATTTGAATGAGTGTGGCATCAGGAGCCCAAGTAAAACTTCAGTCAATGGGAACTCTCCACAGGCTAGTGTCATACCTAGCACAAAGGAAGATGGTTGTGGTTGTTAGAAGTCAATCATCTCAGCCCCAGGACATCACTGCAGGAGTTCCTCAGGGCAGTGTCCTAGGCCAAACCATCTTCATCAATGACCTTCCCTCCATCATAAGGTCAGAAGTGCGGATGTTCGCTAATGATTGCACAGTGTTCAGTTCCATTCATAACTCTTCAAAAAATGAAACAGTCCATGCCTGTATGCAGCAAGACCTGGATAACATTCCGGCTTGGGCTGATAAGTGGCAAGTAACATTCACGCCACACAAGTGCCAGGCAATGACCATCTCCAACAAGTGAGAGTCTAACCTCCTCCCCTTGATATTCCACAACATTACCATTGCCGAATCCCCCACCATCAACATCCTGGGGGTCACCATTAACCAGAAACTTAACTGGACCAGCCACATAAATACTGTGGCAACAAGAGCAGGTCAGAGGCTGGTATTCTGTGATGAGTGTCTCATCTCCTGACTCCCCAAAGCCTTTTCACCATCTACAAGGCACAAGTCAGGAGTGTGATGGAATACTCTCCACTTGTCTGGATGAGTGCAGCTCCAACAACACTCAATAAGCTCAACACCATCCAGGACAAAGCAGCCCGTTTGATTGGCACCCCATCCATCACTTTAAACATTCACTCCCTCCACCACCGGTGCACCGTGGCTGCAGTGTGTATCATCAAGAAGATGCATTGCAGCAATTCGCCACGGCTTCTTCGGCAGCACTTCCCAAACCCGTGACCTCCACCACCTAGAAGGACAAGGGCAGCAGGCGCATGGGAACACCTGCAAGTTCCCCTCCAAGTTATACATCATCCTGACTTGGATATATATCGTCGTTTCTTCATTGTCGCTGGGTCAAAATCCTGGCACTCCCTCCCTAACAGCACTGTGGGAGTACCTTCACCACAAGGACTGCAGCTGTTCAAGAAGGTGGCTCATCACGGCGATTAGGGATGGGCAATAAATGCTAGCCTTGCCAGTGATGCCCACATCCCGTAACGAATAAAAAAAAAAATGTGAATCATGTGCGAGGAGGAGGTTGACAGTCATTGTGTAACATGGAAAAACACTTGTCTCATTTATGGGTTTTTTATTATGAATTTTAGCTGTGTTTTCTGGACCACACAGTCTCATAATATCTCATTGCCCAATTAAAGCCATGTTTGTATTTTGGCTGAACAGAGAATTCCCTGACAAAAACAAAAATGTTATTGGCCCTAACCAGTGGAATGCCTGTAGGATATTTGGCGAATAGTATTGTTACGTTTTGGGTCTTACAGTCACATCATTCTCTTGTCTAAAATTGATGAATTGACCCAGTGAGCCCCAGCTCTCTGCAAACAAGAGGGTGCCATCACAATCAGGATTTGTTAATGTTGAGCGCTCAGGGATCCAACCGAATCCTTTACATGGTACTTAGCTGACTGCATGTCTCATGAGCTCGCTTGCAATTTGAGATAGATTAGTGTATCTGACTTGAGCTTTAAACCACAGAACAGGTTTATTGATTAAAGATGAGCAGTAGGAAAGATAATACAGCAGATCACAACCGTTTACGGGACATATCTACTTCTTCTTCAACACAAAAAAAAATCAAAAATGACCCACTGTTGATGCACTTAGTTGCACAGGACTCAAGATAATGTCCTTTACGAAAAACTTAGTGAGGTTCTTGGCCTTTTGCCCATTGAATGTCCCATCTTTATGTTGATGCCAGCAGAAATGGGAAATGGGAACTTTCACCTTGAGATGAGCCTTATGCCTTTTGAAGTTCAACCAGGAACAAAGAAAATCAAAAATGTATCTTTTAAAATGTAATCAACTCCGACCGCAAATTCTGGGCCAGTAACTTTGGCGGGCTCCCAGTCGGAGCCTGTGTTGGAGGGACGAAGGAAGTAAAATTGCTGCTTGGCCCTGGGTGCCCGAGCAATGGGACCCCCTGCTTCTGGGGCAGCTGTAGAGGAATCACATTTTAGGTTACATTTTTCAATGCAGCAGATAATTAGTTGCTATATGATTGATTACGCTTCCAGGGAAGCGGCAATTTCTGACCACCATTGTACACCAGTAACATTGCTATGATGGTAATTGCGAGAAATACATTGTATGCTGTCATTGCCACCCATCTTGAATATGCTTTCCCATATTTGGGTGAAGGCCTTTTGTGCCATTGTCAAATGGCAGAAAATCATGGAAGTGGCAGGAGCAAACAGAACAGGCAGTACAACGCTGCCAAAATCAGGCAGATTTGACCAAAAAGTCAGCCCATTTTTGTCACATCCTTATTTTCAAATCCCTCCATGGCCTCGCCCCTCCCTATCTCTGTAATCTCCTCCAGCCCCACAACCCCTCTAGATATCAGTGCTCCTTTAATTCTGCCCTCCTGAGCATCCCTGATTATAATTACTCAGCCATTGGTGGCCGTGCCTTCTGTTGCCGAGGCCCCAAGCTCTGGAACTCCCTGCCTAAACCTCTCCGTCTCTCAACCTCTCTTTCCTCCTTCAAGACTCTCCTTAAAACATACCTCAAGCTTTTGGTCACCTGAGCCAAGTTCTACTTATGCGGCTCGGTGTCAATTTTAAGCGCATAACACTCTTGTGAAGCCTTGGGATGTTTCACTGTGTTAAAGGTGCTATATAAATGCAAGTTTTTGTTGTAATGGATTATTTGCAGAACGAAGCAAGGTGTTGTACCAAATGGCGATCAATTGAATTACATTTATAATAGAAACAGGAAATGCTGGAAATACTCAGCAGGTCATTACTGTGGAGAGAGAAACAGTGTTAACATTTCAGGTCGATGACCTTTTGTCAGAACATAATACCTGCAGGAAATTTTTTTTGAATTACATTTATGTTTGTTTTTCAAAATAAATGTATTTGGGAAGAAGATACTATTTATTCAATTGAGTATGAAAGCCATTAATATCTGCAATGGCTTTTGTATTTTGAGCTGAATACTGATTTCTACTTGCCGAGACCAGGATGTTAGGAATATATAGAGCTGTGAATAGATTCAAATTTTTAATACATATAATGAATATGAAGTTTCAGATCTATACAAGTATCTTAAACCGTGGATGATTGTAATACTGTTCTGTTTTGTAAATGTAAGGTTCATGTTTGGTCATAATTCTTCCCTTACATATTGCAAAATAACTTTTTAACATGATAGCAGTTTCAACACAGCATTCCTCTGTTCCTACAGGATTCTTGGATGCTCAACTGCAATTCTATGAATGAATTCGCAAATAGATCAATAATTCTGTCACATTACAGGAAATAGCTGATCTGGAGAAATGTAGCATTATAGACGTACATAAAAATGTCTCCAATTCGTCTACTATGAGACCATACAGCACAAATGTGAAAGGAAATCTCCTTCATTTCCACCATTCACATGCTCGCTTACTGTTTTCAGAATGACCCTTTTGCTGGGTATCTCTAAGACAGGGCACAATCCAGTCAACACTGCCCGCCCTTGTAAAAGTGAAGGAACTCACAGAAGCACTGTAACAGCAAACTATTCAAAATTATTCTGCTATGCATGACATTCCTCTTCCACTGAAAAGATTTTTAAAGCTGAATGTGCACAGTACGTTTAATTTTGTCAAATTTCTTCTCTTCCTGTCCTGCTTGCTTGCTTAGTGGACTGTTAAGACTCAACCCATTACATTATTTTTATCTGGGTGCATCACAGTATTTGTTTATTGCCAATTGCATTATCCAGTGGAACATTGCAAAAGGTATGTTTTGTTGCAGGTGGGATGTACTTGTTCTTTTCAAATATTAGTTCTGATTTTCCAATATCAATAGGCTGTAGTTGTAGAAATTGACCAGCAGGATAGGACATGGAGCAGTTCCTCCTACTCTTGAAGGCGTGAAGGTGTTTATTTAGTTGCCACACAAAATGGAACAAAATAGATGTTTGCTTCCTGTACAATGCTTAGGTTTATATGTGTCTATCATAAGGTCAGAGTGGGGATGTTCGCTGATGATTGCACAGTGTTCCATTGGCAACGCCTCAGATAATGAAGCAGTCAGTGCCCGCATGCAGCAAGACCTGGACAACATTCAGGCTTGAGCTGATAAGTGGCGAATAACATTCACATCACACAAGTGCAAGGCAATAACTATTTCCAACAAGAGAGAGTCTAACCATCTCCCCATGACATTTAATGGCATAACCATCGTCAAAACCTCCGCCATCAATATCCTGCCGGTCACCATTTACCAGAAACTGAACTGGACCAGCTACATAAATACTGTGGCTACAAGATCAGGTCAGAGGCAGGGTATTCTGCAGTGAGTGCCTCAACTCCTGACTCTCCAAAATCTTTCCAACATCTACAAGGCACAAGTTAGAAGCGTGATGGAATACTCTCCACTTGCCTGGATGAGTGCAGTTCCAACAACACTCAAGAAGCTCGACACCATCCAGGACATAACAACCCGCTTTATGATACCCCATCTACCACCTTAAACATTCACTCCCTCCACTACTGGTGCACAGTGATTGCAGTGTGTACCATCTACAAGATGCACTGTAACAACTCACCAAGGCTTCTTCGGCGGCACTGCCCAAACCCATGACCTCTACCCCCTAGAGGGACAAGGGCAACAGGTGCATGGGAACACCGCCACCTCCAAGTTCCCCTCCAAGTCGCACACCATCCTGATTTGGAAGTATATCTCCATTCCTTCATCGTTGTTGGGTCAAAATCCTGAAACTCCCTCCTTAACAGCACTGTGGGAGTACCTTCACCACACAGACTGTCGCGGTTCAAAAAGGCAACTCGCGGGAAATCAAGGGAAATTAAGGATGGGCAATAAATGCTGGCCTTGCCAGTGACACCCACATTCCATGAATGAATAAGGAAAGAGAGGTTAGGAGAGAAAGATTATTGTATTAAGTGTATTTATTTTTGTTAGGTGCGTGTTTGCCTGTACTGAAGAATGGAAAACATTCTACTTTTTGCAGCTGTTACCCACTGCATGCATTCATAGGGCAGGTACATTGTGGGTCAGGTAAAGAGTAAGTGTAAGCATGCCTAAAGCCCCAACCATTTAACAATCTCCCCTGTCCTATTGCTTCACCTGTGTGCTATTTCCGTTTATGATACATGCCATTGTTTTAGGCCTCTCTAAACAAGATTGCTCAATTAATGTACAATTGGAGGAAATGTTGAGCAATGTAGTTTGATTCACAAGGGACTTGGCTGCTATAGGCCAAGTTTGTTACTTCCTGAAGCCCATTAATGGCCTTTAGGGAGAGGAGATGCGGTGTACAAAGTCTAGAGTTCATCTCTTGAATTTATGTACTTGCACTGGGAGCTAAGCTTTACTACCATGAGTTTCTTAGCTTAGAATTATTCTCTGGAGCAAAAGTAACATTGAAACGATCTGCTAAAGAGCTTCAGAATTTGATCAAAACCAGGACCATAAGAAGTGAAAAACAAGACCGTTTCCTCCCTCTAATTGTTTTAATTAGCGATGCCGTGATATCCTGGGACATGTAAATCGATAGATGTAGACATTATTTTGTGTTTGTCAGGGAACTAATTGTGATCTGTAAGAATACTATTTTAAAATGGATACTATTGCCAAGTTTACATTACAGGATACACACCGCAAGTTTTTTTAAAACTGTTTTGAGATATTGTTGGGCTCCTGTGGTTGGCATCTCAAGCTTCCACAAACTGAAAGTGTTTGTGACTAAACAGTTTTCTTTGGGAATTGATGGTTGCAGCTTCATCAATGAAGCACACACCCCTGTATTTTGCCACTTTTTTCCCCACAAAATACATTTCTTTATACACTTTTACACATACCGACAGAAATTGTCGCTGTCTGAGAACAGTGATCTAATTCTGCTATAAAGCCCTCCTCAGCATCTCAGAATGGTGCCGGTCTCGTTACTGGGCCCTGATTGTTAAAAAGTGCAATATATAGCAGATTGTCATCCCACATTTACTTTTCATGGATAGAAACCCTTACATTCATAGGCCCACATTTTCTATGCTGGAGAAGCCAGTGTTCATTTTTCTAGCTTCTCAAGTGCAATAGCTATATAAATTACAACTGTATCCCATACAGATCGTTTCAAATTAGGAGCTGTTTTATGATTTGGCCTCATGCCCATTTGGAACTGGGTTGAGACTACCCAAGCTCATTTCATGTTGGAACCTTCCATCAGTGAAAAGGGAAGACTTTCAACCTATCAGTCAAGGCGAACAACAACAACTTGCATTCATATAGCGCCTTTAAGGTGGTAAAACATTCCAAGGCACTTCACAGCAGCGTAATCAAACAAAAATAATCAGAACCGAAGAAGGAGCTATTCGGACAGGTGACCAAACAGTTAGTCAAAGAGGTACGACTTTCGCAGCATCTTAAAGGAGGAGAGCGAGGTTTGACGAGGGAATCCCAGAGCTCGGGGCCGAGAGGGCTGAAGGCACGGCCGTCGGTGATGGGCACAGGTAGTGGGGGATGCATAAGAGGTCAGAGTTGGAGGGACACAGTGTCCTTGGAGGGTTATAGGGCTGGAGGAGGTTATAGGAATAGGGAGGGTCAAGACCATGGAGGGATTTGAACATGAGAACGAGAATTTTAAAATTGGGGGGTTGATGTACCAGAAGCTAATGTCGTCGCCATCATCATAGGCGATTCCTCGAAAGAGGATGACTTGCTTCCACATGGGTTCACAGATGTTTCAATGAAGGACCCGATGTTCCACTCCTGAACTCCAATTGAAGGGTGAAAGATGCCTGTGTGTGGATTTTTTTTAACGTGTGATGACCGTTACACATTAGCCACCACATGGTCTTGACAGAGCTAGGCCTTTATCCAGTGGCAAGAGTTAACCAAGACGACTGGAGACCTGCTCTGCTGCACGGACCGAGTGCACACACACATCGCAGTGTGGACTGGCCCATGCTGCCCCTGGGCCCTTGGCTCTTCTGGGCCCCGTACCCTCATTTGCCACAAACTTTCACGGTTCCTCTGCCACGAACTCTTGCCGCACCTCCGCCACAAACTCTCGCCGCTCCTCCGCCACAAACATCCGCCGCACCTCTGCCACGATCACCCATCAAATCTCAGCCACGATCCCTCATCACTCCTCCGCCCCGATCACTCGTCGCAAGTTCGCCATGACCTTCCCGCTCCTCTGCTGTACTAGGGCCCTGCTGATGCTTCTGCCCATGCTCCAAATGGCGACCTGGGTACTGATGACGTCACCCAGTCACCCACCTCAAAGCCGTCGCACATTTGTGTCGGCTCACGCTGGAAGCTGTAGTGGTATGCTCCAACTCTTATTCTCCCGACCTGTGGTGGTGTCCTCTCGCAGGTCGGGGTGGCCCTCAATGTTGCAGGGGCCCGGCACTCCAGCTCTTTTACTCCCGAACTGCGGTGTTGTCCTCTCGCAGGTCGGGGTGGCCCACAATGTTGCAGGGGCCCGGCACTCCAGCTCTTTTACTCCCGAACTGCGGTGGTGTCCTCTCGCAGGTCGGGGTGGCCCACAATGTTGCAGGGGGCCGACACTCCAGCTCTTTTACTCCCGAACTGCGGTGGTGTCCTCTCGCAGGTCGGGGTGGCCCACAATGTTGCAGGGGCCCGGCACTCCAGCTCTTTTACTCCCGAACTGCGGTGGTGTCCTCTCGCAGGTCGGGGTGGCCCACAATGTTGCAGGGGCCCGGCACTCCAGCTCTTTTACTCCCGAACTGCGGTGGTGTCCTCTCGAAGCGAATGGAGGTCATCAAGCAGAGGCATGATGGGTGAACGGGACTTGGTACAATCTGGATAGAGGTTGAATCTCAGGCTAAATTTTCTCGCCCTCTCCACTAACCATTGTAAATACAAATGTAATATATAATCAGTTCTAGTTAACTAAATATTATTCTATAATATGCAGTAGTTTCAAATACATATTTTTTGAACTGTGCATAACACAGCTAAAAGATTGTCCTGTTTGTCACCAGTTTTTTCCAGATGCTTCAGTTACTATTGATTATGTAAAGAAATTATTGTAATTTACTCAGAAATGTAACCTAGCTTTAGAGAAGGTGGTTTAAGATTTTGAATTGTGTTGCAGACCAGTCTAAGGGGCGAGTAATGAAAAGCACAGCCAAGGTAAATGGAAACACTCTGGTTTAACTGTGCTCCCTCCGCATTAATCACCGCAGTGTCAGGTTAATAATACTGAATGACAGTCATTACTGAATCAATTTTTTTTTTACAGAACTTTGCTGAGGTGCTTCTGCCCCAGTAACACTGTCTGAAGTGTGTTTGTGTTGCTGAAGCTTGCTAGCAGTTCTACAGCAATTACCATTCCAAAAAAAAACACACTAAAAAGGAGAGGCTTGTAACGTTAGCTATTCCAGTACAAACACAATCCATTACTGGTCCTGTATTTGAGGATTGCCTTGTAGGACAAGGCTTTCTGAAAGCTCTTAGCAAGCAGCAGCTGGACGCGAGGTGTTGGAGGGGAAGGGAAATAGAGTTTGCATCGCATTAAAGTCTTTATTTATTTAGAAGGCTTGGTTAACTCCTTTAACTGTAACATTGTCTTCATATTTTACAAAAATGAGTGAATTTTGTGCTCATCAAAGTGAGGTCCATCAGTACTGGTGAATGGATAAATTCCACAACTGTGTTTTACTCATCATACGCATCAAACAGTCTCTTTTCAGGTATAACAAGATTTAGGTACTTTGACCCAACAATGAGCCATGTATAATTTACATATAGTCCTGACGATATTATTTGCAAGTGACATTGATTTATGTGGTGTTTATAAACAACTTCTTATGAAGATGACCCCCAATTAATTCGGGAACATTTGCCCGAAGGAGAGGTGGGTGGGGGTGAGAGGGGAAGTGCATTTTTCTGAGCAGGATAAACCAATCTTGAGATTATAATAATAATTTGTTCCTTTTTCTAGCTTCTCAAGTGCAATAACCATTTAATGATGTCCATATCCCATATAGATGGTGTATGAAGAATGCACAGTACGCACGTGGTGCATTTTGCAAGAGCAGTTACGACTGTGCAAGTTGCCATCAAACTGGGGCTGGTGAACACTGAACCCTGGTTAAGTGTACCTGGATGGGTTTTTTCTCCAGTCAATTTTTCCCGTTCCCCCTCATCTTTCTGGGACACAGTTCCACTAGCGCTGGTTACTCTCTCGTTACTTGCCCAAGTGACCATTATTCATTTATGAGCCTTAATGGTAAGTGCAGATGTATGATTCAACTCTGGGGAGGGGTTAGGTTCCAGTCCTGTCCTCGCCAGATATCAGCATTTGCATTTTCAACAGGGATTGTCACATAGAAATTAAGATTGCGAGGCCTTGTCAGTATTTCCCCTCCCTAATCTAAGGTCGCTGAGGCTAATTGTAATTTTCCCATTATTGCCTCAGTTGAGATCAGCTAACTTACCATTAACTGCGATCAAACCAGGGATTCACTTGGTGTCTGTTGCTAAGCTGCGTGGGGCCGAGGGCCTAGGGGCAGCGAGGGCCTAGGGGCAGCATGGGCCAGCCCACACTGCGATATGTGTGCGCACTAGGTCCGTGCAGTAGAGCAGGTCTCCAGTCATCCTGGTTAACCCTTGCCACTGGATAAAGGCCTAGCTTTGTCAAGCCCGTGTGGTGGCTGGTGTGCAACGGTCACCACACGTTAAAAAATCCATGCACAGGCATCTTCCACCCCCTCAATTGGAGTTCAGAACTGGAACATCGGGTCCTTCATTGAAACTTCTGTGAACTCATGTGGAAGCAAGTCATCCTCGTTGAAGGGACCGCCTATGATGATGACTCGCTATTTAAACCAGTGTGTGAGGGAATCCTCCAGGCTACCTGACCAATTGTTGTATTGTGGTGTATGTGCACCTCCCAGCAGACTAGCATTGACTGTGTCATTGTGGAGACGTTATGTGAAACCATCTCACTCAATCCAACTGTCAGAGAGGCAGCCTGGCAGTGGGGAAAATGGTGTGTCGAGAGGCAGAAAAATAAGATTTTAGGTGTTTTTTTTGTGAATACACTATCTCATTGATGTGCTGAACATCATTCCAGAAAGCCAAATCATTTTGATATATTTTTGGTTTTCCAAAGTGTATCAAGTCTCTTAGGTTGGACATCCAATCTGGGTTCAAGAAACCGAGGGCCTGATGTCGGGGTAAAATAGTGTTATTTTTAGCTAATACTCAAATATGAAACATGGTGGACTGGACCATGTGTGGCAAGTGTGGAATTGTGTGTGCTTTGCTTTTTATTATCAGTTCTTGTAGCATACACAATTGGTCATGTGTACTCAACACAGTTAGTACTGGGACAGTCAATCCAGGACAAACACAGTTATTTCTGTTCTACTTAGAATCAATATACAGACTGTCTGAGGATAGACAGTTGTGTGTTCCAAGCAATCAGTACTGTGACAGGCATAAATGTGCAAACTGAATGGAAAATGTGTGTGTGTGTGTGCTCTGCATCCAGACAAAGTGAAATAGTCTCAATACAGACTAATATATTCTGTTTAAGAGTGCCAAACTATTATGTCATAATGTTTGATTACAAAGATCTTCATACCTGTAGGAACATTTCAGGAAGCAAATGTCACAAGAAAAAAATATAAAACCTTTTATACGTCCGTGTCTCTCTCTTTCATCTGACACACGCACTAGTTTGGCTTTGTGTTTCGCTTCCTCCTTCCAGATTGCTTAAGAATTCCCCGATTGGTCCTCCATGTTGCTTTGTGGAATACCAAGAGGTTAAAATGGGATTAGGGTGAAATCCAACTTTTGTTCAAAGTCTTGTTGTCTCATAGATAGGTTGCTTCACTGTTGGAAGGGCATTTAAAAGAAGGAATTCGACACTACAGAATGATGAGAATACTGAATGATTTGTGTTGAGCTGTGTTCTTTCTACTCTGCTTTGAGCACTGCTGTGTCTGTAGTGCAAGAGCCTGTTGCAATCAACCTTTGAAGCTAAAGTAGGTTATTCTGTGCTAATAGCTATAAGTACTCATCCATTTTTTTCTTGCCCTCTCTCAGTCCTATATACAATGCATTACTCTTTCATTTGTACTCGGGCCTTTGCCATTGCCACTTGTAATTTGCATTGGAAAGTGCATGATACTTTTTCCTCTGCACTTGCCTACAAGAGAGAGAGAACATTTTGTGCCAAGGTCTACAAAGCCATCCTGCATAAATATCTAATACCAGATGTTGATGCTATTATTCTTGGATAATTATTACTTTACTCACCCAGTTGTGTGATGAAGTGTCATATGTTTTATGGTTATCATCTAGGTAATAGGAATTTTCAAGAGTCTCGTATCTTGCATGCGTACTGTGTGGCCTGCCCAGCGAAGCTGATCGAGTGTGGTCAGCGCTTCAATACTGGGGATGTTAGTCTGGCCTGATGTTGGTGCGCCTGTCCTCCCAGGGGATTTGCAGGATCTTGCGGAGACATCGTTGGTGATATATCTCCAGCGACTTGAGGTACCTTCTATACATCATCCATGCCTCAGATCCATACAGGAGGGCAGGTATTACTACAGCTCTGTAGACCATGGTAGATTTGAGGGCCTGGTCTTCGAACACTCTTTTCCTCAGAGGGCCGAAGGCTGCGCTGGCGCACTGGAGGCGATGCTGAATCTCCGCATCAATGTCTGCCTTTGTTGATAAGAGACTCTCGAGGTATGGGAAATGGTCCACGTTGTCCAGTGCCGTGGATCTTGATGATTGGAGGGCAGTGCTGTGCGGTGGTGACAGGCTGGTGGAGGACCTTTGTCTTACGCATGTTAAGTTTGCAGATGACACTAAGCTGGGTGGTGGTGTGAGCTGTGAGGAGGACGCTAAGAGGCTGCAGGGTGACTTGGACAGGTTAGGTGAGTGGGCAAACGCATGGCAGATACAGTATAATGTGGATAAATGTGAGGTTATCCACTTTGGCAGAATATTATCTGAATGGCAGCAGATTAGGAAAAGGGGAGGTGCAACGAGACCTGGGTGTCATGGTACATCAGTCATTGAAAGTTGGCATGCAGGTACAGCAGGCGGTTAAGAAGGCAAATGGTATGTTGGCCTTCATAGCGAGGGGATTTGAGTATAGGAGCAGGGAGGTCTTACTGCAGTTGTACAGGGCCTTGGTGATATTGTGGAATATTGGGTTCAGTTTTGGTCTCCTAATCTGAGGAGGGATGTTCTTGCTATTGAGGGAGTACAGCGAAGGTTCACCAGACTGATTCCTGGAATGGCAGGACTGACATATGAGGAGAGACTCGATCGACTGGGCCTGTATTCACTGAAGTTTAGAAGGATGAGAGGGGATCGCATAGCAACATAAAATTCTGATGGGACCGGACAGGTTAGATGCAGGAAGAATGTTCCCGATGTTGGGGAAGTCCAGAACCAGGGGTCACAGTCTAAGGATAAGGGGTAAGCCATTTAGGACCGAGATGAGGAGAAACTTCTTCACTCAGAGTTGTTAACCTGTGGAATTCCCTGCTACAGAGAGTTGTTGATGCCAGTTCGTTCGATATATTCAAGAGAGAGTTAGATGTGGCCCTTACGGCTAAAGGGATCAAGGGGTATGGAGAGAAAGCAGGAAAGGGGTACTGAGGGAATGATCAGCCATGATCTTATTGAATGGTGGTGCAGGCTCGAAGGGCCGAATGGCCTACTCCTGCACCTATTTTCTATGTTTCTATGTTTCTATGTTTCTATAACAGTTTAAAAATTGAACGGCAGGCTGATGCAAGGCCTTAATGCACCAACAAGAATTTACTGAAGAGCCCAAAATCGCTTTCACCCAAGAGTGATTTGGTATTTCATTGAGTTATGAGGAAGCCTTTTGGTTTCACTGGCTTGTATTTTTACTGCGTTCTCTCATTGAAAACAATGGGTGTGCAATGATTTCTGTCACGATCGTCACTGTCAGTTCATGTGAGTGCCTGACGGGATCACATGCATGGTAATGTCAAGGTCTCAGGTGAGTGTCCAATTACAGATGCATGTAGCTGTGATCCATCCAGGTTTTAATCGTGTCGCTTTGTCAATAGGAAGAATCAAAACTGTAAAGTTGGGTGTGTATTGCACAGAATAGCAAAGACTTAAAGAATAAACTGTAGAATGGAATAGCATTTGACTAGGATTAACTATATTCTCAACTATATCCTGATTGTGTAAAATACAGCATTGTAAAATCTACTGTACAGTTCCCACTGGTGAATAAGTCACGCCCCATATTTATAGCCATTATGAAAGCATGCTTGAAAGATGAAACTTGCACAGTGCTTGAAGTTAACTGCTTTAAGGATTTTCCAATCTGATAGGTTGATACAACCTGGAATACTTGGTAGAAACAGGTGTTTAACCTTGCCCACAGTGATCTAAATATGTGGTTATAAATAATCTTGTGTGGAAATTTAATACCTTTCCTACAGCAAATACAGAGCTTTACTCAAGTCGATACACTTTGCTATTTGTAATTTTTTTTATCACTTGTGTTGGTCTTTGAATTTTTTCTGATCTGGAGGGCAAACGATTTACCTGTACCCAAGTCGCTTTCAGCAACTATTTTTCAGCCAACTTAGGTGCATTAAAAAGCACCCTGGGGTGACATGCTGTGGTGAAATGTCTGGTAAATTCCCGCAAAAAGAAACATTTGGGAGATCGGTGGGTGGATTGACTTTTTGTAACGGATGATTTTTTTATTACAGCTTTGAAGTGCGCAATCCCTGTTGATAAAGGTTTGTGAATGGGAAATGCAGAGCCGAAGTGTCAGTGTGTAAATACTTGTTAATACACAGAATGGAAACATATGTTCCATTGGTTCACAAACTGTTTGCTTCAGAATTTAAAGAGATTTGTCAACAGCAGCAAAAAATATATATTTTACAGCCTGTTATGTCACGGCTTGCTTCCCCCCACCTGCCCCCCGCAGTCTTGGGATTGTTTGTTTAACACTTGAGCATTTTGAAATGCTAATTCTTTGCCAAATAAGCAAAAATACCCTGATAACAAAGAACTTAGCTATTTTTGGTTAAAACATCAACAAACATTTATAGACCTGATTTTAAGCCCAGTCAAATTGGATAATTATCATTGAATATCTGGATCCAACCGAGAAACTGATGGGCTGACAAAAGGAACATTTCACAAACCACTAGTTCAGTTGTATGAAACAGGTGAGATTAACCTTTGGCCTTGTAATGTGGAGTCAGATTGGCAGAGTTGGTGTGTCAATGGCAGATATTTTTCAGCCACATATTGGGCCCAAGTTTCCACATGATTTGCTCCTGATTTTTAGGAGCAACTGGTGGAGAACAGACTATCTTAGAAATCGCAATTCTCCACATTTTTTTTTCTGCAGTTCTAGTCAGTTAGAACAGTTTCACTTTGGAACAGAATTTTTTCTTCAAAAGGGGGCGTGTCCGGCCACTGACGCCTGATTTGAAAGTTTCCACAGTGAAAACGTACTCCAAACTAACTTAGAATGGAGCAAGTGAAAATTTTTGTAGAACTGAAAAAACCTGTTCTACACATTAAAAAAATCAGGCGTAGGTTACAAATTAGGCGTCCAGAACGAGGTGGGGGGGGGGAAAGGAGGCAGCCGTTCCAGACGGCGGGGGGGGGGGGGGGGGGGGGGGGGGCGGGAGGGAAATGGCTGCCTAACTTTCTGAGGCTTCCTGCAGCCTTCTCACTGCTGCAAGAAGCCTCAGTGCTGATGTGCTGATGGCAATGTGCTTTTATTAAAAAATGTTCAAAAATTAAACAGCTACAAAGAACTACAAAAATGGCCGAGTGCCAATGTTTCCTTCACACTGCGTGTGCGCGAACGCTCCAACGCGCACGCGCAGGGTTGCCGGCAGGAAAAAAACTAATTTAAATGGTACCCGCCCCCTCCCACTTACAAAATCGGTGCGATGGTAGGCTCCGCCCCCCTGGGCGCCGCGCCAAGCAGACATGGAGCTGCAGGGCGCTCCAGAATCGCGCATTTTTTTTCCGGCGCCGTTTTAGGCGCGAAAAACGGGCGCCCAGCTCGGAGGGGCGCCCGTTTTTTATCGTGTGGAAACTTGGGCCCATTGAAACAAAACTTGATAATTTCATTAATTTTCATTATTTTGATTAGTTTATTAATTCACATGCAGTTCTCTTAAAAATAAAACTCACCCCTTTCCAGAGTGGTTGAGGAGTATGCACTTCCTAGGATTTAGATACATTCAGAAAAAGAAAAGAGAGACGGATGGCAAACTGATTGAAACAATTTGAGCAATGAGCTGAGAGGCATTGAACTAGATTGTGTTTCCCATCAAGTCTGCTGTAAAAGACCAAAGTGCTGTCGAGCTGGAAGCTGCAAATATTTCAGCATAAGGCCACTGGTACTTGCTCACTGTTCTGTATGACCTAACTCCAGGTTTTCCATGCTTTTTATTGGAAGTAATTGTGAGGATACTGTGACTGGCCTATCATTGTAGTACCAGTAGTCAATGTTGTTTGGAAAATTTGGACCAACAAAATTGATTCTGATCTTTTAATTGATTCTGATATTTTAAATGATGCATAACATATATTACAAATATACTTTTTATTTCCTTTAGAAGAAATAATTTGAAGAAATAAGGGGCTAGAATTTCCATTTGGACCGACTGCTTACTGCCCAAATATGCTCGAAATGGAAATTACTGACCGTTTAACGCCCGAATATTACCAGCGGTAATTTTGGCATGCAATTACCGTCGGCGTTGCTGCAGATTGCCCGCCCACTTTTTTTCCTGCCCAAAAAATGCAGAACCCTCCCCCACCCCACCCCCAGCACAAAATTTGACAATTTGCCAGTTTTTACTGCCCAATGGCCTGGGGGAGCTCTCAACTCACATCGATGCTCGCTTCAGACTCTCCCACCATGTCCAAGTTCGCATCTGCCTGTCTCATAGCGGTCGCACCTTGCTGGATCAGCCACAGTGGATTCAGCATGGCGGTCGGTGTGCTCCGCTGCATGCCGCTTGGTCCCGCTTCCTTGGACCGTAATCCAGGAAAGTTGGATTCCGATGAGGAACCGGTGGCCGCAGGTAGAAATGACCCTTCAAGTCCTTCCACCCCTCCCTCCTCCACCACCACCACCGTCACAAAGTTTTCAGCTGTATCCTCCTCCTCCTCAACCATCTCTTCCACCACTGTCTGTTCCTCCAATAACTCTCTCTGGGAGGGGGAGGCGGCTCCTCCTGTGCAACTGTAAAACATAATATTAATGGTTAGTGGCAGGGGAGGGGAGGGGAGGGGTCAGAGGTGATATGAGTGCATTCACTTTGCGCAGGCTTATGTAGAGGAGCAAACCACTGCATCATATATTACCGAGAATCATTACATGAAACTATCATACGCAGAGCAGACAGAAAATGCATGACATAACAAAGTCCCAAACTGTATGTTGCTTTCCAAGTGGCAGAGTGTGATCAGCCAAAAATTCATGTCAGAACGAACAACATTTCTTGCTCCCAGCATTACATTACATTCTACATTATATTGACATAACATTGAATTACAGGCTCGCAGTACAGCCCAGGGATTATGCAGACTTACCCTCCGCGAGAACTGGTTCAGTACCAACACGCGTGGCGGTGCGAACATACGCTCCCATCAGGGCTGCAGCGCGCTCCTCAGGTCCGACAGTTCGACCCCCTTCGGCGGACCTCTGCCCGTTTTACGGAGCTCCGCCCTATTGCTGGCTAATTTTTTCTGCAAAGGTGACAAAAAAATCTGCATAAACTAATTTCACAGCTATTACAGAACACACACATAGATAGATGGGCATACATCCCCAATTAACCATCCCAGTCCTTTTGTCAATGAGTGCACCATTTATGTACCATTGGGATGCAAGTGTTGCATGATGAACACATCAAAATACAGAAGACTAACATAATGAGATCAATGATGGAAAACAAAAAATGACACTAAATTTTACAACATCATAAAACGTGGCACGACATTAAGAGTAATTAGTCCGTGCATGATAAAAGTTATTACTTATGCTGACCCAACGATGTCATTCCAACGTTTGCGGCACTGGTTTGGCCTCCGTATCATGGGCGCGGCAGACGATACCACCTCTGCGATCTCGCGCCAGATTCTTTGGTACATGCTCGGTGCAGGTCTTCTGCACCCACCGCGGATCAGTTGCTCCCAACGAGCCTCCACCTCGTGCACCGACAATTCCTGCGCCTCCTCCGAAAACCGCACGGCCCTCCTCCTCCACCGACCTCCCTCTCCACCACCATATTTTCTCTTTGCATATTAAAACGATATTAATTATTTCTATTTCTATTTATTAGTCTATATATTATTATTTTTACTTATTATATAGTATTATGTATTATTATTATTATGCTTTAAATACAATTCAAATGCTTTTCTCTTATCTGTTCACAGTGAGCCTCGTGTCTCCTTACCACTAGCAAACAAGCCTCTCTCTCTTCTCTGCGCATGCGCAGGGTCAACTCTGACCCCGATATCGTAGGAGAATGATCGTGCATGCGCAGAGAAGAGAGAAAGGCTCGTTGCTAGGGGCCTACTTGCCTTTACAAAAGCAAGCAGATTGCTGACGCCGGGGTACCAACACCTCCGGCCCGCTATCGCTCAATACCGCCATCGCCGACATCCAACTTACAAAAATCACGGGAGCGGACCTTAGCGGTATTCCAGCAGTTCTAAAGACGCAACGCTGGAATACCACCAAGATTCGGGCGGTAGCGATGAGGAAGGAAATTCTAGCCCCATAAATTCTCAAAAAGAAGGTTATGGGATACTACATCTTGAATTTGTATAAATGTTACAGGCCTGAAGAAAATCAGACTGTCGTAATAGATGTTTCAGGGTTGTCACAGTGATCATTACATTAACTAATCCTACGTTTTATACTGAAAGCAGAATAAAAGCATCCCACCCTGAAATGTTAGGGGCCATTATTCAAGGTCCAGATAAGGCCATTTAGCGGCGGCCATGCAGCGGAATCCAATGGCCGCCGATTTCTAGTCGAATGGCCGCTGCAAGCTAAATTAGGCAGGGTTTCTTTTCTGGCGGTCCCCACTTCCTGCTGAGCGGCCGTAAGTGCGTCATCAGTGCACGCACTGCCGGGACCACCTACCTCCATCCCAAAAAATTGAATCCCCGCCGAGCGGTGCCCCGGTCAGCTTTTTCCTGTCGGTGCACCTTCTCTTCTCACTGCGAGCCCTGGCTGCGGGTAGCCATTAAAGGCAAGTGCCTATTGCCGCGGCCGGCATTTTATTCTTCCATGTCGGCCGGACTATTGTGCCCCGGGTCAAAACTCTCTCGAGTGGCCCAATGGCCAATTCTAATTATTTGCCGATTCTCTCCCCTTTACAGCAGGGGAGATACGTGGTGACGCACATGCAGAATGGCATCACTGCCGCTCCACTGCTAAGTGACAGCGGCGGAGAATCCCTTCCGCCCCTCACCAGCACTTACCGCCGCAACTCCGCCCCCATTATGACAACTTCCGGTCTGCTCCGAAAAATAGAACAAACAAATGAAAATCGATCGAGAGCCCGCCTCTTCGAACCCAATTGTAAAACTTTCTAAAAATGGAATGAGCACCAGCTTTCTGGCGGCCCCTTAATGTTTGGATTTAAAATTTATTGTGCCGTCGCGGTTACAAATTCAGGTCTGCCATAGATACCTTCGCCGGTACAGTGGCGTCATTCACTTTATTGGTCTGCACACCTTACTTTTGTGCCACTCTCTGCTTTTTATTTTAATTTATTCTCTGGATCTGGGCGACATTGACAAGGCCATTTCCATTTCTAGTTGTCCTGAGAAAGTGGGTTGTGCCTTTTCCTTGAAGTGCATTTCTACATTACAACAGTGACTACGCTCCAAAAGTACTTCATTGGCTGTAAAGCGCTTTGAGAAGTCTGGTGGTCAGGAAAGGCGCTATATAAATGCAAATCTTTTTCTTTTTTAATTGCTATGGTCATGTGGTGGTACTCCTGCAATGCTGTTAGATAGGGTATTGACCAAGCGATGATGAAGGCGCAGTGATGAATGTCCAAGTCAAGGTGATGTGTGACATGGGGGCAAACTTGGAGGTGATGGTATTCCCACTGTATTACTGCTCTTATTCTCATCAGTGCTAGAGGTCACAGGGGAGCGCGGTGCTGTCAAAGTAACCTTGGTGAATTGCTGCAGTACATGCATTGGTGCATACTGCAGCCATTATGCACTAGTGATAGAGGAGGTGGATACTGGGTTCTTTGGCATGGAAGCTGATCAAACAAACTGTTCTGTCCCGAATGATGTTGAGCCTCTTGAGTGTTGTTGCGGCTGCACCCAGCCAGATGGGTGGTTGTGCACGACCACAGTCCTGACTTGAGCCTTGTAGATGGTGGAGAGGAATTGAGAGGTCACGCAGAAGCCACTTTTGTTGTGTACCCAGCCCCTCGTAGCCACGGTGGTGTTATGGTTGATCCAATTCAGCTTCTACAAAAGCAAAATACTGCGGATGCTGGAATCTGCAATAAAAACAGAAAATGCTGGAAATCTCAGCGGGTCAGCCAGCATCTGTGGAGAGAGAGCAGAGTTAACGTCAGCGCTGACTCTCAAGGTGGAGATGGTGGGGGACTTGGTGATGGTGGTGTCATTGAAGATCGGGCGAAATATCTAGGCTTTCTGTTGTTCAAGATCATCATGACCTGGCACTTGTGTGCTGTGAATGTTACTTCCACTTATCAGCCCAAGCCTGGATGTTACCCAGGGCCTGCCGTAGACTGGCATAGGCTGCTTGATTATTGAAGGAGTTGTGAATGTAGCTGAACACAGCAGAATACTCGCAAACAGCTCATTCCTCAAGAGAGAATGTCATTGATGAAGCAGTTGAGTTGTTTCCCTGAGTGATATCTTGTGGATGCAATGTTTTGGACTCAGGATAGAATAGTGCTGCCCCTTTGTGACCTGAACCAGATATTCATGCATTTTGGATGTGTACTACTTTAATCCCCTCTGAAGGCAGACCAAGTAAACATTTGGTGAGATGAGGTTTGATAAGAAATGTTAACTTACTTTATTTCACAGCACATGTGCTTACAGAGCAAGAGATATGAGTGGGTTCACTTATCTCGATCAATACCACTTGTCTTTGTGTAATAAGAAAATAACAATGAGCATGCTCTGCTTCCCACATCAGTGAGTTGTCTTACTTGAATTAAAAGAAATAAACCCTTTGCTTTCTGTCCTTTAGCTCCAAGTAGAACCTCCTCTCCCTGCAATCCCCTGTCTTTTGTTCTGTCAGCCTGACTAGTGTCAGCTTTTATTTAAACTGAATACACCTCATCCAAGAGCGGAATCTACCAGCCTAACACGGCGATGACCCCATCTAAATTCAAATGAATAGAGTTGTTACAGAAGCAGTAAGGGTGAATGATCACTCAAATGTTAAACTATCTTAAATTTTCATCAACATATATTGGTTCAGATAGAACATATGCTTTTCAATCTATATTTCCAACCCTGCTGTCCTGAAAATGTAACCTCTTGAGTGCTCAGTTTAGTTAAGTGGTAGAATTTTTAACATGTATTACACGCTTGAAAATAATCAGAAATCCTGAAACGTGGCCGTTATGGACATTGAATCTATCACAGTTGTTATATATGCTGTAGCCGTTGAGCTGTTGGGTCAGATTATTTTTTCTTCCGTATTGGTTGTGATTAACTGATATACTTCTTTCTAGTGAGCGATTTACTACTTGTTATTCGTTCATCATATTATGAAAATTCTTTCCCCCCAAATGTATTCAACCAAAAGAAAAATATTTACCCAATTATATAACCTTAAAAAAGCAAATTCTCCCTTGATACAGGCACAGGGAATCTTGGGTTTAGACTGAGAGATAAAGTTTTGGCAATAGCATTGCTTTAAATGTTGTCAGTTCTGAGGTGAGATGATTTATCATATTATATTCCACGGTATAAAGGAGATTATCAGCAAATAATTGCAACGTTATTTTGCACACACTGAGGTGGATACACCTGTGCCAGCACAAACTTCAAACTCTTCAGTGCGATTACTTGGCTGTGCTCCCCTTCCATACTCAACTTTCTGATTATTTACTTTCAATGTACTTTCTTAATCAACCCACGTCTCCAGCAGCCATTTCCACCCTCAGCCCCTATACTGGTCTCAATCATCCACTTGGCATCCGATCCTGTCAAATACCCAGCTCAACCTCCTCTCGCTCACTCCACAAGCACTACCATTAATATTCATCACAATATATCGGTGTTTATCTGATTATCGCTTCATCTGGAAAGAGAGCTGGCCTTTGTTCGAGCTTGTTGTGGTGGCAGAACATGAGATTTGGAACTCTCTATAGACTGTATCCTGCTACTTGCATTGATGATCGAATGTTTATCTCACTATGCTGTATCTTCTCAATTCTTTTTCTGTTGAACCCTCATCAAGTGCCATACTACACATTTGTTATTACGCACTGTAGTAAATTGAATGTAAGCTACACATGTAATCATTGAATGCGGTAACGTTAGTATAGGATCAGCCAGGTTACTCAAAACAAGATTATTTTTAAAAATAAATGCTATTTTGGGCTTTACGTGGGGACAATTGTACATTTTGGAAATTGTACTCCAAACCAATTTAAAACAAGAATGTTACCTGGAAGGCACAGGCGTCACGTAATGGGCCTTTGGTAGCTAAGGAACTTTTTTCTCTCATTTTGCTGATGAAAATATAATTGGAATGTGAGTCACTGAGATGGGACTGCTTGTGGCTAGTAGCTTTCTCTAGACAGCAGTTTAATGCTTTGCTGCTTTATGCAGGCTTGACAATTTGACATTCAGCTGAAATTTAACCGTGACTGGTGTTCATTAAAGTATTGTATATGAAGATTGGACCTGTCTGTCTGAGCACACACTTCCTACCACAGCCACAACCCTCAAGCAGTTGAAACATTAGTCTGCTTTGGTTTTCAAAGCTTAAAGCTGAGGCATTGCTATATATAATAGTCTCGCAAAGAATTGCTGATTTCTGTACTTAGCCAGTTAACTCTTTGTAAGACCCATGACGCATAATTTCAGTATCAATCATGAAAAATGGACCTTTTGGGTAGTATTGGTTTTGATGTGGCCTAGATTGCTTATTGTCTGGCGAATAATGCACGGTAGGGGATTGAGACGTTGAAAAGAGTGAGACACAGTAACTAAAATAGCAGGAAGGGGAAGATGAATGGAAATTTACACTATGTAACTTCCCTTCCCAATCCTCCTCCCATTCACCATCCTCCCTGATCCCCTGTCCATATTTGCCCCCTATCCAAGTGTCCATCTTTGCCCCACATCCAAGTGTCCACTTAGCCTCACTTCCACTTGTCCATCTTCACCCCACATCCCCTTCTGATTTTCCCATCCATCTTCCCCCTCCAGTGAATTAGCCCCATCCAACTATCCCAAACCTATTAGCCACCTCTCTTCAATCTCCCAATAAGTGATTTATCTTTCTGAATCCTCCCAACCCAATTAAATAATCATCCATAACCCACAACTATCTGACTAATTGCTTTTATTATGCCTGAGAGTCATTTTGGCTAAGGACATCCATCATTCTGCATCAGTTGTGCTAACAAGCTTGTGTCTGTCCTGTAAACAGGCTCCTGTGGCTTTCTCCAGAACTGAGAGCACCATTGCTTGTGAGTGTCTGCTCGCACAATATAGTGCTCTTTCGTTTCAGAGAAATTCAATTCTCTCATGTGCAACCAAAATAACCTAGCTATTGCACGCTACTATTACGTACTAGTATATCAACTGCGATGGATTCCGGAAGTTGCATCAGCTCCAGTCGTTACAGAGGAGGCAAAATAATTTAACCCCATCACCAGACATGTCGGTGCCAATCGATGCCACACAGTTGGGAGTGACCAGATTGATCACTTTGCACTGGGAGTTTTGTGCCCATTGTATGGAGATAAATAGGATCAAATCCTTTGGTAACTAAGGCTCCAGCTTCTCTCCATCAACTCCGTTGTCATGAAAATTTGAACTTGGGATCAACAATACCAGCAGTATGGATGCCCCGGTTTAACTGGGTGAGTTGTGGGAGGGTGGTAGTAGTGTGAGCTAGAATCTTACCTGTTGCTCCAGAAATGAGACCCAGACTATTTTAACTCCAGCCTCATTTAAATCCCAGCAGCTGCCCTTCCACCCATTTTGGGCCAGATGTCAACGGGAAGAGGCTGAAAAATCACTTGGCCATCAGGCTGCCTGACATCAAATAGGCGTGATTTTGTGATTGGATTGGGGGCTGTGGGGGCGATTCCATGGGAGGAGAGGCTTCAGCTGTCCACGTGGATCCTAGAAGAGCAGTCTTGCTCCTCCCGACTTCACCAGGGAATTGAAATAACTTCTATGTTTGGGCATCTTCTGGACCTCCAGCCCTACAATCCTCCAAGAGCACCAAGTTCCTCCACTTGTGGCCTCTTGTGCTTCCCGGATTTCCTTCGTCCCACCATTGGCAGCTCTCCCTTCACCTGACTAGGCCCCAAGCACTGGACTATCCTCTTAAAACCTCTCTACCTCTCCTCCTTTAAGCTGCTCCTTAATGCCTATCACTTCGACCAAGCTTTTGACCACCTGTTCTAATATCTCCTTATGTGGCTCAGTGTCAAATTTTTGACTGGTGACGCTCCTATGAAGACACTATATAAATGCTTGTTATTATTGTATAAATATTCTAATTTCAAACAGATGGACCAAAATTTAGCGTTAAATCTTTTAACACTTCAAAATAAAGATCTGAGATCTCACTCTTCAGAATCAGGCCCAGTGAGAATTCAGATCTCTTGCTTCTCAACAGCTGAGTGAGCGATAACTGGTACAATGACCTGTTGCTGTTCAAAGAAGCTGACAGAAGTTGCATAATTTTTTTATATCTGTAAATGTCAAATGTGACATCAAACCACTGAGGGCTGGCCGTGACTTTACTGAGAGAATGCAAAGTGCTTGACGCAGAAGTACTAAATTGCGTGGACTGTAGAACAATATTGCATGTTGTAATTAATGATGAATGGACTAACGTTGCCTTAAAAGAAAAGAAAAACCACCATTTTGTGAAGAGGTTTTTTTTTATTAGTTCATTCACGGGATGTGGGAATCACTGGCAACGCCGGCATTTATTGCCCATCCCTAATTACCCTTGCGAAGGTGATGCTGTGCCTCCTTCATGAACCACTGCTGTCCTTGTGGTAGGGCTGTTAGGGAGGTTGTTCCAGGATTTTGACCCAGCGACGACGAAGGAACGGTGAAATATTTCCAAGTCAGGATGATGTGTAACTTGAAGGGGAACTTGCAGGTGATGGTGCTCCCATGCACCTGCTGCCCTTGTCCTTCTAGGTGGCAGAGGTCATGGGTTTGGGAGGTGTTGACGAAGAAGCCTTGACGAGTTGCTGCAGTATATTTTATGGATAGTACACACTGCAGTTACGGTACGCCGGTGGTGGAGGGAGTGAATGTTTAAGGTGGTCAATGGGGTGCCAATCAAGCAGACTGCTTTGTCCAGGATCGTGTCGAGTTTCTCGAGTGTTGTTGGAGCTACCCTCATCCAAGCAAGTGGAGACTATTCCATCACTCTTCTGACCTGTGCCTTGAAGATGGTGGAAAGGCTTTGGAGAGTCAGGAGGCAAGGCACTCACCACAGAACAACTAGCCTCTGAGCTGCTCTTGTTACCACCGTATTAATGTGGGTGGTCCAGTTAAGTTTCTGGTCAATGGTGACCCCCCCCCAGGGTGTTGGTGGGGGGATTCAGCGATGGTAATGCTGGGACGGTGTTAATACTCTCGCTTGTTGGAGATAGTCACTGCCTGGTACTTGTAGGGCGTAAATGTTGCTTGCCTCTTCTCAACCCAAGCCTGAATGTTATCCAGGCCTTGCTGCATGTGGCCATGGACTGCTTCATTATCTGAGGAGTTGCGAATGGCACTGAACAATGCCATAGTCAGCGAGCATCCCCGCTTCTGACCTTATGATGGAAGGAAGGTCATTGGATGAAACAACTCAGGATGGTTGGGCCTAGTATGTCATGTCTGACTAATCTGGTTGAATTTTTTGCAGCGGTCACCAGCATGGTGGCAAGGCGAGTGTCTGGATTAAAAACAGGAAATGTTGGGAATACTCAACAGATCAGGCAGCATCTATATAGAGGGAAACAATGTTTCAGGTCGATGACCTTTGATTTGAATGTCTCTGGATGTTGTCTATCGACTACTGGAAGGCATTTGATAAGTTTCCACACGAGATTATTAACAAAAATGAGAGCCCACAGAATTGGAGATAACCTTGTGACACAAGTCGATAATTGGTTCAGAGGTAGGAGACAGAGTCGAGATAATGGGTTCGTTCTCTGATTGGGGGATGTCACAAGTGATATACCTCGGGGATCTATAGTCAGCATTGCACCAAATATATTAATGACTTGGATGAAGGACTAGAGATTTGTATATCCAAGTCTACAGATGGCACAAAGTTAGGAGGCATGGCATGTGATGTAGATGGAAACGGGAAGTTACAAAGGGACATTGACAGACTAAGTAAGTGGGCAAAACTATGGCAGATGGAGTTCATTGTGGGGAAGTGTCATTCTACTTTGGATCTGAGAAGGACAAATTGGAATATTTTCTTAATGGTGAGAGACTAGGAGCTGTGGAGGAGCCAAGGGATTTGGGTGTCCGTGTGCATAAATAACGGAATCTAGTACACAGGTACAAAATGTAATCAAAAAGGCTGATAGAATGTTGACCTTGCACAGAGATTTGACAAGATCCAATCTGGAGCATGGTGTTCAATTTTGGACACTGAACCTCAGGAAAGATGCATTGACTTTGGAGAGAGTCCAGTACAGATTTAACAGAATGATATTGAGGTATAAAGGGTTAAATTATGAGGACAGGTTACATAAACTTGGCTTGTATTCCTTTGAATTTAGAAGATTGATGGTTTATCTGACCATGATTAAAAAGATGAAGGGATTTGATAGGGTGGATACAGAGTAACCACTTCCTCTGGTGGGGGAATCCAGAACAAGGGGCACAATTTTAAAATTGGAGCTAGGCCATTTAGGAATGAAATCAGGAAGCACATTTTCACATAAGATAGCGGAATTCTAGAATTCGCTCCCCAAAAGGCTGTGGATGCAGGTCTGAGATCAATAGACCGTTGTTAGGTAAAGGTATCGAGAGATACGGAACATGGCTGGGAAATACAATTGAGGTACAGATCACCCAAAACCTAATAGAATGATATAACAGGCTTCAGGGGTTGAATGGCCTACTGTTCCTACTGTGCATGAAAAGAAGAAAGAAAGATTTGCATTTATATAGCGCCTTTCACTACCACCAGACGTCTCAAAGCGCTTTACAGCCAATGAAGTATTTTTGAAGTGCAGTCACTGCTGTAATGTAGGAAACACGGCAGCCAATTTGTGCACAAGCAAGCTCCCACAAACAGCAATAATATAATGACCAGATAATCTTTCTTTTTGTTATGTTGATTGAGGGATAAATATTGGCCAGGACACTGGGGATAACGCACCTCCTCTTCTAAATAGTCCCAATGGATCTTTTACATCCATTTGAGACAGCAGACAGGGCCTCAGTTTAACATCTCATTGGAAAGACGGCACTTCCGACAATACAGCCCTCCCTCAGCACTGCACTGAAGTGTCAGTCTAGATTTTCTGTACTGAAGTCCCTGGAGTGGGACTTGAACCCACAATCTTCTGACTCAGAGGCGCGAGAGTGCAACTCACTGAGCCACAGCTGACGAGTATTGGGGAAGCTCCAGTGCTGTAGCAATCTACTTATAAAGTGCTGTGGAAATTGTCAAAGCATTTCATTGAGTTCTCTGTACATTCGGGAGTCAATGGTAAATTGAAAAGAACAAAGCGGAGAGAATATATACAGAGGTTCTGAATGGACCCATGTGTGATTGACGTTATTTTTGATATCAGGGTTGTTGTATACTCAACAGTTTTGATCTACATTTCACAACAGTTTTGTAGGTTGTCACCTCCTGTCTCATTCTCATTTTGATGCCCCCAGACCACATACTCTTCTCCAAATGAAAGACCTGCTCTTCAAGCTTGTCCTAATGTCACTGTAAGGCTGCTGCCTGGGTGTTTGTGAGAATATTGTGAATTTATAAGAACATAAGAATTAGAAGCAGGAGAAGGCCATTCGGCCCCTCGAGCCTACTCCACCATTCAATGAGATCATGGCTAATCTACCTCAACTCCACTTACCTCCACCACCCCCATATACCTTGATTCCTTTAATATTCAAAAACCTATCGATCTCTGCCTTGAATTTAGTCAACAACTGAGCATGCACAGCGCTCTGGGGTAGAGAATTCCAAAGATTCACCACCCTCGGAGTGAAAAAATATCTCCTCATCTCAGTCCTAAATGGCCGACCCTTTATTCTGAGACCGTGAGCTGTGGTTCTAGACTCCCCAGCCAGGGGAAACATCCTCCCTACATCTACCCTGTCAAGCCCTGTAAGAATTTTGTATGTTTGAATGAGCTCACCTCTCATTCTTCTAAACTCTAGAGAATATAGGCCTAGTCTACTTAAAATCTCCTCATCGAACAATCCCTCCCCAATCATCTCCCCTCTTTCCCTTATCCTGTGGGAGAAGTTATTTTTGAGTGGCACCTTTTAATAATCGACTGAGATTGGGAGCTTTCTTTGTGTCTGAAAGGGAGGAAAATGCACCATACCATTCCAGGTATGGCGGGTTGGTGGTCCAAGCACCCTGTGCTGCCATGCCATCCAGCAGACCCATTCCTCTTATTTTAAGCAAATATATTGAAGTGTGTGTTAAATGCTGGTTGGTTATTGTGCTTTGCTGTGCTGTATACCACATGTTCCAGCATTTCACTCCATCATCTGATAAACAGAAATGATTTCCGACATACTTCTACATGTACAGTAATGGCTGGTAATTTGCTAACTTAGCCAAGAACAACAAAAAGAATGTCAGAACTCTGCATTTGTCACCTGATTGGAAATTAAGGGGAGTCTGAAGGCTAATTGCTCTCAATTCAGAATTGATGGACCCTCTTTAGGAAAAAGTTAAATTTGGTTCCCACTCACATTGGGTCTTAAATGCATTGGAATGCTTAACTGCTGCAAAAATTCCAGTGCTAATACCCGGTTTTAGGCTCCTGATGATATCTCTTTGTTAAAGAGCGCTGGGGTTATGGAACTAGGTTTTCCTTCACTGCATTGTGGCTACGTGCATGAGACTTAACTCGGCTACAGCAACAACAACTTGTATTTATATGGCACCCTTAACGTAGTAAAACGTCCCCAGGTGCTTCACAGGAGTGTTCGAAAACAAAATTTGACACAGAGCCAGATAACGGAGATATTCGGGCAGATGACCAAAAGCTTGGTCAAAGAGGTAGGTTTTAGTGATCATCTTAAAGGAGGAAATTTCAGTAGCGAGGCAGAGGTGTTCCAGGGCTTAGGTAGCTGAAGGCACATCCGCCAGTGATGGAGCGATTAAAATAGTGGATTCTCGAGGCCAGAATTAGACGAGCGCAGAGATCAGAGAGGATTGTGGGGCTGGAAGAGATTACAGAGGTAGGGAGGTGCAAGTCTAGAGAGATTTGAAAACGAGGATGAGAATTTTAAAATTGATGTGCTGCTTAATTGAGAGTCAATGTAGGTCAGCGAGCACAGGGGTGGTGGGTGATCAGGAATTGGTGCGAGTTAGCAGAGCTTTGGATGGCCTCAAATTTATGGAGGGTAGAACGTGGGCGGAGTGCATTGGAATAGTCAAGTCTAGAGGTAACAAAGGCATGGTTGAGGGTTTCAGCAGCAGATGAGCTGAGGCAGTGCTGGAGCCAGGGGATGTTCCGGAGGTGGAAATAGGCAGTCACAGTGATGGTGCGGATATGTGGTCGGAAGCTCATCTCGGGGTCAAATATGACACCAAGGTTTCAAATAGTCTGTTTGAGCCTCAGCCAGTTGCCCGGGAGAGGGATGGAGTCAGTGGCTAGAGAACGGAGTTTGTGGTGGGGACTGAAGACAATCCCTTCGGTCTTCCTAATATTTTGCTGGAGGAAATTTCTGCCCTTCCTGGATGTCTGACAAGTGCCTCTGAAATACTCAGTAGTCTTCGTCTATCTTAGTTCAGTTCATACTTTCCAAATAGTGTGCATTGATATTGCAGAAGTGCCATGGTTGTGAAAGTGAATGGCACTAAATCATATTCTACATGTTGCATCTAGTAGAGGCAGTTGTTCATTTTTGTCAGATTATTTACCTGAATACTGAGAATTCAGCTTTCACTGGGTCCCATTTGAAATTCTGCTGCATTAGCTATACTGATTCCTTGCTAATTAAAGGTAACATTAAGTATTTATCAGGCGGAAAGATCCCAGGAGTATATGCTGCAGAAGGCAGTTATTCTACAAGTTGAGAGAATAGGGAAGTAGAGGAATGAATGACCATCAGTAAGGAAGGCAGGAAGAGATGGGGGGAATGAATAATACGGAGACTCAGGGCCCAAGTTTCCACAAGAAAAAAAACGGGCACCCCTCCGAGCTGGGCGCCCATTTTTCGCGCCTAAAACGGCGCCTAAAAAAATCCTCGGTATTCTCCACCTACTTACAGGTCCTCTGGCCCTCGGCGCAGCCAGCACGAGCTGTGGGGGTGGGCGGAGCCAGGTCCCTGCGCTGAAAACAGTGCCGGGACCTCTGCACATGCGCGCTACAGTCGGCACGCAAGTGCAGTAGCTCCAGGCGCCGAACTGTGTGGGAGAGGCCCGAAGCACGCAGCCTCGAGCCCTGGCTGAATGGCCTCACTGGGGCTGCGTGAATAAGGCTCCTCCCACGGCCAGCTCCTGCTGCCCCCCCCCCCCCGCCGACCAGACCCGACCCGACACCCGCTCCCCCCCCCCGACCCGACACCCACTCCCCACCCACCCCCGCCGACCAGACCCGACCCGACACCCGCTCCCCCCCTCTCTCTCTCCCTCCCTCCCTCCCTCCCTCTCTCTCTCTCTCTCTCTCTCTCCCCCCCTCCCTCCCGCTCAGCGACACGAACGGCTTTCTCCCCCCCCCCCCCCCCCCGCTCAGCGGCACGAACGGCTGCAGAATTCTCCCTGGCTGAAACACCAGGGAGTTCCCTTCCCCCCCCCCCCTTCCCCCCACCTCGTTCTGGACGCCTAATTTGTAACCTGCGCCTGATTTTTTAATGTGTAGAACAGGTTTTTTCAGTTCTACAAAAATCTTCACTTTAGTTTGGAGTACATTTTCACTGTGGAAACTTTCAAATCAGGCGTCAGTGGCCGGACACGCCCCCTTTTGAAGAAAAAATTCTGTTCTAAAGTAGAACTGTTCTACCTGACTAGAACTGCAGAAAAAAAAATGTGGAGAATTGCGATTTCTAAAATAGTCCGTTCTCCACCAGTTGCTCCTAAAAAATCAGGCGCGAATCATGTGGAAACTTGGGCCCTCCGTGTTAGTATTTAGTGGGTAGCACACTCGCCTCTGAGTCAGAAGGTTGTGGGCTCAAGTCCCACTCCAGAGACTTGAGCACAAAAATCTAGGCTGACACTCCAGTGCAATACTGAGTGGGTACTGCACTTTCAAGAGGTGCTGTCTTTCAGATGAGACGTTAAACCAAGACCCTATCTCCCCCCTCAGGTGGACATAAAAGATCCCATGGCACTATTTCAAAGAAGAGTAGAGGAGTTATCCCTGGTGTCCTGGCCAATATCTATCCCTCAATCAACATTATTATCACATTGCTGTGTGCAAATACCTGCCATGTTTCCTACATTACAACTACACGACACTTCAAAAGTATTTCATTGGCTATAAAGCATTTTGGGATGTCCTGAGATTGTGAAAGGCGCTATATAAATGCAAGTCTTAAAGGTCATTGACCTGAAACGTTAATTCTGTTTCTCTCTCTTCACAGATGCTAGCTAACCTGCTGAGTATTTTCAGCATTTTCTGTTTTGATTTCAGATTTCCAACAGCCACAGTATTTAGCATTTGTTATAGTAGGATGAAGTGTTGTCTAACCTGGTAAATAGTGGGGCTTTCAACTAAGGATTTCAGCAATTTGAGCTTAGACAATGGATGATGAGTTTAGCACAAAGTTTTATCCAATTTGTGCATCAAATCAACCAAACGCAGTCACTCTTATAGAATGAGACCTTTGGGAGTTGTCGTTGCTAATAACGGGAACTACTTTGCCAATCCCCTCTGAGTTTCTAACAATATTGTGTTTTAGTTCAGAGGATTCCTGCACATCATAAGCCTGTACCAGCCTAGAGCCATTTAAATTGTATATAAGGTGTGCAGTCAGATCCTCAGATTCCTCTCTGGAGAGAAAGTAAACTGAGCAAGGAGGACAGACAGCATTGCCTTTTTGGAAATGAGGTACTGGCTTCCCCTCCTGAGGGACGCCTGCTGAAATACTGGCAAGGTGGTTTCCAGAGTCACAGGGTAAATGAACAGATTTTTTTTTGTTCTATTTA
This sequence comes from Pristiophorus japonicus, assembly GCF_044704955.1. Taxonomy (NCBI): domain Eukaryota; kingdom Metazoa; phylum Chordata; class Chondrichthyes; family Pristiophoridae; genus Pristiophorus; species Pristiophorus japonicus. The sequence continues at coordinate 215,823,047 of NC_091984.1, read as the reverse complement.
GTCTTATCATTTTCACACATGGATGTAGCGTAGCCGCTGATGGTAGCAGATTCCAGAAATATCGGTCTATAACTGTCCCCTGAGAATCCACCTGGTCATATCTACTACTCTGGCCAGTGAAGACAATGTGCTTCTGTTGTGATTGTGTGATTGTGTGTGTGTGTGTGTGCGAGAAGGAAAGTGAGTGAGAGGGTTGAGGGAGAAAGTCAGAATGTGATTGCTTCTATTTGGCACTTGTAGTCGTTCGACTCAGGAGTAGCATTGAGAGAGGCCTCGAAACTGTTAATCTACTTGCACCATTTAACCAGGGAATGCTGTACGAGGCCAGAGAAGGCAGGAAGAAAGTGAAGTCGGAGTCAGCAGCGTGGAAAGAATGAGAATATAGTGTTTGCTTTTGGAAAATTGAGTAATTCTTCGGCTTAAAGAAAAACCTGCAAATATTTAACATCTGAAATCAGTAATACATGGCTGGCTGGAAACATAGGACAGATCAGTTAGCATTTGTGGAGGAAAAAAAGATGGGACGACATTTTGGACAGTACCTGCCTTCTCACCCTGCCTGGAACGTGAACCTATTCATATAAAATATTTCCTGAAAATAATGGAAAAACACAGCAGATCGGGGCTGACTGACATGCTGTGTTGTTTCTGCTATTGTCTGTTTTAAAGGATTTTCGTGTACAGTTATCTTGACACAAGCTGTTGAGAATTTGTTGCATTTCAACATCCTTTTTTCATTTCTGTATTCAGAAGCAATTTTTTTTTTAACTACTCAGATTTTTTCATCTTGATAGGCGTTCCAATTTATAACATTGTGGAACACTGAGGAGATATTGCAGCAATCACTTTCCTGCCATTCAGATCTGAGATGGGGGTGAAATATACTATTCTGAAAAATTATTTTAAGTGAAATGCTCTAGAAAATGCAGTAGAATAAAACATTCTTTTTTGTAATTCAAAACCAATTGAGTGTCGCCCCTCAATGAATTTATGTGAGAAGGGGTACATTGATTCAAGTGGGTGGAATACTGATGCTTTGATGCAGGGATTCCTTGGGGAGGTTATGAGTTAGAGGTCAAAGGTGGGGAGGGGGCACGATGGAGGAGGAGATATTACTAAAATGTAAACTGGACTGATTTACTGCTTCATTTTTTATTTGAAAGGCTCAGTCACAGCCTTTGTTAAAGGTGAGAGATAAACAACACATTGTGAGTAATAAGATAATACCCTCGTATCTCATATAGAGAGGGTGCCATACATTGCCCCGTGTGACATTTACACAAAGTGGAACTGTTAAGTGGGGGAAAACTCCTTGTATAAAGATGGTATTGAATCATAAGACATGTGGTGCTTATTTATGCAATGGCAAACTAAATTGAATTAATATTTAAAATTGCTCCAAATGAACTTGTGTAAATTCAGGACTTGGTTTGTGTGTGTACATATGCATAACAAATATATGTAAAGTCTGAATATATCTGCCAGTGTAAGTGTCAACGTGGCTCAGTGGTAGCACTCGCGCTTGCGGATGACACTAAGTTGGGTGACAGTGTGAGCTGCGAGGAGGATGCTATGAGGCTGCAGAGCGACTTGGATAGGTTAGGTGAGTGGGCAAATGCATGGCAGATGAAGTATAATGTGGATAAATGTGAGGTTATCCACTTTGGTGGTAAAAACAGAGAGACAGACTATTATCTGAATGGTGACAGATTAGGAAAAGAGGAAGTGCAAAGAGACCTGGGTGTCATGGTACATCAGTCATTGAAGGTTGGCATGCAGGTACAGCAGGCGGTTAAGAAAGCAAATGGCATGTTGGCCTTCATAGTGAGGGGATTTGAGTACAAGGGCAGGGAGGTGTTGCTACAATTGTACAGGGCCTTGGTGAGGCCACACCTGGAGTATTGTGTACAGTTTTGGTCTCCTAACCTGAGGAAGGACATTCTTGCTATTGAGGGAGTGCAGCAAAGGTTCACCAGACTGATTCCCGGGATGGCGGGACTGACCTATCAAGAAAGACTGGATCAACTGGGCTTGTATTCACTGGAGTTCAGAAGAATGAGAGGGGACCTCATAGAAACGTTTAAAATTCTGACGGGGTTCGACAGGTTAGATGCAGGAAGAATGTTCCCAATGTTGGGGAAGTCCAGAACCAGGGGACACAGTCTAAGGATAAGGGGGAAGCCATTTAGGACCGAGATGAGGAGGAATTTCTTCACCCAGAGAGTGGTGAACCTGTGGAATTCTCTACCACAGAAAGTTGTTGAGGCCAATTCACTAAATATATTCAAAAAGGAGTTAGATGAGGTCCTTACTACTAGGGGGATCAAGGGGTATGGTGAGAAAGTAGGAATGGGGTACTGAAGTTGCATGTTCAGCCATGAACTCATTGAATGGCGGTGCAGGCTAGAAGGGCCGAATGGCCTACTCCTGCACCTATTTTCTATGTTTCTATGTTTCTATGAGTCGGAAGGTCACGGGCTCAAACCCCCCTCCCCATGGTGCAGTGCATGAGCACATCATCCTGACACTTCAGTGCAGCACTGACAGAGTGCTGCATTGTCAGAGGTGCCAACTTCAGGATGACATGTTAAGCCAAGGCTCCGTTTACCTGTTCAGGTGCACGTAAAACATCTGACGACACTATTGGGGAAAAACACAGCAGGGCATTTCCCTCTGCATCCTAACCAACACCGCCAAAACAGATTAACTGTTTGTTTATCTTAGTGTTTGTGGGACCTTGTTTGCACAAAGGAGCTGCTGTGTTTATCTATGTAACAATAAGTGATTTCACTTGAAAAGTAATTCATTGGCTGTTCATCGCCTTGGAACCTGAAAGGTCTAATGTAAATTCATGTTTCAGTAGAGTTTAATGAATGTTGTACAGTGTGTTTGTGCACATATCTTGCATCCACATGCACTTCCTGTCAACTATTTTCATTAGAAATTCCTAAGTCCACATTTATGGTCTAAACTGCTTATGTAAACCTATCACACTGTAATTACATCTTCCTGTCAGTGGTGACAGGGTGGTTCCTCAGTTCTGTGATTCCCTGTTGCTCAGCCGATGCTGCAGAAAATCTCCAGTGTTTCAACCAACGCTTCTTCACTGCTTCCCAAACTGACGTATGTTTGCTATTGAGCTAAATATCAAATCCAATCTGTGTACCTTATTCATGTTGTCTGCATGCACCTCCTTTCTGTACAACTATACTTCCTCTTGTCACTCTTTTATCATCGCAGCTTTATGCCAACTTTTTTCTATCATAAGTTCCTGTGTCCATATTTAAAATGGAACTTGCCTATGCTACCTGGTAAAAGAAAGAAAGATTTGCATTTATATAGCGCCTTTCACGACCACCGGGCATCTCAAAACGCTTTACAGCCAATGGAGCACTTTTGGACTGTAGTCACTGTTCTAATGTGGAAATCGCACAGCAAGCTCCAACAAACAACAATGCGATAATGACCAGATAATTTGTTTTAAGTGATGTTGATTGAGGGATAAATATTGGTCAGGACACCGGGGATAACTCTCCTGCACATATTCGAAAGAGTGCCATGAGATCTTTTGCGTCCACCTGAGAGGGCAGACAGGGCCTCAGTTTAACGTCTCATCCAAAAGACGGCACCTCCGACGGTGCAGCACTCCCTCAGCACTGTGCTGGAGTGTCAGCCTAGATTTATGTGCTCAAGTCCCTGGCTTTGCACTCTGTCTGGCCACTGGGTGGCTTCCCCCCGCCCCACACACACACACTCACCCCACCTGATCTTCACTCAAAATTCCTTCAGAAAATGATTGATATGACACATTTCCCCCCTCAAGAATTAAAGGGAAGGAATACAAGCTGAGGCGTGAGCATGTAGGAAAGGATGGAGAGAATAAAAGGGTTGAATGGTTCAAGGGAAGAGGTAGGGATAATGATCGGCAAGAGGGGATGTGGAGAAAAGGAGCTGTTATGATCCACATTTTCCTTGCAACGTTCACCTTAAATGTAGCCATGCTGGTTACTCTTCTCGCTACACCATCACGCCACCCTCCATTTCCCACCTGAAAGGGAAAAAGGACAAAGACAAGCAGAAGAGTTGAGAAAGAAAGAAAGATAGAATCAGAATATGAGAGAGAAAGAGAAACAGCAGAATGAAGACATCAGAGTCAGGCAAGAGAGAGAGAGCAACTACATTCTCCCCTACGCGAAAGATTGACTAGTATTAAATAAAAATAGATTATTTGACTAAAATGGTGACTGAATTACGTTAGCAACCTCTAGTTCAATTATCTCCCATCCTCTGTCCTCACTTCACCCGAAGATTACAATTAGTCTATACTTCCCATGTGCAGCACCAGGGGGGATTGATATAAGTGTATTGTATATCAATTAAATTTTTAACTTATTGGGAGGTTCACAACATTATATTTCAAAATGCATTAATAACTCCTTTGTCAAGCAAACTTTATGCGAAAATCCATTTTAAAAGTGTTTATATACTGTGAGTCTTCAGGCGGCTCTGTGATTGACCGTTATAATGTAATGTCAGTACTGGTACATCATCATAGGCAGTCCCTCGGAATCGATAAAACTTGCTTCCACTCTAAAAATGAGTTCTTAGGTGACTGAACAGTCCAATACAAGAATTACAGTCTCTTGTCACAGGTGGGACAAACAGTCATTGAGGGAAGAGTGTTTGGGGAGCCTGATTTGCCGCATGCTCCTTCCGCTGCCTACACTTGTTCCCTGCATGCTCTCGGCGACGAGACTCGAGGTGCTCAGCACCCTCCCGGATGCTCTTCCTCCACTTAGGGCAGTCTTTGGCCAGGGACTCCCAGGTGTCGGTGGGGATGTTGCATTTTATCCAGGAGGCTTCAAGGGTGTCCTTGAAACGTTTCCTCTGCCCACCTTGGGCTCGTTTGCCGTGAAGGAGTTCCGAGTAGAGTGCTTGCTTTGGGAGTCTTGTGTCAGGCATGCGAACAATGTGGCCCGCCCAGCAGAACTGGTCGAGTATGGTCAGTGCTTTGATGCTGGGGATGTTGGCCTGATCGAGGACACTAACGTTGGTGCGTCTGTCCTCCCAGGGGATTTGCAGGATATTGCGGAGACATCGTTGGTGGTATTTCTCCAGCGATTTGAGGTACTGGTACAGTATTGTGCACTTAACAGTCAGCGGGCAGTTCCACTGCAAAGCTGTGGCTGTGAGTGACCTGTCTTTTTTCTCTAAAACCCAAATAAGATGGGGCCAAAATTCAGGGTCTGGATAAGGCCCGTTATCGGCGTTTTGCGGCGGCCATGCAGCGGAATCGAGTGACCGCCGCGATCCAAATTCACCTCGGGGGATTTTCGGCCGGTTCCCACTTCCCCCCCGCTGCTGCCGACTGCCCCAAGTACATCATCAAAGCCCGCACCGCCAATCTCCTGCACCGCCGATCTCCCACTCCACGCGAAATTTGCCTCAAAAAAATCTTTGCTCTGCTGCGCGGTGCCCCCGACAGTTTTTTCTGTCGGTGCACCTTGTTTTGTGTCTATGAGCCAAGGCAGCGCAGCGGCCCTTCAAGGGAAGCGCACTGCCGTGGCCGCCATGTTTTTGTTTTTTGCCGGCCAACTTCCTAACCGGCCGGACAATTATGGCCCCGGTTCAGCCGGGCCGCCAACAGGCAGCCCGGCACCCCCGCTTGGGTGCCAGGCCGCTGGCCCGGCCAAAACCCTCCCTGGTGGCCGCCCAGTGGCCGAACCTACAAAATTGCCGATTCTCTCCCCTTTAAATGAGGGGAGAGATGTGACGCACACGCACACGGACATCACCACCGCTCTGCCGCTGAGTGACAGCGGCGGAGACTCAGTCCCGCCCCAACCTCCGCACCTCGCCACCACTTACCGCCACACCTCCGCCCCCATTATGACCAACTTCCGGTCAGCTCGGTTAAAAAAAAGACAGACCTGAATATCGATCAGGAGTCTGCCTCTTCCAAGATGGCAGTAAAAACACTTAAAAAATCGTAAGTGCGCCAGCTTTCTGGCGGGCCTGAATTTCAGCCCCGATATATCTTAGCTTTAGCCTGAAAATAAGTAAAATTCAGCTACTGAGATTGTTTGTCTCTCTCCCTTAACTGAGGTAGTTTCGGAGCTTTTGCTCTACCTGTGTCTCCTCCCTCCCCACCCCCCCCCCCACCCCCAATTCTTCTTTCCATTTTTCCCAGTTCCCCTCTCCTCCCTCCCATCTACCTCTGTCCCCCCGCCCCACCAGTTATTCCCCCAGCCTTGTAATTCTGCTTGACTTGAATAACACTCTTAGTCTGAACTCCCCATGTCCAACACTACAGGCTATTGACTATCTAAGGAGGTGCACTGTTTTATAACAATAGGCTGTTATCAACAAACCGCGATGGAAAGTGTGACAGGAACTTTGTGGGACACTTGCAGCAAATGTGCGTCACATAGAAGACTTGTATATCAAATGGTAAAACCATCTATTTGGTAACTGTATCATACTATAGCATATACAGTATAGGAGTTATTTAGGTGATAGAGCATTGTACTTCCAGTCAACATTATACGTAAAATGTGCAACAAGCAAAAAAGGCTTGCATGAATTGAGGACTCATCTTATTTATGGAAGTAGCTGTTCTAATATAAAGCACATAAGGTATTGGATGATAATCTGCATCTCTTTGATCTTAGCAAATGTAACATAACCCATCTCTCATTGATCTCTGTCAAGCTGGATGCTTCCACGTTGCCAATTTTAAGAGTAAAATTTGGCAGAGATTTAGGAGCAGTTCCCCAGGGAATGTGTGTTTGATACACGCCTGCTGAAAAGAGATGGCCAACCATTTGGATTTCAGACATGGATTTGGCCGGACTCCATGCGATCTGAATCTGATCTTTGAACACAAGTCTGAAAAGTTGGGCTTAGAATTCAAAATTGCCTGAATTCTGAATCCATCCAAACAGGACGGAAAAATCTGATTCGATCTGAATTGGTTGAATAAGATTCAGAACTAACACTCAAAATAGAAGCATTGATGATTATTATTGTACTGAGCTAAAAATGAACATAGATTATGAAATTTGGACCTGTATGATCCTATTAAAATTTTTGCTTATTTATCATTTTAGTTAAATAATTTTATTTAAAAATCTCTGATGACAAAGTTTTATTTTGCATAACAAAAACTATTATGAGTCAGCAATATCCCTTGTTCCATTGAACTGACGTATAATATTTCTTATGAATGACCTGTCTTTTGCCCCTCTCTTTACTATAAATTACCAATCTTCACCATGCTAAGTATTGGAAAACAATGCCTGTTTCGGAGCTAATTTGACCTCGAGCAGCTTCCAAAGCCCTCTCTGCAGAGACTGATTTATCTTCTGCTGTATGTAATGGGTGCAAAGCTTTTCTGACATTACTGAATGAAATAAAGTGTAGTTTCCTCTTTGTGACGTGACAAATGGTCAAACTGATGCAGTTTGGATCTGTGCTGGCGAGGTGATCTGGCTGTAATTTACAGGAAAGCTCATCCAGTTAGTAGACAAAGGATGTGCGGGGCACTGGGTGGTGTCATGAATTGATGTCTGCAGCACATACATACCTTCTTGAGTTTAGTGGCATCAGTCATTCTCAAGTGGTCTGAGCATCTTACTTTGGGCCTTTACCAACACTGCGTCATCTCTATTTGTACAACAGCATAACTCAGGGATGTAACAGTAGCACCTCTTGTGATCTGGACCAGATACTTGTGCCTTCTGCATATATATTTCTTCATTTTTTCTGAAGGTGGACCAAGCGAACACATGGTGAGATGAGACTTCATATGAATTGATAAGCTGCTGTATTTCATAACCGTGGAAATGCAGAATAATAATTATGATTGGTTTCACTTATTTTACATCAGTACAACTTGTCTCAATGTAGCTACAGGTTGAACCTCCCTTATCCAGAACTCCCTTATCCAGAGCCACCCCTCGCCCAGAACATTTCTGGCCACCGGGTGGCGTATGCGCAAAACTCTGACATGAACAAATTGAAGTCCTTCCTTGCTGCCGACTCCTGCAATCGCTGGCCTGACCCCGTGATCCACACCCCCCCCCCCCCCCCGCGCCCCCATGATCTCTCTGTCGCAGCCCCAAGCCAGCCAGCTCGATATCCCCTTGCTCAGTACCTGGTCCATCCAATTTAACATGACCACCCCTCATCCGGAAAAACCTCTTATCTAGAACAGGCCAGGTCCGAAAGTTCCGGATCAGGGAGGTTCAACCTGTAAAGAACATGCTCCACTAATCCCACTTCAGTGGGTCACCTTGCTTGAATCTTGCTTGATTTTTCCAATTCCTCTATCCAGTACCTCATCCATCTTGAATCATTTTGTTGCCTGACTGAATGTGTGTTGGTTCCAAAAGCCAGAGTGCCTGGAGCAGTTAGTGATTCTGCTTTATTTCCTATCCTTTCTTACCCTGAAAAAGATCAAAAGCCATAATGGGCGGAACTTTCATCTTTGGCTGGGGTGTAACGCAGGTGGTAACGGACAAGCCTCCCGTTATACACCCCGCCAGATCTTTCCTGCCTGTTTTACACCCCCGCCAAAATTGAAATTTCTGCCCAATGGAATAAAAATTTTAAATTGTGCGAAAGTTCACACTCCTACAACACGATGCATGGTGGCAGCAACATCGCCCATCGTCGCTGGGTCAAAATCCTTGAACTCCCTCCCTGACACCATTATAGACTTCCCTTTAAAGACTGCAGCGGTTCAAGAAGGCCCAACAGCTCCTTCTCAAAGGCGACTCGGGATGTGCAATAAATGCTGGTTCTGTCAGCAATGTCCTCATTCTGAGAATGACTATTTAAGAAAAAAAGCTGAGTTTGGGAAGAGAAGGCAGGGTGAGTCTGTCTAAAGATCTCTCTCAGGCTGCAACACCTGTTTAACTCAAACTCCTTTCTTGTGGTTTAATTCTGTTATATTATGAATATAATTTTTGAAATATTTTTGTTACTGTTTATAGTATATTAATACTTCAGGTTTAATATAAATCTATGGAATTCTCTGCCCCAGAGAGCTGTGGAGGCTGGGTCATTGAATATATTTAAGGTGGAGATAGATTTTTGAGCGATAAGGCAGTAGAGGGTTATGGGGAGTGGGCAGGGAAGTGGAACTGAGTCTATGATCTTATTGAATGGCGGAGCAGGCTCGAGGGGCCAAATGGCCTGCTCCGGCTCCTATTTCTTATGTTATGTTCTTATTAGCTGTTGGCAAGAATTTAGAGTAAGAGCCAGGATTAGACATTCTTCGAGTGGGTAGCGACACGACTGCATTATTAAATAAGTGCTGTGCGTATTTTTTCAGTAAAATCAGTAGCACTGAGATTAATTTGGCAGTTGGTGTTTGTAAGTGTGTATCTTTTCAAGATGTTGTCATTTTCTTTCAAAATTCATAAGAAGTGGGTTGCCTCTGTTGCTGTACCAGATGTGCAGTATCTGATCAGAATGGCTTGAGGCACACTTCCAGCTAATGCCTCCTACAGCAATTTTCAAACGTTTGTGTTTGTGAAAACCCCTGCCAATATCAGTGTACGCCTGGGGCTCCCTCCAAATATTTCTGGGAACTCCCTATCCTAACCCCTGTATAAAGTGACAGTTGAAGAGAAATAGTGCTACCATTGCAGTTTTACTATTTTGGTGGAACTCCCATGGTGAGTCAGAGGCTAGATTCTGTCACTCGTACATCGCTGATGTCCTGGTGAAGATGTAGATGGTGCCGTTGTTCTACTTGTGTTGTGCCATGGCTGATAGTATTGTCATGTAATTAGCCTGTGACAGTGACCTATTGGGTCATGAAATTGAGTATGCTAAACTACTGTTAATTAGCAAAATTGCTAAATGTTATAAAGAAAGATAGATCTCACCTCGATCAAAGAATAAATTTGAAGTTGAGGTTGCAATTTAGTTCCGTTTCGCTAGTCCTACTAATAAAGCTATTAGTCATAAGTGATGCTATGCATGTGCGATAGTAAATTATTAAAATGAATAGTGGAACTGAAGGAATATTTTTAAATGACTATTTTGTATTGTAAAGATATTTATATTCATTGAAAACTTCTTGATGTGGAAAAGTTATGTGTGAGAATTGAAGCCTTAAGAAATGGTGAAAAAACATGAAACATTTATTGGAAAAAATTGTTCTGATTATAAAATTTACATGGGGAGCGGCCAAAGCAGCAGCAGGGAAGGGCTGTGCAGCTCTGACGCTGGGAGTTGGCTTGAGCAGGAACTGTGGCACCAGGTTAGGCCTGTGGTGGGGGAGTAATCAAAACCGGGAGGAAATTATCTCTAATACTTAAAAAAAAAGATGAACCACCCACTACTATCTTGCCAAAGACACTGTGAGGCTGGCTGTGACCGAGGTGTGAAGCCTCTGACCCTGTGCAATGGTGAGATAGCTGCGGGAGCATTTGAAGCTCCATCTAGTTAGTGTTGGCATACTGAAGCTGGATGACTGTGTTACCATGGTGGTGTATTCCCATATTGGACTGTACAGTCACCTGAGAGCTCACTTTTGGAGTGGAAGCAAGTCTTCCTCGATTTCGAGGGACTGCCGATGATGATGATGATGGTGGTGGTGTTGCCCAAATATGAAGCGTAGGTTACACAGAAAGCGAATGCAATCTATCGGTACAAAAAGCAAGTGCTGGTGAATCAATAGATGTCTAAAGATACAAAAAAATGGAGAAAGCTGAACACTGGAGAGACTTTGTTCACAGTGCATGGTGGGCCCAGCCCCATTCAGAAAGAAATCGGTTCGTCTTGACCACAGTCCCCAGTTTGAAAATTAGGCCTTTCAGAGATCAATTGGATACTAAATCTCTCCTACCTGATGTGGAGGCAATCCTGAGCTTGACAGATCTTTTTAAAAGAAAAGTATATATATATATTATAATACTGGCTGTAATCTTTTATGGCTCACTATATACAGGAGTGTGGATAAATATTTGAAAAAGAAAATCTTAAGAGGTACTGGGAAACGGCAAGGGAATGGGAGTGAGTGGATAGCCCTTTCACAAAGCAGATACCGGCGCTGTGGGTTGAATGGTCTCCTGTGCTTATACGTTTTGAGTGTTTCTTTGGGAAAATAGGAGTACAAGAGCCGTTCCATCTCTGGTGAGAGCAGTAAGCTGTCGGGCTACTTCTTAAATTGTTGGTTTGGCTAAAAAGAAAGACTTGGATTTATATAGCGCCTTTCATGACCACCGGACGTCGAAAGCGCTTTACAGCCAATGAAGCACTTTTGGAGTGTAGTCGCTGTTGTAATGTAGGAAACGCAGCAGCCAATTTGCACACAAGCAAGCTCCCACAGATAGCAATATGACGATGGCCAGATAATCTGTTTTTTTTTCTTCTGTTGATTGAGGGATAAATATTGTCCGGGAGTAATAAAATACATAAGCACAGAGTTTTAATGCAACAGCTCCTGATAAAATGCATTTCCTGATAAAACATGAAAACCTGTATAACAGAAAATTATTTGTCATGTGGGTAATGGAAGGATAAACCATTAAGGAAAATTCAAAAAAAGAGTAGATGTGGCTTGGTTGGTAAATGTACACTTGAAAGTATGGAGCTGCAGTAATGGACGGCGAGAAGGCTGCTGCAAGCACATAAATCTCTACATTTAATTTCTAAACACTGTTACTTGATGTGTCACAACACTTCAGTGTCGCACTCCACAGCCTTTTGATTTTCAAATTACATATTTCCTGCTCGTTTAGTTTTCCCACTGAGATTCCATATGAAATTGTTGTGCATTTTCATGTATTAAATTATATTTCAATTGAAACAGAAAAGGCAGTCTTTTACAAATGTAAAATTTATTAAAAAGCCCACACAAGTGCGAAAGATGGAAACATAAATTTCATTCAATGGTTTTTTTTCCCCGTCTGTGCAAAAAGCTTTTATTTAGGAAGAACATGTCCTTTCCTTCCTCTGTACAATCTGTAGTAAACTACAAGAATACATTTTCTTTGATATAAGTTAATGTATTTGTACTGATGGCAAATGCGTTCTGAAAATCTACACTCTCCCAAATATGACTCCATGTCAATGTCGATAGAGATTTATTGTGTTGTGCTCTGGTAGTAGAGCGTGAAGGTGCACCAGTGTACTCTGCCCTGGGATGGTAGCATTCAGGATTGTGTGCGTGGATTCCATGGATTCACACGCGGTGAACTCCCAATCGTATGTGTGGGACGGCACTGAGCAAAGGAGCAACACTTATGGATTTGGCTGGGAAAAATTGGAGGGAATCACCACAGGCTGCTTGCTCCATCTTTTATTGACTCGCTTGAGAGTGGCAGGCATCTGTCCTCCTTAGCCAGAGAGGGAAACTCCCCACCCTCACCCCCACCCCTACCAAAGGTAAAAATTCCATTCGTTGCTATGTGTAGTGATATTGTAGAAGTGTCTGTGATTACTTCCTCTGCTGCGTATTTAGTGAAATTGTACAGATATTATTTTTAAAATAGCAATAAAATTAATTCACGATGTTGCCACACATAGCAGCTAGATGAGTTCTTACACCATGGAGACTCCCGATTGAGTACTCCTTGTCTCATTGTGACTTACACTGAACACATTCACATAACCTGCCTCTTCATTGGTAAGAACACAGACCCATCTATTTCTGTCCACATGCTCACTGATAATCATCCCGTCTGATCTCACACAAGGACTGACTTGTATGTTAACTACAGGAATAGTGACATTTAGTCTGTGTTCCACAGAAAAGCCATGAAAATAATACGCCTGCAGCTATAAGCCCTCAGTTGATGTAGAACGTGTTTTTAAATTTATTTTTGTTTTGCCCTGCGGGTTAACTTTTGTTTCAAACTACAGTGAAGGTGAGGCTATATTTGACATTTCATTTCTGCTGAGTATGCTCATGGCCTGTTGATCTTACGCAATTGAATTCTTGTACATTGCTAATTCGGCTAGAACGTGCTTGGATGAGGTTAGGATTCGGTTGGAATTTACATAGACTGGATGTTCCCATTAAAGAAGCTTGTGTTTGTACCAGAACCCATTCGTCATTCAACTTCATTTAAATAGAAATGAAGGGGATAAGCATCACTGCTGCATTATTGTGATAAGTTAACCAGAATGAATTTTTACAAGAATTAAGTGAGTGAGGTTAGACTTGTGTGCAACGGGTGAGATGGGTGGTATAGTATGTTTAAATTCAACACTGGGACCTGGATTTAAATGTTAACTTTATTTGATGCCTAGTATCCAGATTTGTAATGAGTTTGAATGTCCTCGGTCCAGCTCTCAAGCCCAAGAAACCTATAATGTGGCGCTTGTTTTGGACAGCAAAAGTCAAAGACTAGCAGGAGATTGAACTGCCAGTCTCCATCCTTGGCAGTAATGAGATGTAGTCTATACTAAAGCTACGTTTCATGTATATTGTGAGGGAGTAGTCTATCCAGAGAGAGGCCTCTGCACTGGATCTAACCCCATGTATACTTGATGAAGGAATGCTTGATGCCAAAAGACAGGACAAGAAAATTTGTTTTCCTCAACCCATTATCCCTCATCTTGATTAGCATAAAGCTCCTCAAAATTCAGCAGTGGAGTTTTGTTATTCAACACACTGCGCAATGATGTGGGAATAACTGGGTAACTATCAGCTGAGTGATGGAGTAGAATTTCCATGATGTGGTGAGTTCTGCAGTTCTGTATAATGGGAGAAAACTGGAAGTAATTTGGTCCAGTGGAAGTCTGTGCGTGAATCGGATGTGTGTTTTGTCTGGATGTTACTGCGGAGTGTTAACTCATTACAGAGGGAATTCCCAGGAGAATGTTGTGGCTGGTGTTACAGATCTGGGTATTTTATAGGACTGCTTTTTGTTTCAATGGTTTCTTGTTGACCTCTGTAAAGCAAATCTTGTCCTCTATATCTGGAAGCTGCACCTTTTCAGTAATCCTACCATGTAGAATTGTGCCACCACAAGCATTAGCAGTTACTCAATGTGCAATATTAAACTTCGTATCATACTATATGGCACTCTTTCTTCAGAAATAGGCGAATTACACATACAAACTCGAGTTTTTACAGGCTGAAGGAACTAATTGTTTCAAGTCAATAAAAAATGAACCACAAAAGAATTTTCCAAATACAATTGGGAAAAAAAAATACTGGGGCCGAAATTCAGAGTCTCAAAGAGACCCGTTAGTGCCTGTTTGCGGCGGCCATTCCTAAAAATCGAATGGCTGCCGCTTTGGGGTCAACAGTACGTCCCGACCTAAATTCAGGGCGGGGATTTTTCGGCCTGGACCCCATCCCACCCAAGTAGTTGCAACGCTAATGTTGAGCAATAAAAAAAATACTTAGGAATGATTTTCAGCTCAACTGCTCAATCCCCTGCCTTGCGGTGCCCCTGGCAGGTTTTTCTGCTGGTGCACCATCTCCGTACTGAGTGCAACCCGGCAGCACAGCGGCCCTTAAAGGGGAGGGCCCACTGCTGCGGCCGCAGTGGAGAAACTTTTACCAGCAGACTTGCTGATCAGCCAGCAAAATACTGTCCCCATGTTTGGCCGGGCCGCCAACAGGCAGCCTGGTACCCCCTCTTGGGTGCCAGGCCGCTTGCCCGGCCAAAACCCTCCCTCATAGCCCAGTGGCCAAAGTTTAAAAAAATGATAGAATCTCTCTCCTTTAACAGAGGGGAGAGAGCGTGGTGACGCACACACGTTGTGACGTCACCATGACTGGCGGAGGCCCCGACCGACCCATTTTCAACCAGTCGGCCTGGCTTTGAATCTAAGACCTACCCCCATTCAAAGTCCTGAGAATGGATCTACTTGCTGTACCAGGAGTTCCAGCGGTAAGTACCACTCCAAAACTCAGCTTTCTGGTGCACCTGAATTTCAACCCCACTATATTCAAAATGAGCTCATTAACTATTTTTGAGAACTCTCTTTGAATAGTAATTAATTTTCTTGATTGGTAAAGTCAATCTTTCTTTAACACTCTTTGTGTCAATTAGAGTTAAATTGTGATGTGTTTAATATAAGCCTCATGTTTCAGAATTCTCTTATCTGACCAAACGTATAAAAGTGCTGAATTGAAGAACTCAGCTGTTAACTTGGAGCACTACAACCTGGGAAATCACATATGTTCCCTTTCTCTGCGGGAGCCTATAATATAATCCCAGGCAAACCGAAATGATTAATGATATTACACTTAAGAAATGCAAACAGCTTCCTACAATATTTAGTTAAACACGCAGCCCGATAGAAGCTAAAATACTTGTTCGTCTGCAGAGCGTCATTTCGTTAGTAGACCAACACAATGGAACCTCCATTTACTTGTAAAGAATCGGAACGCCTGCTGTTTCCAACAATATAGCCATTCATAATTGAAACTGATATTTACAATAATTAGTGATTTTTTTTTAAATAATGCATCCTGGTGGTCTATTTATATTGAAAGTTATATTGTGTGAATTTTTAGGTTTTATTTTTACATTGCCCCATATCACGCATTGCTAAGCTAATAGGCAGTTTGTTTTCAAGTAATCCACCAAGACTGGTCTTGTACTGAAGACTAAATAGTGCACAGGAGCAGCCAGTGGTCATTTCTACTTGTTCTAACCTCTCTTCAGTGCCCCTCCCCACCGTTGATGACTAAATTTAGAAACTCACCGTTTGGGAAATCGCATTGTGACCTTGGATCCTTCCCTTTAATTCTGATTTTGCTCTTGCTTGTTCTGGAGGTGGGAACCATTTTAAATCAGCTTCGTGATGAGGTTGTTGTTGTGTCCTTAGATGCTCTAACAATGACTCCACGAGGCAGTGTGTTGTACTTGAACTGCAGTAACCTTAGTCCTTTATTAGTTAACTCCAGAGTGAGGATCACACCTGGTGGCCTGCCTTTTATACTAGGCCAGGCACACCTGTACAGGTAACCTACGAGTCTCCCACTGCTGTGTCCTCTGGTGGCACACCTTGATAAAGTACCAACAATGGTCATATAAGATACATGACATCCGTGAGCACCGTTTATGTTAGTATTTCCTTGTCTCATTTATTACTCATCCAGTGGACTGTGTGTTTATAAAGCAAGAATCCCAGCAGATTCCATTCTATCTATCACGCTGCTATCTGGTGCAGGATCTTGTGAATGAATGGAAGATTTTGTTGGGAATGTTGGTCATTTGTTTCTGGGACGTCCTGGGTTTGAATCCAGCATGTGGGGGGTGATGGAATAGACGAGAAGGGTTGAAGGTTTCCTTTGTCTGATGATGGACCTTGTGTTTACTTAAATCTGCATTGCTTTCAAATGTCAACTGTAATTCAGACCATTAGTCTCATTTGGGCCCAATGTGTGTGACTGAATGTGACATCGACAGTTTGTACGATCCGTTCTGTTTGAGCTGCCTCAAGGTACATTCTTGTGTGATAGATTTACTTTAAGAGGAAGCCAAATTGAGGTGAGTTTATTGAAAAGGTTTTGGACTGATCTAATCGAGGTGATTAAAATGACACAAGAATTCGGGAGGGTAAAAACAGAGCAACTATTTCCTCTGCTGGTGGAATCCAAACAAGGGGTCATAATCTTAAAATTAGAGGGAGTAAAATCATGAAACACTTTTTCACACAAAGGGTAGTGAAAATCTGGAACTCTCCCAGAAAAAGGCTGTGGATGTTGGCTGAGATCAATTGAATTTTGTTAGATAAGGGTATCAAGGGACATGGAACAAAGGCAGGTAAACGGAGTTGAGGTACAGATCAGCCATGATCTGCTTCAATGGCAGAATGGGCTCGAGAAGAAAACATAAGAACATAAGAAATCGGAGCAGGAGTAGGCCCCTCGAGTCTGCTCCACCATTCAATAAGATCATGGCTGATCTGATCATGGGCTCAGCTCCAATTCCCTGCCCGCTCCCCATAGCCCCTTATCCCCTTAGCGTTTAAGAAAGTGTCTATTTCTGTCTTAAATTTATTCAATGTCCCAGCTTCCACAGCTTTCTGAGGCCGCGAATTCCACAGATTTACAACCCTCTGAGAGAAGAAATTTCTCATCTCTGTTTTAAATGGGTGGCCCCTTATTCCAAGATCATGCCCTCTAGTTCTAGTCTCCCCCATCAATGGAAACATCCTCTCTGCATCCACCTTGTCAAGCCCCCTCATAATCATCTACCTTTCAATAAGATCACTTCTCATTCTTCTGAATTTTAATGAGTAGAGGCCCAACCTACTCAATCTTTCCTTATAAGTCAACCCCATCATCACCGGAATCAACCTAGTGAATCTTCTCTGAACTGCCTCCTAAGCAAATATATCCTTTCATAAATATGGAAACCAAAACTGCACGCAGTATTCCAGGTGTGGCCTCACCAATACCCTGTATAGCTGTAGTAAGACTTCCCTGCTTTTATACTCCATCCCCTTTGCAATAAAGGCCAAGATACCATTGGCCTTCCTGATCACTTGCTGTACCTGCATACTATCCTTTTGTATTTCATGCACAAGTACCCCCATGTCCCGCTGTACTGCGGCACTTTGCAAGCTTTCTCCATTTAAATAATAACTTGTTCTTCAATTTTTTTTTCTGCCAAAGTGCATGACCTCACAACATTATACTCCATCTGCCAAATATTTGCCCACTGACTTAGCCTTTCTATGTCCTTTTGAGAAATAACTTGCATTTACATAGCGCCTTTCACAACCACCAGACCTTCCAAAGCGCTTTTGCAGCTAAAGAAGTACTTTTGAAGTGCAGTCACTGTTGTAATGTAGGAAACGCAGCAGCCAATTTGCGCGCAATCAGCAATGTGACGATGACCAGATAATCTGTGTTCTTTAGTGATGTTGATTGAGAGATGCATATTGGCCAGGACACAGAGGATGCCTCCCCTGCTGTTCTTCGAAATATGGCCATGGAATCTTTTATGTCCATTTGAAGAGAGCAGACAGTTTAAACCTCACTTTAACATCTCGTCCCAAAGATGGCACCTCCGACTGTGCAGCACTCCCTCGGCACTGCACTGGATTGTCAGCTGCGATGTTTGTGCTCAAGTCTCTGGAATGGGTCTTGAACCTACTCAGAGGTGTGAGTGCTACCAACTGAGCCACAGATGACACACGGTCTGAATAGCCTACTTCTGTTCCCATGATACGGTGGAGTGCGGTTGAATAGGTCACAGGTGAATGCAGCCATTTGTTCCCCTCCATTCGTTAAGGTATTCTCTCACTCTTTATGTCCCCCTTCTTGTACTACTGGGGCAGAAGCTAACCCTTCACCTCTAACTAAACTTTACCTCCAATGGCACAGCCCTGATTGAGAACTTGGACATTATGGAATGGTTCGGACAAGCCACTGTATGGGACATTGTGTTGCATCAGCAGTGTGCTGTGACACCACTGTACCTATAACTGTGTTTCCCTGCCAAAACAGTCTGCCAAGAGGCTTGGGAAGCAAAATCAGCCGTGGACAAAGCCAGATTGAGGTGAGAAGCCAAGGCAGCCAGAACAGTCCGAGGTGAAGGAACTATTGCTGGTGGCAGTGAAATTCGGGATGTAGGAGTTGTGCTGTGGGCTGAGCAGGATGAAAATTTAGTTGGGAAGGAGGCAGAAGGCTAATATTCGCCCTTCACAATAGGTTGCCATGTTGTCTTCGACAGTCACATTCTCGTTTACAACTTGTGGAATACAGAGGATGATGACATCAGCATGTTTGCAGTTTGAGTAGTCCTGCCACTGTCTTGACACAGAAGCTTGATTTCTTGTTTTGTGAATGTAGCCTCCTATAGGTCAACTGAAACTCTGCCCTTTTAATTACTATCCACCCAGACTGTCATTATTTATCAGATTAGTGAGCGTTGTGATAATTGGTTTAAACCAGCTTTTTTTGCCTTATGTTTTTGTTTCCCTTTCAAAATGTTCCTTTTATAGATCACAGGGGATAATACCCAAATGTAATTACTCACAGCTGAAAGCAGCAGATGTAATGAATTTTGAAGGACTGAGTGGTTACATATCGGTCTGTCTGTTGCAATGTTATCTTTGTGCAACATCGAAGTTCAAAGGATAATGGAAACCTTTAATATAATGCATTTGTATGTGTGTGTACACAAACACAAAATGTGTGTGTAGACAGTGAGTGAGAAGCTGAGGTCAGTGGCCAACAGTCACCGACGTCGTAAGTCATATTCCCTAGTTTGCAGGTCACAAGACCCTCTTTGAAAATGCAACCTATTCATTGTCAGTTCAGTTCCGTCACCTTTGTTTCTTCATTTTTAAAAAGAAAACATGTATATCTTTTCCCAAGTGTTGCTTGCAGCTGTATTGCTGTGGAACTCAGCAGCACAGACCCAAGAAATTAAATGATGTTATAGTGCTGCATCGGAAATGAAGTACTGTGGAGTAGCCATTTTATTTTTGTCTCAGATTTTCACTGAGTCGTCTTAAGTGTGTACACTACAGGTGAGCTTAAAAAGAGACAGAGAATGAGCAACATACTCCGAGAGAGAGGCACACGGATAGTTGGGCATACGTGTGTGCAGTGGTATCAGAGGCACCACATCATTGGATCAACTAAATTGCTAAAAATTGTCTTCGCGTCTATGCTGCTGATTTCCTCAGTGAACCACTTGCAAGCAGCCCTTGGGGAAAATAAATATATGTTTGTTTGTAATTGTTAAAATACAAATTTACTGAATTGAACAGAGTGAATAAGCTGATTTCAAAGAGATGTGCAAAGCTGGGGATATGACTTTGGGCACCACGGACCTCTACTTCTCATTCACTGGGTTACTACCAATAACTAGAACAATTTGCATTGATATAGCACCTTTAATGTAGTGAAACAACCAAGACGCTTCACCAGAGCATTACCAAACAAAATGTAACTCAAGCCACATAAGGAGATATTAGGACAAGTGACCAAAAGCTTGGCCAAAGAGGTAGGTTTTAAGGATTGTCTTAAAGAAGAAGAGAGAGGTACCGAGGCAGAGAGGTTTAGGGAGGAAATTTCAATGTTTGGGGCCGAAACAGTGAAAAGCATGGCCACCAATGGTGGGGCAAAGCAAATTGAGGCCAGAATTGAAGATACCATAAAGTTCCTGGAGGGTTGTACAACTGGAGGAGGTTGCAGAGATAGGATGAGGCAAGGCCTTGGAGGGATTTGAGCACGAGATGTGAATTTTACATTCGAGATATTGCTGGACCGGGAACCAATGCAGGCCAGCGAGCACAGTGGTGATGGCTGAATTGATACAAGTCGAGATACAGGCAGCAGAGCTTTGGATCATAGAACTCAGACCCAAGTCCAAAGAGCCACACGTAAACAGTGTGAATGCCCAAAGTATGGGGTCTGGAGACTGAGGACTTAGTCAAATGGCTCTGGGGAGGGGGGGGATATTGCCCTTCGGGTGGATTATTTAAATTATTACCGCCTGAAGGAGTTGGAGGGAAGAGGTGCAAAATTTGGCTCTTTAACTGTGACATCGTCTCCCAGCGCTTTGGGACAGTGTTGGAGGTGGTGTAGGGTGGGTTTGGGTCGGGAGCGGGGCGATGCCTATCACCGCTGCACTGATGCGTAGCAATGTCCCTCCCCGGGAGGGATGCTGCGAGGCGTAGTGAGGCTTCTGTGATGCCCACTGGGCCACCAGGACGGGTTCGGCCGGGCCAGCGACCCAGCACTCAAGAGGAGGGGAGGGTGCCGGGCTTCCTGTTGACGGCCCGGCACCCCCAACAATTATAAGAGAATGGCAGCCACGGCAGTGTGCCCTCCCCTTTAAGGGTAGCCGCACTCCTGCGGGGGAAAATCTCTCCGCCGAGCGGTAGGGGGTCGACGGGGTAGGGCGTAAATTCAGGATGTGGTGGAAACCCTGACCGGGGGCAATTACAGATGGGTCACACCCACCGCTTTCCCCTGGTCGGTAAGCCCTTATTGCCCAGTTACTGCCTCTTGGAGGTGATAACCGGCTTTAAAAAATTGGCAATTTCAGCCCCTTTGTATCTTTAAAATAAATGGGAAGAGGAACATTTTGTAAATGTTATTTCTGGGCATTGATTTAAATGCCATTGAAATTCCTGGAGCTGTGAGCTGATCCTCCGGTTTGATAGTGAAAGACTTGACTTTTTCCGTGAAGCTAGAGGTAAAACGCTTTGTTCGTAAAATTACTGATTGTGTTTGTAATTCCAATACCGAACACATCAACTGGTATTGACAGACGAGATTCTTAATTGCAGGATTCATAATTTTTAGAGAGCTATTGACTGAAAAATCCCATCTCAACTGAAATAAAAGCATAGCCACGGGTACTGAGTTGAATTATTAATGCAAAATTGCGCCGATATAATCTGTAATTACATTTTTAAAAGAAAATATTATTTTTAAGTCAAATAACACGCATATGAACAATAAAGCTGCAGTCAGTGTTAATGCTGACGGAAATATTTTTGTTATAAAATGTTAAATATTTTATATGCTCATTACTGGAAACAATTTTCATGTTGATTTGCCCCTTCGATGGTCTGTGCAGTAACATTCATTGAAATGAAATGTGTGCCTGCACAATAACAGCAGAAATGTTTGGACAGACACATTAACAGTGTGTGACTGACTGACTGCAGACAGTTCTGTCAGACTGACTCGACACAATGCCGTCTGTCTCAACGCAGCAGTGACAGGAGTTGACTTTTGTTGTGGGTAAACTCCCTTATGAGTGCAGTCACAGAAATTCCTTCCTCCCCCCTCCCCACCATCACCAAAAAAAACTGTTACTCAGTACACCTCTTCTTCATTGTATGGTAAGATTACTTTATATTTCCTTTGGACTAAGAGGGCGTGAAAGAGATGAGTGTCATTGTTCATGAGTTGAGGACATGCAATTATGTACTGCGGGGCAGATTGGGGATTTTGAAACTGATTGTCTTGTCCACGGAGCGTACAAGTAATTTCATGTGGTGATCTTGGTTCTTGCCACTCAGTGGCACAGCACATTGATACCCTAACATGCTGTAGCACCTAACCCACAGCCCAATCTATGTTTCATTGGTCTAAAGTCATTTCTTTCTCCACATTTTTGGTTCCACCTGCATTTAAATGTACCTTTCAAATCATCTTCAGTTGTTTGAGAAATTTCACATTTTTTAATGTACAACAATTTGTAATATCCATTCACTTTTAAATCACTCCTGCAAAAATATAATCTAAATTGATAAATTTATAGATTTATCAGGAGTATTTTTTTCTGAATAGCGGATTTTGTGGCTTGTGGTTGCTGGTCTTTTTGTTATACAATGACTTAATTTTATAATTTAGCAAAAATCTAACGAGAACAGACGAGCATCTTAGTAAATTAATGTTTGTTATAGTTTGAGCTGTTTTGGTGGCTGAAGTTAAACTCCAGACAAAAATGCAAACATGCTGCTATATTCAAGAAATGGTACCTGCGATGGTTTAGGGACATCCCTTAAATGAGAAGAAAGATAGGGGTTTTGTTTGGTTGTTACACAAACCCTGCTACCGAAGGTCAGATAAGCGACGGTAAGGATGGTGGCAGAGTCAGACTACATAACGTGTTTTACCCAAGCAGGAACGTCAATTATAGGCAGAATGCAGAAGGTTGCCAACATTTCACAAGAGGGTGAAGAAGATATTCCCCAGATCCTCCTTCCTGCCTCACAGAGGGCATTCAGCAGCTCTGCAAAGCCATGGGCATCCTGCGCACGGCCACTTCAGCAGGAGCAAGCCTAACTTTTTCAGTGTCGCGTATTATCCCCAGAAGCTTTCTTGCAGTATATTCACACTACAAGCTTAGCATCTGCCTGACCTTGTTTCAGGTTCGTGCTGACGCGAAGTTTGTGGAGTATAAATTGGTTGTCAAAACTCAAACCTAAGGAAGGATATACTTGCCATGGAGGGAGTGCAACGAAGGTTCACCAGACTGATTCCTGAGTTCGGGGGCTTGTCCTATGAGGAGAGATTGAGTAGACGAGGCCTATATTCTCTAGTATTTGGAAGAATGAGAGGTGATCTCGTTGAAACATACAAAATGCTTATAAGGCTCGACAGAGTAGATGAGGGGAGGATGTTTCTTCTGGCTTGGGGAGTCTAGAACCAGGGGTCACAGTCTCAGAATAAGGGGTCGGCCATTTAGGACTGAGATGAGGAGAAACTTCTTCACTCAGAGGGTGGTAAATCTTTGGAATTCTCTACCCAGGGGGCTATGGAGGGTCAGTCCTTGAGTATATTCAAGACAGAGATCGATAGATTTTTGGGCATTAAGGGAATCAAGGAATATGAGGGTAGTGCTGGCAAGTGGAGTTGAGGTAGAAGATTAGCCATGATCTCATTGAATGGCGGAGTAGGCTCGAGGGGCCAAAAGGTCTACTCCTGCTCCTATTTCTTATGTTCAAACAGACTCTGAAGTCAATGGGGATGAAGGTAGCAAGCAGTTTCGCTCCCGTTCGCTCTGGTGTCCGGGAGTCAGGTCCTGCCTCTGGACTTGGGCTGCATTGATGCTAATGTTTGACTGCCCCCTTGCACTTAGCATGGCCAATTCGCTTCCGATCTAATGCAACAATAACAGCAATTGATAAACATGCCATCTTGTGAACAGGCAATTTGCAAGCCATCCCCAAATAAAATGTTTATAACTGCTTAATGTTTAGCGTAACATTTGTGAATTCTTGGGTAAAGATAAGGTAAACTATAAATACTGGAAGTCTGAAATGAAAACAGGAAACGCTGGAAATACAGATGATCAATCAGCATCGAACTGAGAGAAGACGGGTTAACAAATTCAGACAGAAATCATCAGAAATGTGAAAATGTCTTTCTGTTCCCGATGGTGACTGGTAACCTATGAATTTCTGGTGTTTTATGTTTAGGTTTATGAAATTTAAGCTGGGCATCTATTTTTGGCAGCAAATTATTTTGCAGGTTCAGTACTTTCATACAGGATTGCTCATATTGCAAAATAAAAAGGAGGAGCTGAAGATGCCCTGTGAAGATTTACACATGTGTAACATGTCCTTTCTCTTTACAAATGCTGACTCATCTACATATTTCCAGAATTTTTTCTTTTAATTTCTGCTCCTGTTGTGCTTGCATCTGCTGCTGAAAACATTGGGAATGCTAATGGCCTTTGGTGTGTCACTTTGCATGGCAGGCGGAGTATGCATTCCCCTACCCCCGTGCTCCTGTATCAGGTATTGGGAGCATGTGTGTTCCCACTTCAATAATAACTTGTATTTTATATAGAAAAATGTCCAAAGCTCCTTCACGGAGGTTAAAATCAGACAACAATGGATGCGAAACCACAAAAGAAGATAATGGGAGTGGTTACCAAAAGCTTGATCAAAGAGGTGGGTTTTAAGGAGGGTGATAAGGGAGGAGAAGGCAGTCGAGTGAAGGTGGGGCTTAGGGAAAGAGTTCAAGATTGGGGCCTGGACGACTCGAGGCACAGCTGCCAGTGGTGGGCCAAAGAGAGGAAGGTTGCACAAAAAGTTAATGTTGGAGGAATAGAGAATTCCGGGGATGGGGGAATTGTAGGGCTGAAGGAGGTTGGAGCGATGAGGAGAGGCAGGGGCATGAAGGAATGTAGACCTGGAGATTAGAATTTTAAGTTGGTGGCATTGGGGACTAGGAAACAATATAGGTCAGTAAGGACGCGAATGATAGGAATGATCTGAAGTTTACAGCGCGTGCAGGATAGAAGGTATGGTGTATGCAATAACTGTTAGACTGAGTGCTGTTTAACTCCAAGAGGTATGACCTTGACTCTGCTTTATTAAGGTCCAAAGTGACGAATATAAAAAATGGCTGGCCTTTTATACTTGGGCTGCACACATGTGCGTGCAGCCCAATGGCCCGCAACAGTGACGCCATCTAGTGGCTAGTGATCCCAAAAGTACATAGCCAGCCAGGAGAGCATTGGAATAGTCGAGTTTTGACTTGACAAAGGCACAGTTTCAGCAGCAGATGGGCTGGGGCAGAGGTGGGCCATGTTACGGAGGTGGAGGTATGCAGTCTCTGGAGACGATATGAAGTCACAAGCTCAGCACCAGATCAAATAGGAATGCTGAGTTTTCAAACAGTCTGGTTCAAGCTAAGACGGTGAGAGTACAGGGTTTGCGGTAGGAGACGAAGTCAATAGCTTGGTCTTCCCAATGTTTAACTGAAGGAAATTGAAGTTCATTGAAGACTGGATGTCGGACAAGCAGTCTGTGATGTCCAGAGGCAGTGGCGGTGTCGAGAGATGTGGAGAGGTAGAACAAGCTGTCGTCTGCATCAGTGTGGAAGCTGACCCCATATCTGTGACTGCCTGTTGCACAGAAACGGGCCATTCGGCCCCATTGGTCTGTGTTGGTGTTTATGCTCGACACGAGCCTCCTCGCACACCTCTTCATCTAATCCTATCGGCATATCCTTCTATTCCTTTCTCCCTTGTGTGCTTATCCAGCTGCCCCTTAAATACAGCTATGCCAGTCGCCTCAACCACTCCCTGTGGTAGCAAGTTCCACATTATTACTACACTGTGAAAGTGCCTTGGGATAATTTTCTACATCAACGACACTATATAAATGCAAGATGGAAGTGGTGTCATTTTTTGCTTAAAGAAAAGAAATACTTGCATTTATATAGCCTTTCACGACCACCGGACATTTCAAAGTTCTTTACAACCAATGAAGTTCTTTTGAAGTGTCGTCACTGTTGTAATGTGAGAAATGCGGCAGCCAATTTGCACACAGCAAGTTCCCACAAGCGGCAATGTGATAATGACCAGATAATCTGTTTTGAGGAATAAATATTGACCAGGACACCAGGGATAACTCCCCTGCTCTTCTTTGAACTAATGCCATAGGATCTTTTGCATCCACCTGAGAGAGCAGACGGGGCCTCGATTTAACGTCTCATCCGAAAGGCGGCACCTCCGACAGTGCAGCACTCCCTCAACACTGCAGTGGGATGTCAGCCTAGATTTATGTGCTCTAGTGATTCGGAGGCGAGTGTGCTTACCTACTGTTGGTGAGGCGTGAGGCCGGGGATCAGCAGAGGCCTATAAAAGGCCGCGAGAGGCGTCGGGAGTTCGTTGGTGAGGCGTGAGTCCGGGGATCAGCAGAGGCCTATAAAAGGCCGCGAGAGGCGTCGGGAGTTCGTTGGTGAGGCGTGAGTCCGGGGATCGGCAGAGGCCTATAAAAGGCCGCGAGAGGCGTCGGGAGTTCGTTGGTGAGGCGTGAGTCCGGGGATCGGCAGAGGCCTATAAAAGGCCGCGAGAGGCGTCGGGAGTTCGTTGGTGAGGCGTGAGTCCGGGGATCAGCAGAGGCCTATAAAAGGTGTACTTCTGCAGCTACAGGGAGAAGGCAAAAAAGAAGTAGAAAGAAACAGAAAGGTGACGTCACAGCCTAGGGGGTAAGTGCTTGGCTGCTGATTGGTGAGTAGATTTTCTTTTTCTTTTTTATATCAGTCAGTAACTTTTAGCATTGTTGTTGCCAATTTAAATGTATCTAAGGGTTAAGTCATGGCAGGAGAGCTCGGTCGGGTGTTATGCTCCTCCTGTACCATGTGGATACTCGGACACTTCCGGTGTCCCTGACGACTACGTGTGCAGGAAGTGTATCCGCCTCGAGCTCCTGACGGTCCGCGTTGCGGAATTGGAGCTGAGGGTGGATTCACTCTGGAGCATCCATGATGCTGAGAATGACGTGAGTATCACGTGTAGTGAGTTGGTCTTACCGCAGGAGAAGGGTCCTCAGCCAGATAGCGAATGGAAGACCAGCAGGAAGAGCAGTGCAAGGAAGGTAGTGCAGGGGTCCCCTGTGGTCATCCCCCTGCAAAACAGATACACCGCTTTGAGTACTGTTGGGGGGGATGACTCATCAGGGGAGGGCAGCAGCAGCCAAGTTCATGGCTGGCTCTGCTGCACAGGAGGGCAGGAAAAAGAGTGGGAGCGCGATAGTGATAGGGGATTCAATGGTGAGGGGAATAGATAGGCGTTTCTGCGGCCGCAACCGAGACTCCAGGATGGTATGTTGCCTCCCTGGTGCAAGGGTCAAGGATATCTCGGAGCGGGTGCAGGACATTCTGAAATGGGAGGGAGAACAGCTAGTTGTCGTGGTGCACATTGGTACCAACGACATAGGTTAAAAAAAGGGATGAGGTCCTACGAAACGAATTAAAGGAGCTAGGAGCTAAATTAAAAAGTAGGACCTCAAAAGTAGTAATCTCGGGATTGCTACCAGTGCCATGTGCTAGTCAGAGTAGGAATCGCAGGATAGCGCAGATGAATACGTGGCTTGAGCAGTGGTGCAGCAGGGAGGGATTCAAATTCCTGGGGCATTGGAACCGGTTCTGGGCGAGGTGGGACCAGTACAAAGCGGACGGTCTGCACCTGGGCAGGACCAGAACCAACGTCCTCGGGGGAGTGTTTGCTAGTGCTGTTGGGGAGGAGTTAAACTAATATGGCAGGGGGATGGGAACCAATGCAGGGAGACAGAGGGAGACAAAAAGGAGGCAAAAGAAAAAGACAGAAAGGAGATGAGGAAAAGTGGAGGGCAGAGAAACCCAAGGCAAAGACTAAAAAGGGCCACTGTACAGCAAAATTCTAAAAGGAATAAAAGGGTGTTAAAAAAACAAGCCTGAAGGCTTTGTGTCTTAATGCAAGGAGTATCCGCAATAAGGTGGATGAATTAACTGTGCAAATAGATGTTAACAAATATGATGTGATTGGGATTACGGAGACGTGGCTCCAGGATGATCAGGGCTGTGAACTCAACATCCAGGGGTATTCAACATTCAGGAAGGATAGAATAAAAGGAAAAGGAGGTGGGGTAGCATTGCTGGTTAAAGAGGAGATTAATGCAATAGTTAGGAAAGACATTAGCTTGGATGATGTGGAATCTATATGGGTAGAGCTGCAGAACACCAAAGGGCAAAAAACGTTAGTGGGAGTTGTGTACAGACCTCCAAACAGTAGTAGTGATGTTGGGGAGGGCATCAAACAGGAAATTAGGGGTGCATGCAATAAAGGTGCAGCAGTTATAATGGGTGACTTTAATATGCACATAGATTGGGCTAGCCAAACTAGAAGCAATACGGTGGAGGAGGATTTCCTGGAGTGCATAAGGGATGGTTTTCTAGACCAATATGTCGAGGAACCAACTAGAGGGGAGGCCATCTTAGACTGGGTGTTGTGTAATGAGAGAGGATTAATTAGCAATCTCATTGTGCGAGGCCCCTTGGGGAAGAGTGACCATAATATGGTGGAATTCTGTATTAGGATGGAGAATGAAACAGTTAATTCAGAGACCATGGTCCAGAACTTAAAGAAGGGTAACTTTGAAGGTATGAGGCGT